>NC_135626.1:59162690-59475190 GCF_053574225.1 Canis aureus | reverse complement strand
ACGGGAGGAAAGAAGGCAGAGTAGGAGTGGGGATGGCCGGGCTGGCAAAACCACCGGCTCCGCCAGGGTGAGACTCCACCTGCAGAGAGCTGCTTCCCTGGGTAAAGTGAGGATTCTTGGCCTCGGCCAGAGAGGGAAAGAGAAGAGAGTTACCACCTGCTGAACCGGGGGCTGAAGTGCCTTGCGTGTCTCAGGAAAACAAGATGCAAATAAGACATAAAAGCCCTTGATTTGTAGCATATGCCTATTTCCACAGTATAAATTTTCCCACCATGGCTGGTTTCAAGATATCACCAATTTAGCAACTGGCTGGTAAAAGCCCTGAAAAATCTAACAACCATCTCTGCAGGCCGATGGGAGCAAGCCCCAGCGCCCTGGCATGTGGCAGGATTCAAAACTTCCCTGCGAGGAGGTACGTGGGTTAATTTTATGTGTCAACTTGCCTGGGCCACAGGGTGCCCAGATTTTTGGTCGAGAATCATTCTGGGTGTGCCTGTGAGGGTGCTTGTGGGTGAGGTTGATATTTGAATTGGTAAAGTGAGTAAGGCAAATGGCCCTCCGCCAATGCCGATGGGCCTCGTCCAATCAGTTGAGGACCTGAGAAGAACAGAAAGGCTGACCGTTCTGTGAGTAAGGGGGGGAACCCTCCTGACTGACTGCCTTCAGCTGGGATGCTGGCTTTTTTCTGCCTTCAGACTTGAACTGAAACATTGCCTCTTCTTGGGTTTTGAGTCTGCTGATTTGGGGGATTTTTTGTTTTATTTTGTTTTGGTTTTTCAAAGATTTTTATTTATTTATTCATGAGAGCTGCAGAGAGAGGCAGACACATAGGCAGAGGGAGAAAAGGGCTCCATGCAGGGAACCCGATGTGGGAGTCCATCCCAGGACCCCAGGATCATGCCCTGAGTCGAGGGCAGACGTGCTTAACTGCTGAGCCACCCAGGCCTCCCGAGTCTGCTGATTTTGGACCGAAACTTACACTCACCTGGTTCTCAGGCTTTTGGGGTTCTGACAGGTGCTGTACCATTGCCATATATACCATATATACCAATATATATATATATTCTCCAATTTTATTGGTTCTGTTTCTCTAGAGAACCCTAATAGAGATATTTGTAGTCACCAGAATAACGGCCCTGCAAAGATGTCCAAATCCTAATCCTTGGAACCTGTGAATATGTTGTGTTAGATTGTGGGATGGTTAATTTTGCATGTCAACTTTACTGGGCCACAGTGCCCAGATATGTGGTCAAACATGATTCTGGATGTTTCTATGAGGGTATTTTTGGATGCAATTAACATTTAGATAGGTAGCCTTTGAGTAAAGCAGATTGACCTGCAGGATGTGGGTGGGCCTCATCCAATCAGTTGAAGGCCTGAGTAGACCAAAAGACCGATGTCCCCTGAGACAAAAAAAAATTCTTGGCGGATGGCCTTGAGACTTGAACTGCAACATCAGCTCTTCCCTGGGTCTCCAGCCTGAGAGCCTAGTCTTCGGGTTTCTGTACGAGCCAGTCTCCATAACCATGTAAGCCGATTTCCTAAAATAAATCTCTTTCTCTCTCTGTGTATATGTAGACATCTATATGTGTCTACACACCTGTTTCTCTGGAGAATCCAGACTAATGCACATGGCAGGGAAGAATTAAGGTTGCAGAATTGAAATTGTTCATCAGCTGACCTGAGAATAGGGAGATTATCCTAGATTATCTGGTGGGTAGGATGGAGTCTACCCATCACGGGTAGACTCTATGCAGCAGGATGAGGCAGGAGGGTCAGCGTCAGAGCGATGAGATGTGAGAGACTCGCTGGCCGTTGTCGGCTTTGAAGATGGAGGAGGGGGTTCCACAAGCCGAAGGACACAGGTGTCTCAGGCAGGTGGAAAAGGCAGGGACATGGATTCTCCCCAAGAGTCTCCAGAAGGAGCGTGGCCCTGCTGACTCCTTGTTCTAGCAGTGAGACCCGTTTTGGACTTCGGCTAAAGAGGAATATATAATAAGAAGAAAATCATAAATGCGTGTTGTCTTATGCCACTAAGTTTGTGGCCACTTATTACTGCAGCGATAGGGAATGAACACTAATACGCGGTGTCTGCACTTCCCTACACGAGGGGCTAAAGCTCAGGTTGGTCGCTCAGGGTCACTCAGGTCAAAGACAGGGTGTGAGCCCAGTGCCAGCTGATTCCAAGGCCCAGGTGTGTGTGTGTAGTGTGTGTGTGCACACACGTGTGTTTTTTCCACGAGAGAAGCCACTTTTTAAATGTAAGCCCCTCTCTGGAAGGCCTGCCAACTTAATCCCATATCTGCCTAGGTAACAGGAAAGTTTTCCTTTTTTTTTTCCCCCTTTTTAAAAAGATTTTATTTGGGGGGCACTGGGTGGCTCAGTAGTTGAGCATCTTGCCTTGGGCTCAACTTGGGTCGTGAATCCCGGGGTCCTGGGATCAAGTCCCACATTGGGCTCCCCACAGGTAGCCTGCCTCTCCCTCTGCCTGTGCCTCTGCCTCTCTCTCTCTCTGGGTCTCTCATGAATAAATAAATAAAAATCTTTAAAAAATAATATAAGATTTTATTTTTAAATGATCTCTACACCCAACATGGGGTTCGAACTCACAACCCTGAGATCAAGAGTCGCACGTTATACTAACTGAGCCAGCTGGGCGCCCCATGGGAAGCTTTTCTTCATAAAACGCCAGAAAAGAAAAGAAACATCACAAACAGCAGTGTCCAGGCAAAGGCGGAGCTGGGCTTGCAGGAAGGCACGGTTCCCCCCAGAGGCCGGAAGGAAGCCAGAGATTTGAAAGCCAGATGGTGAGCGTGCGAGTGTGGCCGTGCAGGCCCTGGGACCAGGGGTTTGGATGTTGATCCCTCCTTGGGAACGAGGGGTGTGGCCTTGATTTACGAGAGAAGAAAGTGGAAGACACATTGAGTTCCAGAACAGAGAGGCGAGGAGGCTAGTCCGTTTTGGTGGAAGAGGCGAAACAGGGAGAGGTGGAGGCTGAGGTGTTTCCAGAATTGATGAAAAAGAAAGCATCAGGGGCAGCCCTGGTGGCACAGCGGTTTAGCGCCGCCTGCAGCCCAGGGTGTGATCCTGGAGACCCTGGATCGAGTCCCACGTCAGGCTCTCTGCATGGTGCCTGCTTCTCCTTCTGCCTGTCTCTCTGCCTCTCTCTCCCTCTCTCTCTGTCTCTCACGAGTAAATAAATAAAAAATCTTAAAAAAAAAAAAAAAGAGAGTGAACAATGAAAAAGGAAGCATCATCAGATTCAGGAAGCCCAGTGAACGCCAGACTGGACACTGGTGCCCAAGACACAGGCTCTGGATGGGAGACTCCGCACCGTCTGGGCCAAGCGTCACAGCAAGCCCTCACGCTGGGGGAATGTTTGTTGAATGAATGCACGAATGATGGGGAGAAGGAAGAAGAAGGGAAATGAGACACAGATCCAGCTTTAGACAGGGCTGGGAATTCACAACCTCTAGCCGCCCCTCCACTCCTACCCCCGGGGGGCCCCGGAACGGGGTGGGCACAGGTGAGGGGGGCCTAGGGCAAGGGCGATGAGCATCCAGGGGTGTCCAGTGTGATCCCGAGGAGCCCTCACCGCCTTGCCCCAGCCTGAAACTCCAGAAGCCACATGCCCAAGCCCATGCCGGCCCCGGAGACCCCGGCAAAGCGTCTAGAAGGCAGAGGTGGCTGCTGGCCGGGCCTGGGCGGCTGGGAGCTGACCAGGAGGGCGCCTGGTCTCGGTGCTGCTCGCTTGATACTCAACACACGAAGAATCAGCTGCGCTGCTTCCCCAGCATCACGAACGAGTCTCTTGAGCCCAATATTCAAATATGTGCAGAAGTCAGGGCTGGGCTATTTTTAGCAGAGTCAGAGGGAGGTGATCTAAGGCGGAATCGGCGGGAGGGTGACAGTCCCGGGATCCACCTGGGAAGTCAGGCTCCAGGCCCGGCGCCCTCCGCTCCCAGGGCCTAACCCCCGGGCCCGTGTCCGGGTGTCTGGGGGAGGCTGGGGGGACGGCGGCGGGCTCCACACTCGGCCTGCAGCCCTGGGGCCTTCTTGGAACTTAAAGAGTGAGCACCGGCACGCTGTTCTGAGAAAAGATGGTCTGGGCCCACAGCCTGGCCAGGGGGACCCTTGGGCCTCTGGGCTGGGGTTACCTCCCTCTTCGGTGAGTGTCCTTAAAGGCACCAGAAATCTGGCCCCTTGAGTATTGGTTCCCACGGCCCTGGTGACAAATGATCACAAACTCGGTGGCTTAACACAACAGAAACCTATTTTCCCAGTTCTGGAGGCCCGGGTCTGCTCCCCTGGGAGGCTGGAGGGGAGGCTCCTTCCTGGCCTCTCCTGCCTCTGGTGTCGCCAGCAGCCCGTGGCACCGCCTGCCCTGTAGCTACCTCACCCCTGCCTCTGTCTCTGTCCCTGCCTGCACACAGCCTTCTCCCCGTGTGTGTCTCCGTCCAAGTGTCCCTCTCGCCATAAGGACCCCTGCGTTGGGCTCAGGGCCCACCCCCATCCAGTAGGACTTCGTCGTCTTAACTGATCCCACCTGCAAAGGCTCCCTTTGCAATTAAGGTCACATTCACAGGTGCTGGAGGTCAGGACTTCCACATATCTTTTGGGGGACACAGTTCGACCCACACTTTCCATCCCGCCCTCCCCAAGTACAGCTGCACCCCCCGTCAGCAGCTGTGGCAGGAGAAGGCCCTCCAGGCTCGGGGTCAGCACACCTGGCATCCTCATGGTTCCCACCTGCCCAGAGGCGGCGAGGAGCTCCTTGAACCTCGAGCAGCTGGATGGGGTCCTGAGCCTCAGAGCCCAGCTTCCCCGGCCGCTCACACCTGCTTGTCTCCCTCCTCGCACCCGGACCTGGACCTGCCCGACCTCAACCCCGCCGCGTCCTAGGATCCTCTCCCTCATCTCACGCAGGAGGCACTGAAGTGCAAAGTCAGGTGGGGTCCTGCGGTAGCAGGTCGGGGTCCTAAGGGGCCTTTGGAGGTAGTCAAAGGGAAGGGGGGCACCTGGGCGCCAGGACACAGGGAAGGCCAATCCACCAGGTTCAGCCGCACTGCCCGCAGCACCGCCCGGCCTAGCCCCAGCTGAGAGCGCCCTCGGTGACCAAGAGAAGAAATCAAACTGGCCATGCCTCCCAGGCCCCTGCAGATCCCAGAGGGGACCCTGCCCCCTCTCCGCCTGCCAGCCCCCCGGGGTCTAGGGAAGGGTGCTTGTCAACAGCTTCCAGCGCTAACTCCTGCCCTTGAACTTGGGACTAGGGCTGGGGCCCGTGTGACTTCTTCACTGCAGGCTGGCCCCAGCCTCCTCCCTCCTCGTTCCCAGGCTCATTGGCTGCAGCCCCAGGGGCCCTGGGCCCTGGAGATGGGAGGGCGAGGCAGGGCTTCAAATGCCTCCTGCAGGCGGGTCCTCAGCCTGATGGGACCCTCGCAGAGCAGAGCTGGGGGGTCGGGGAGCAGACAGGAGTTGCCCGTCTTGTTGGCAGCCCAGTGGTTCGCGTCGGATGCTCAGCAGAGGCACCCAGAGGGGAGCTCTTTAAACAGCGGAGGCCAGCCCCTGCGCGGAGATGGTTTCATGGGTCTGGGGGCGGCCTGGATGCGGGATGGCCCACCTCCCTGGGTGATTCCCAAGGCTGTGAGGGGCTTCATCACACCAGTTCCACCACCTGTAAGCGGGCAGGATGACGTCACCTTGCAGGGTGGGGGGAGGTGGGCCTGGGCCTGTATTGCCTCTGATGTTCGGTGGTGGGTGGGCGGCAGCTCGCTGAAGGGGGGGGCCCGGCGCCGTCCAGTGGGGGAGGGCTGAGAACCCACAGCCTTCCTGGGGTCCGCTTCTTCTCTTCCTACCAGCCGGTGCCCCCACACCCTCCGCCTCCACCCCACCTGAGTTCAAAGCCTGCCAGGATCCAGAAGTAGGCTCCTACACAAAGAACTCTTAAAACCCAACAGTAAGCGACACCTGGGTGGCTTCTGCCTTCGGCTCAGGGCATGATCCTGGGGTCCTGGGATCGAGTCCCACATCGGGCTCCTTGCATGGAGCGTGTTCCTCCCTCTGCCTGTGTCTCTGCCTCTCTCTCTGGGTGTCTCTCATAAATATATAAATAAAATATTTTAAAAAATAATAATGGGAATATAACAGTACCTACCTGATGAGACAGCTGAACAACAAAAAATGACAAATTGTGTGGCCAACACTCTGCCCCGTGTCTGAAGGACGGCAAAGACCCAGTAAGCGTTAGCTAGTATTTCTCATGATCTGCCTCAGGCTCTTATCAAAATACATGTTTACTCTCTGACCTCCCAGAGGCCAAGCCGAGGTGAACAGAGCCGGGTGCAGAGTCTCAGTGCGGCGCAGCCTGACCCAGAGAGCGCCAGCTCTGGGGCCCCAAGCACCCTGTGTGCAGCAAGTGACAAGGGGCAGCAGGGGCCTGGGGCCCCAACATAGCCAGGCCCTCGCCCTGGGCATCCCAGGAAAAGACGAGAAACAGCACGCTCCTCCTCTGCACCTCACATCCCAATAAAATATTTATTTCAAGAAATAAATCTTTAAAAAAAGAGAGAGAGAGAAAAGAGTGTCTCTATTGCTTGCCCCCGACAGGTCAGGTCCCTGGTGGCCATGGAGCTCCTGTGGCCACAGGGGGGCGGTCTTGGATGGGCTCCTCCCCTCTCCCAGCTCTCAGGGCTCCCGGCAGGGTGGAGGGGCAGGCCTGGGTGGGGGCGGGAGGTGGGATTATAAAACGGGGGTGGGGTGGCAGTGTCTCTGAAGGCCCCACCGGCTTAACCAGGCAGGGCTCCGGGCAGGGGGAGGAGGGGAAGGGAACATCATGGGGCAGGGGCAGGCATGCCACACAGAGATGATGGGTGGGTCCAGAGGTGGTTTGAGGCTAGAGGAAGCTTGAGGCAAAGGACGAGCAGCATCGGAGGGGGGACTACCTGGGGGCAAGCGGGCCTGGGAAGCCAGGAGCTGGGCTGGGCATGCCACGAGGCTGAAGCTCCATCCCAAGCCTTTGCCTACAAGAGACGCTGGAGGGGAGGGGGTGTGCGGGTTCCCAAGCCTGCTGGGGTGGGGACAGAGGCTCTGGGGACAAATCCACGGCCTGGAATTGCAGTCATGCCAGGATGAGTTTCGGGAGAAGCCCAAAGTGGAGAGAGCTGGAGCAAGCAGGAGACAGAAAGAGTTCAACCCAGGGGGCTAGGTGGTCCCCACACTCTCGCTGTGCTCCCCAATATAGGACGGAGGGGGATTTTGCAAAGGCGGGGGGGGGGGCTGAGAGGAGGCAGGAACAGGGTACCCCGCCTGGCCTTCCCCCACTCCCTGGTCCTTTTGGTCCACGCCCCAAACAACCATAGAGGGATGAGGCTGACCCCTCACACGTCACTGCCCTCTCCCCAGACCCTTGGTGGGGGTGGGGGCGGGCGGGCACTGCCCCTGCTCCCTCCTCGTACATTCTGGAGCCCCATCCTGGGCCTACGAAGGGCCAGGGCGTCAGTCTGGTCCAGAACTCGGCTGGCACGGAAGCAAGGGGCCTCCGAGCACCTGCTCCTGCCGGGGCGGCCCTCTGACGGGTCCCACAGCCGCTTGGCCACGACGCTGCCACGAGCCCCGGGAGGAGGTCGAGGAGCCTGGCTGGGTGGGCGAAGGCCCGTAGCCCTGGGCCCGTGCCCTGTGCGAGTATCTGCTCTGCCCGCTTCCTGGCCAAGGAAGGAAGCTCCAGCGTGGGAGGAGTCGAGGGGAGGGCAGGGCGCTGGAGGTCAGAATCTGCTGGTGCTTTCTCCGCGGCAGGGAGGGCCGGACGGGTGGGTGCCCTCACAGACAGTCCTGGCACAGGGCCACTTGGCCCTTGCGGAAGTCTCGGCAGGGACAGAGCCGGTGGTACTTGGTGCTGGAGCCCGCGCAGCTGAAGAGCAGGGGCTCCTTCTGCAGGAAGCACTCGCGGCCGGGCTGGGCGAAGGCCGGGTACAGGTGGTTCATCTCCGACTCCGTGCTGTCACAGGGCACCCGCAGCCTGGACGGGCACCGCGGGCGGCGGTCACGGCCCCAGCCCGGCCCGGCCCGGCCCCAACCAGGGAAGATGATTCTAGGGGACAGCAGGACAAACCCCGGGCCGCATCCCCGCTGGGGGAGAGGGGGACGGGGGGTGGCTGGGCTGGGAGGAACCCTGGGCCGCTTTCCTGGCCTGGACCTAGGAGATGCCCAGACAGGCTGGACAGAGGCTGGGGGGAGGGGCGGGGAGGGACTGGCAGCGGCTCCTGTGCTGGTGGTTTGGGGCTGAAGCTTCACCACGGTGCGGGGTGGGGGGGTGGGGGGGCACCCGTGACATGGACACCTGTCCGTGGTCCCTACTGGGTTCTTCCTGACTCGCAGGAGAGCATCAGCCCCCCTCCACCTGTTGGCAGGGCGGTGACGGGGCAGTTACGGGGCGAGGAGCTGCAGGGGAGCGAGGCTGGGTCAGCCCAGGAGGTGGGCGGGCGGGCGGGGGGCTCACTTACTTCTGGAAGGCGTCCTGGCTGTTGAGGAAGGGGAAGAAGGACGGCTCGCAAATCAGCCCATGGTCCAGGCAGGCGTCGGTGCAGGCCCTCCCGGCGGTGGCCAGCCAGGCCCGGAGGGAGTGTGCTGGGGGCCAGGCCCCGGGGGCCACGCTGGCATTCTGGGC
The DNA here is from genome assembly GCF_053574225.1 of Canis aureus. NCBI lineage: Eukaryota > Metazoa > Chordata > Mammalia > Carnivora > Canidae > Canis > Canis aureus. The sequence goes on along the minus strand of NC_135626.1, from coordinate 59,466,528 downwards.
CCACTCCAGGTGGGTGGCATTGGGGGCCAGGACGAAGGGGCTCTGTGGGGCTCGGGCCCCTCCTGGGGCAGGGCCGGGGGCTGCACAGAAGTCCTGGCCGGCGGGGAGTGGGGGGTGGGGGGGAAGCAGCATTAGACGGGGAAATGGGACCCAGATGCCACCGGCTGACACTTGGGCGCATGGCCTTGCCACCACAGCAGCCACACCACCTGGGGAGCTCCCTGAACGCCAGGCAGACTTCCGCACGTTATGTCATTTATGCCTGGAGGCAGCCCCAGCAGAAGTGTCCTAACACGTCCCCCGCTATTTTATGGGGCTCAGAGAGGTCATGGGCCCTGTACTGGCCTCACAGCTGGATGGCAGGGGCCAGCCTGGATGCCGACCCCCCTGCACCGCCTCACTGCTGGTCACACTTCAGCTGGGCTCAGAGTTTCCGCCCTGAGGCTCATGTGCCCTACCTGCGGTGGGGCTGGGGCTGACCAGAGGGGCGCTCCTCGCCGGGGTCAGCTCCAGGGGCCTGCAGGGCCCGACAAATGTTTCCGTGAGCCTCATGGTGACATCCCTGTGGGAGGCAGGGGGCTGAGAGTCCCGGGCTCTCAGTATTCCTGTCCGTAAAGCTAATGATCTAGAACCTCTCTCCAGCCCAGACACAGGCCACATGTGCTCCGTCTGAGTATCAAGTAGTTATAAAGCACCTTACACCCAGTCCCGTGGCCCAGCCGGGCCCTGCCACTCCCGGCCACCCACCCCAGAAACCCGGAGCCTGGAAGGCCACCGCCAGCCCTCGGGAGGCTCAGATCCCCTGCTTCTCCAGCAGCCCCGTCCCCTGGGTTCTCAGCAGAGTCCTCTTCCCTGGGGGTGGGATGGGGGTGGATGCCTTCTGTACCTGCCACTCAATCAGGTATCAAACTTTCAAGCAAGTTCTTTATCAAAATAAAAATAACGGTCCGTGCTTCTGTGTGGTGGTAGGGGGCTGGGCTCTAGAGCTGGTGACCCCAGGGGCCCCCAGGCCTGGACTCGGAGCAGGAGAAGAGCAGGATACCCCTGCATCTCCCAACTCCCCCCCCCCCCACCAGCATCTGCAGGAAAAGGAAACTGAGAGGAGCAGGAGCAGGAGTTTACGGGGCATAGAGCCCTGCATGGAGAGAGCTTCCCCAGACAATGGAGCTGGTTAGACCCCCTCCTCTGGTCTGATGGGGTTTGGGGTAGTCCCCACCCCCCATCCCTGGGGCAGAGAGCGGAGGGCCCACCTACTTGGTGCTGGATGTAGGCGTGGATTCGCTCCAGCATCCCCTCACAGGTGTACTCGTAGGGCAGGTAGGGGTCTACCTGTGGGAGAGACGGGCAGACACATGGGGCAGGAGGAGCCCCGGGCCCCACTAGGCCTGGCTGCTGGGGGCCGGCCAGGCTCAGCATTGGGGGGCAGAAATCTGCTGTGCCCAGGGAGCCCACCACCCCATCTACCTGGCCCTCCACTCAGATCTCCGGTGACACCTCCCGTGGTACTGGAGGTGGCCCCACTCCCTCCGCCCCTTCCCAGCTGCACAGCTCCCATCCCCATCCCCTCCTGGGCTCTGACGCCTGCTCTTCCCATAGCCAAGCCAGATGGATCCACCCTCCCCTCTTGGGTGACACCTCCTCCAGGAAGCGGTCCCTGAGCCCCAGCCCCACCCGTGACAGGACCACTTTCCTTGGTGGCACCTGAGAATTCCTCCATCATCATTTCTGATTTCTCCCTCGTGTCTCTCAGGTTACAGGTCCCTTGAGAACTGGACTAGGACTCGTCCACCATCGAGTCCACTGCCTGGCATAGTGCCTGTATACAGTAGGTGCTCAGGAAACAGCACCTCCAGCTCTGTCCGCACTCTGCCCAGAACATAGAATGTTCACGAAAAGGAACACAGGGGCAGCTCCCGGTCAGATGGAATGAGACGGATCTGTAAGGCTTCCTGCCCAGGCCAGGCACCTGGGAACTATGGAGGGCACCTGCACCCAGGGGAGGCCACAGGCCATCTGTCTAAATAGCCAACGGTTACAAAGCACCCGAACGGGGGTGTGGCTGGGGGCAGATGGGGTGAGGAGCAAGGGGAATGGGGAGAAGCCTGAAAGGGGGTGCCCACCTCCTGTGGGGGGGTACCGCACCTCCTCTCCACTCTTCTAACCTGACCAAACCCGCTCCTTTTACCCCGCCTAGCACACAGCCCCTCAGAGGAAACTGAGGGCTGGGGGGGGCAGTGTGGATGACCCGTCCCAGACACACACGGGCCTTCGACCTCCCTTGTCCCGTGTGTGTGCAAGTGTGTGTACATGTGTGTATATGACATATTGTATGTATGCGTGTCTGTTGTGTGCATGTGCGTGCTGTACATATATATGTGTGTACAAGTGTGTGCACCGCATGCACATGAGCATATATGATGTATGTATGCATGCATTTTGTGTATATGTGTGTGTTGTGTATATGTATGTGCTGTGTGTGCTATGCATGTGCAAGTGTGCACATGTGTACACGTGCATATGATGTATGTATGCGTATCTGTTTTGTATTGTGTATGTGTGTACATGTGCTGTGTGCATTGTGTATATGTAGGTGTGCAAGTGTGTGCACATGTGTGTATATGATGTATGTGTGTATTGTGTATACACGTGCATGTGCATATGTATGTGCTGTGTGCACTGTGTACATATATGTGCAAGTGTGTGTACACGTGCATATATGATGTGTGTAGGCATGTGTTTTGTGTGTATTGTGTATACATGTGCATATGTGTATCTATGTGTACAGTGTATAGATGTGTGTGCACATGTGTGTATATGACATTGTGTGTATATATGCATCTGTTTTGTGTATACGTGTGTCTTGTGTAGTGTGTGCACGTGTACAAATGTGTGTGTGTGTGCTGTGCGAATCTGCACATATCTGTGATGTATGTGTGGGGCTGGGCACCCACCTGACCCGGCCGGATCCTGATTCTTGCCTTTTTCCTGCCAGCAGCCCAGGCAGTGTGGGCTGACACCTGTGCCCAAGGGGGGGTGGCCTCCGTCCCCCTCGTCGAGCCCACTGGGTGCGCCACGCAGTCCTGCTCCCTGCAGACCCCACCTCAAAGGGCTGGAGGCCCATCCTGGGCCCTCTGCCTAGGGGCACCCCTGACTGTCAGGCTGAGGAGCGCACCAGGGGCACCTGGGTTCAGGCCACCAGAAGATTCTTGGGACAAGAGCCCGCCCATCTGGCCCTGGCCCCAGTTCCCACTGTGAGCGGCTATTCTTAATCCAGGAGCGGCTCGGGATCCCGAGAATCCCAGCTCCCACCTCTGGCCGCCACCACACAGCCCAGCCGCCTGCAGCCCTCCCGGGTCTACGCCGTCCACGGCCGGGGTCCCCTGGTTCCCCGGACGCCCGTGGGGTACAAGACTTCCAGCCCTGGTTATAGACCCCCCCAGGGGACAGAGTTCCCCTCCAGATGTCACTCTTCCTGCTCCGCAGCAGAACCCCTCCCTCCATCACCGCCCCCCCCCTGAAGCCCACGTCACCCGCTAATTCTCATCAGCCTGCCACGTCCCACCTGCCATGAATCTCGCCGGAGGAGCCAGCCTGCCTGGAAATTACCCTCATTAGGCCTCGTTACAGGTGCGCACAGTAATCAGTCTCGACGGGCTGGCAGGTGCTGGTCCCGCGCTGCAATGAGCGTGGGAGGGAGGGAGGGGTGGGCAGGTGCTGGCCCGGCTTCCCCCCCAGCAGAGGTGCCACTGGCAAACCCACCCACCCGGAGTCTCTCCTAGCTCCTCCTTGTTCCTCTTGTCTCCCCCTCCCCGTGAAAGGCCCCAAGACTCACAGAACAAGCTGCGCCCTCAATCAGTTCTCTAAAATAGGATTATGAGAGCGGCCCAGGGTGCTCGTTGAAAATGCAGGTGCAAGGCCACACCTGGTCCTTTAAAATCACCGGACCTGGGGATGGGGTGGAGAAGGCTGGGGGGCTCTGGCGGTTAAGTGCCTTCAGCTCAGGTCATGATCCCGGGGTCCTGGGATGGAGCCCCATGTCTAACGGGCTCCCTGCTCGGCCCCCTTCTTCTGGGACATTGGGTAGTGTCGGCCGCGATGTCCCCTCTTCTCACGGGAGGGCACCTGCTTCTCCTCCCTCTGCCCCCCTCCCCCGCTCATTCTCTCTCTCTCTCAAAAAAAAAAAAAATCTTTAAAATCAGAAGACAGGCCCAGGACCTGCATTTTAAACACCTCCCAGGTGATTCTTGGGTCAGGGGGTGAACTGCCCAGGAGGTGGGATGGGACCCCTGAAGGGGCTAAAGGCAGCAGGTGGGCAGGGTTTGGGGCCCACCTGCCGGTGCCAGCTTGGCAGATTTGCCAAACCTTGGTTCCCAGACCCTTTGGTTACTGTGATCTTTTAATTAACTAACAAAATTAAACAGGTGTTTGTGTAAAAAAAAAAAAATCAAAAGGAAAAACGATCAAAAGTAAGTTTCCCTCCCTCGGCAGACATCCAGGCCCTTCACCCCGGGAAGCCGCTGTCACCAGCTTCTGGAGGGTCCAGCCACTATCTCGCTCCTTTTGCTCGGCACTAGATCTTGCAGGTTGGGCCTGACCTGAGCTCTGGGGGTGTGCACAAGCCTTGCGGGCCTCCCCTTCCACCCCTGTCCTTGTCCCCTGTGACAGAAGCCCTGGAGGATTGCTTTACCAGGGGGAGGGGAGAAGGAGCAGGAGGAGAATGTGGAGGGGCAGGGGAGTCCCCTCCAGGGTAGCCCTGTGCCTTGTTGGGGGGCCTTCCGATGCAGCGGCCACCTGGGATGTAGGGTGCTGTGCCACACTTGGGGCTGGGGTCGGTCAGGTTTTGGCAGTGCCTCCTTTCTTCTGGACTGAGGCCACCTGGAGAGCCCCTCACCCAAGGGCCATCTCTGGCTTGCTCAAGGGTCCCCAGGTGCAGCCCTCAGCCCGTGATGGATGGAGCTGGCAGATAAACCCTCCCCCTGGTTTACTCGACTCTCAGGTAGGACAATCTGGGATGTGACCTACCCACCTGTCAGAGTCTCCCCGCCCACCCCGGCGGGCAGTGAGCACCAGGTGCCAGCAGGGGTGACCTACCCCATAACACACCATCTCACTTGGTCACTCCAGGACCTTCCTCCTTCCTGGGATGACTTCCCAAACCAGCAGCTTGTGCCTTGGGGGTCACCTCCTGGAGGAGCCCCATCAGAGATGGCCCGAGACCTGGGGGGGGGCCACAGTAGACATTTGCTCACGCTGATGCTTAAGGAGTGGGGGGCTCCCCACCTCTGCTCGGGGCGGGGCCAGGAGCTCAGCCACCCTGCAGGTCAACTCGGCCACGTCCATCCATCCATCCGTCCGCCACAACTAGGCTAAGACACAGCAGTGTTCTTCTGGGCACTTCCCTAGACACTCACTCCCGGACTGAAGAACGGAAGGACGAGGGTGTGGCCAGTGGAGGAATGGAGCAGGTGAGGGAGGTAGGGATTTTCGGGGGGAGGGGGGCATCTGCAGAGGCGGGCAACAAACGCTGGGGGTCCGAACAAACACTGGGAGTGAGTGATAGCGAATGCAGGGGAGTGTTACAGAAAAAAAATGCAAGGACAACCAGGCAGGGCCGTGGGCCCGAAGCTGAGCCCGGGGGTCCCCCTGTGGGGTGGCCATCCCTCTAGACTCTGCCCTCGAGCCTGGCAGTGCCCCCAGCTCCTGGGGTCTAGCTGCGTCCCCTGCCGAAGGAGCCTATCATGTCACTCCTGCCAAGGCCAAGGCTCTGCAGGCCCCCCCAGCCCCCGAAGCCCACCCTGAGCGGTACGCACCCCCGGGAGGGCACCCAGTGAACGTGGTGTTGGGCAAGGAAGGGGACAGCGGCTGGGCTGCTTATTGTCGTTCTGCCTCGCGTCCAGGCTACAGCAAGAAGTGGGGCCCGGGGGTGGGGGGTCATGGTGAGCAGAGCGCTGCCTGCATGGTCTGACCCCCTTTCCAAAGTGAGGGGCCCAGAGGAACATGGGGCCGTCGGAGGCCGCGAGCTGAACTGCAAGGCGACCTGTCAAGCCCCCCCCGTGGCTCCCTCCCTGCCTGCGCCCACCAGCGCTCACATACCTGCTGAAGGAAACCCAGAAAGTTCTTCCCCTTGCTACTCAAGGGGTGACCCTAGGCCTGCCACCACCCCTGACCTCGAGAGAAATGCAGGATTTCAGCCCCAACCCAGACCTGCTGAATCCAAACCTGCGTTTTACCAAGATCCCCAGGCGACCTGTGTGCACGTTTAGAGTTTGAGATACGCTGTCGACAGGCCACGGGCCCACACGCCAGCAGAGTTCAGAGACCCTGCGGGCCCTAATACTGAGAACATTTGCTCAGCCCCAACTCTGGGGGTGCCCACGGGGCTTAGCCTCCTACAGTGCTTAAAACGTGATTCCGGACCCAGCGCGGCCATGTAAGGTTGTGCAGGTTGCTCACGGCACAAAGGCATTTCCCTGCCCCTCCCCCCCACCCACCCCCCACCAGGTCAAATTTGCCAACCCAGGCCTGCAAGCCTGAATTCACCAGGAGGGCCACCTCTTCCTAATCACAGCGAACACCCGGCCCCAGCAGCTAGTGGCAGCCCCGAGGGGTCTGAACCTCACCTGCGTTCTCATGATGGCCTTGATGGCTGCCTCGAACTCCTCCGAGTTGTTGTAGTCGACGGTCCACACGTGGGGCTTGCCGATGAAGTTCTCCGCGTAGGGATGCTGGGAGAACACCTGGCGGGCGCAGGGAGCAGCAGCTTCTCCCCCTGCCCGCCAGGCCGGCCTGGGCGACGGGGAGGCGCCCCCACCCCCGGTCCCCCACGCCCTCCCCCGGTGCCCCTCTTCCAGGACCGGCAGGGCCCCCCGCCAGGCCCTCCCCGCTCACCTCTCTGGAGGTGGGCTTGCCGCGGAAGAACTCGTGGTTGAGGGAGCTGTGGGGCGGGCTGAAGCGCGACTGCAGGAACACGCAGCCGTTGGCGATGGCCTCCAGGGGCGCGGGGCCCTCGTACGGGAAGCCGAAGCCTATGAAGAGCTGAGGGGCGAGGGGCGCAATGGTCATGGAGGGCCCCCACAAGCCGGGGTCGGGACATTGAGAGAGGCAGCCTGGAGGGGGGGGTGTCAAGACGGCCCAGACCATCTGGGTGCCATGGCATGTGCTTCCCCTCTCCGGGCCTCAGTTTCCCCGTTTGTGAAACGAGGAGGTCTGATTAGGTAGTATCAGTGGCCTTTCCTGCTCCAGGGGGCTATGGTTCTGGAGGGGAGGAAAGAGAAAACTGAGGGTCTGAAGCTCGGAAGGCTTCACCCACAGCCACAGCTGAACTGGAAGGACCTTTACTCATCCTGGAAACAATCATTTGGCGCCTAACTTGTGCCAGGGGTGCTCATGGGGCTGGGCCCCAGAAGGCAATCGATAAAGGATTCTGAACCCCGGGCTGCTGTGTAAGGTTGTTCAGGTTATTCACTGCACAAAGCCTCTCCTGCTGCCCCAACACACACACACACACACACACACACACACACACACACGTCCAGGAAGCCTGAGGAAAGAGCTGTGGCTAGATCAGGAGAGGACCTGGACGCTGGCTGGAGGCCCCCCAGCCTCAGCTGACCCCTCAGGGCCCAGCAGCAGTCTCGCCCGCTGCACCAGCTGCTGCTCCAGGAATACAGCACAGAACTTCCAGAAGCAGTCAGAACAGGAGCCCCAGGGAACTCCAGCCAGGACGTGACCTCAGCCTGCCCTGCATCCCTTCAGTGGCTCTCAAAGCTAGGCCTGGCCCAGGAGTCCGCTGGGCTGCCCTGGTACTAATGGGGTGAGGAGGGCAGCCCACTTCCTCTCCCCCATTGCTGGGCTCGGCTCCACTGGTCCTGCCCAGGTCCCTCCTTGGTGAGCACTCCCAGCTCTGTCCCCAGCTCTTTCCAGGCCCCTGGAGACTTGGACAGGAGGCCCCCTGAGCCTCCCTCAGGGGAGCAGAGCATAAGGCCTGGACAGGAGGCTCAGGGTAGGAGGGCATGAGGCCTGGACAGGAGCCTCAGGGGAGCAGAGCATGCTGGGGTACATCGACACATGGAAGGGGCCACAAACAATGGTGGCAGGCACGGTGGGCCCGGAGCGGGGGCACTTGGGGTGCCCCCCTTTGGTGTCTGTGGCCAGGCCAGAGTGAGGATGGTCAGGGCCACGGTGGGGCTCACCTTGGCCTTGCGCAGCAGCTGCTGGAACTCAGGCTGTGGCAAGAGGCCGTGGTTCTTCACGAAGGCCGGGACCTCAGGGGGCCGCTGGCTCTCATAGTACACGGTGCCATGAATCTCCATATACTTGTTCAAGATGCCCAGGAACTTCTCCTTCCCCTGGAAGAGGAGGAGGTGGAGATGGGAGCCTCGCCCCAACTGTGGAAGGCAGAGCTGTCCGAAGAAACACCCCTGGTCTGGAAGTCAGAAAATGTGGGGCCAGTCTTAGGTCAGCCATCAACCAGCTGCGTGACCCTGGGTGAGGCCCCTCCCCTCTGGTCCTCGTTCTCTTCATCTGTGAGTTGTGGAGGTTGGACTGGACTATTTTTAGCCATGGAACTGCTTTCTTTGCAAAGAAATCCTATGGGGACGCATATTTAAAGGCATTAAATCCCCCGAACCTGGTATCTCTAAGAGCATCTGAAGAGCTGTGGGGCCAAGGTTATCCCATCCCTCCATCCCTCCGTCCCTCCGTCTGTCCACTCATCCCCTCCTTCCATCTACCCACTCACCCCTCTCCTCTCCCTCTCCTCCCTCCAGCCACGTGGCACATTTTTATAGAGCACTTGCTATGTGTTGGAACTGAGCTCGCTGCTGGGAGCATAGCAAGGACATGATGGAACCCTCATCCTTGAGGGGACATCTGGGGGCAAACCCGCCCAAACTAGCAAAGGCTCAGCCCCTCCAGACTGAGTCCCACATCCATGCCCACCCAGTCCAAGAGGGAGGGAAACAGGCCCAGCTTTGGGGGAAGGGGACAACGGGAGTCAGGGCACAGACAGTAGATAACAGCTCCTCCCCTGGGCACCCATCTGACCCCAGGGCTAGGGCCCTGGGCCAGGAGCTGTGGTCAGTGTAGGACCTCAGTAGGGGTAGGCATGGGGTCTGCCACTGGGGTCTACTTCCTGGGGGCTTTTGAGACTCACAGAGGAGAAGGGATAGGCTGACAAGAAAGGAGCTTCAAGATCACAGAGAAGGCTGAGGCGGGAGGGGTTTTCTTCAGGGAAGGCTAGACCCCCACAGGCCCTCAGGTCAGGAATAAAGAAGCCAGGTTCTCGCTGTGCTGCTGGCTAGCCCGACGTGGGACAGCAAGGACCTTCGGCCCACACTGTAAACCAATCTCTTGAAGAATGTTATCAATGGACATCCAAATATTAACAATTCACATTTTGAAACTCCAACGGCATACATTTTTCATAAGGAGGCCTTCCTCTTCGGGGGAATGGTGTTCTCGGTGATGCACACCAGCCCTGCCTCCGAGAACAACCAGGAAAGGTGGGGAAATAGAAAAACTTCTGTGAAGGTAGTGAAAAGTCTAACAAAGCATGAAGAATTACAAGACCAAGATTTGGGAGAAGAAGGGAAGGAGAGCATTGAGGCTGGGGCTGGGGTCAGCATTCCCCCCTGGGGACACCTGCTGATTCCAGGGTCAGCGTCGAGGAGACTGAGCAGAGCTTCCAGTCACCTTGTAATGCTGAGGGACAAGTGAGAGCTCAGGGTCGGCCAAGGGGGCGTCCCTGATGGAAAACCCAGGCTTTGGGTTGGAACTCTGAGGAATTACACGCTGGAAGAAAAGATGGACCGGAGCTAGAAAAGTCTCTATAGGGGCTCAATTGGTATTTGGGGGGAGGAGTGTCTTTATTATTATTATTTTTTTAATTTTATTTATTTTAGAGAGAGAGTGACTGTGAACACAAGCAGGAGGGGCAGAGGGAGACAGAATCCCAAGCAGACTCCCCACTGAGCCCCAACATGGGGCTGGATCCCAGGACCCTGAGATCAGGACCTGAGCCGAACTCTGGAGCCACCCAGGCGCCCCAGGGGCTGAATCTGTTTTAAATAGTCTCAATCCCTATCATTGCTTAAGGTGATCCAAGATTGTTGGAGCCCCACCCACAAGCTAAAAATAAAATCCTAAAATAAATAAATAAATAAATAAAAATAAAAATAAAATCCTCTCCGGAAGAAGAGGGCATCACCTTCAGATTATTTTTAAAATTTTTATATTCATTTTCCAGAACTCCAAAACAAAACAAAAGAAAACAAACAACAATGAAATCCCAGTCTAAACCCCAGGAGGCTTAGAAGAAGCAAGTTTGAGAAAGAAGAAAGCAGGCCGACCTCTGTTCCCTGATTTTAAGACTTCACTGTAAACCTACAGTAATCAAGGTGGTGTGCTATCGGCATCAGACAGATCAATGGAATAGAACAGAGATTCCAGAAATAGACCCACACACGCATGGCCAATTGATTTTTGACAAAGGTGCAAAGACATTTCAGTGGAGGAAGGATAGTTTTTTTCAACCAATGGTCACAGAACATCATGTATCCACATGCAAAAAAGGGAAACGAATTAGAACTTCAATCTGTACTTCGTATCATATATAAAAGTTAATTCAAAATGGACCATAGACTTAAACACAAAATGCAAAATTATAAAACGTGCAGAAGAAAGCACAGGAGAAAAAAATATCTTGTGACCTGAGGTTAAGCAAAGATTTGTTAGATACGACACCAGAAACATAATCCATAAAACACTGGACTTCATTAAGATAAGGAACTTTGCTCTTTGAACGATGCTATTAAGAGAAAGACAAGCCAAAGACAGAAGATATTTGCCAAGCATATATTTGATAAAGGACTGATATTCAGAATGTGGAAAGAACTCTAACAACTTAGTGCGCCTCGGTGGCTCAGTTGGTTATGTGTCTGCCTTTGGTTCATGATTCTGGTATCCTGGGATTGAGCCCCGTGTCGGGGTCCCTGCTCAGTGGGGAGCCTGCTTCTCCCTCTCCCTCTGCCTGCCGCTCACCCTGCTTGTGCGCGCTCTCTAATAAATAAATGAAATCCCTAAAAATACAAAACAAAAACAAAACAAAACAAAAAATCCCTCTAACAACTCAATAATAAGAAAACAAACAGCCCACTTCTTTAAAGGGACAAACTTTTTGAAAGACACTTTTCCCCAAAAAAAGATATAGGAAAAACAAATAAGCACACAAAAATATCTTCGCCATCATTAGTCATAGGGAACTACTAGTCGAAATCCTAGATGCCATCATTAGTCACAGGGAACTACTAGTCGAAATCCTAGATACCATCACACGTCTGTAGAATGGCTCAAATTGAAAAGACGGACCACGCAAGTATTGATGACCTTGTAAGGGAACTGGACTTCTCATATATGGCTGGTAGAATCAGAAAACATTACAACTACTTTTCCTAAAATGTTAAACCTATTTCTACCATATGATCCAGCCATTCCATGCCTAGGTATTTACCCAAGAGAAATGAAAGCATATGTCTGTACAAATGTTTCTACACGAATGTTCATAACAGCTTTGTTCATAATGGCCAAATACTGGAAACAACCCCAAGGTCCACTAACAGGGGAACAGATGCAAACAGTGTGGTGGCATACAATGGAATCCCATGCAATAGAATAAGTATTCAGCCATAAAAAGGAATCAACAATTGATATGTGCAACAACACAGATGAATCTTGAAATAATTATACTCAGAGAAAATCCAGACAAAAAAAAATGAGTATAGACCGTATGAGTCCATTTGTATAAAATTATAGAAAATGAAGACTAATCTGTGGTGACAGAAAGGAGATTATGAGCTGTCTGGCTGGGAGGAGGGAAGCGGTGGGAGGAAGGGAACCTGGGGGCAGTGGATGCACCATCCTGACTGTGGCAATGGTTTCACAGGTATGTATGTAGGTCAGAACTTATAAATTATATATTTGAAACACATGTAGTTTACTGCATGTCAATTAGGTCTCAGAAAAGTCTGTTAAAAATAGATTTATTTTTAAGAAATAAACAACTTGATTTTTTAAAAAGATTATTTATTTATTTGAGAGAGAGAGAGAGAGACAGCAGATTAAGCCGGAGAGAACACAAGGGGAGGGAGAGGGCAGAGGAAGAGGGAGAAGCAGGTTCTCCCACTGAGCAGGGAGCCCAACATGGGGCTCGATTCCAGGACCCTGGGGTCATAACCTGACCTGAAGGAAGATGCTTCACCAACTGAGCCACCCAGGCACCCTAAACACCTTGATTTTTAGAAAAATCAGGTACATGACAATATGATCAAAACCCAAGAGACGAAAGGGTGCCTGAGTGGCTCAGTCAGATAAGGATCTGACTCTTGGTTTCAGCTCAGGTCATGATCTCAGGGTCCTGGGATGAAGCCCCACATTGGACTCCAGGCTCAGTAGGGACTCTGCTCATGGATCCTCTCTCTTCTTCTCCCTCTGCCCCTCACCCAGCTTGCATGTGCTCTCTCTCTGTAAAATAAATAAACAAACTTAAAAAAAAAAAAAAAAACAAGAAACAAACCCAAGAGACATGGACAATAAAAACAGACCCGAGGGAGATCTAAAAGCTGGAGTTATCAGATACAGACTTCAAGATAAATCTGCTGAATGTAGTCAAGGAAATAGAAGATAAGGTTGGAAACCAAATGGAAATGCTAGGAGTAAGAAATCTAGTGGCTGAAATTAAGAACTGAGTGGACAGATTTTCACAGCAGACTGGATCCTGCTGAAGAGAGAATTCATTTAATGAAAAAATGAAAGAAAACATCCAGGATGGACCACAGGGTGGAAGTCACAGAAAAGAATGTAAGAGATGAGGGTATATGTTGGAGTCTAATGTATGCAGAAGCAAAGCCCCAGAAGCACAAGAAGGAGACAGGAGCAGAAGTAATACATAGAGAGACACTAGCTGAGGATCTTCTAAGGCTAATGACAGATCAAATCACAAATTCAAAAATACCTACACATGCCATGTAGGATAAATCCAGAGAGAACCACAAGGAGGCATGCCATAGTAAGTCTACCGAAAACCAAACACACAGAGGTCTTAAAAGTGAGCAGAGAAAGAAGACAAATTACCTTTAAGGAAAAAACAAGGCTCAAAGCAATGACAAAACCCAGAAGGCAAGAGAGTATTTTCATAACACTGAAAGAAAGTAACCGCCAAGCTAGAATTCTGTACTCCGTGAGCACATCCACTAAGAATAAGGCTGAAGTAAAGGCATTTTCAGGAAATCAACATGAAACGAGAGCACACAAGTTGGGGGGATGTAATTAAAGCTTTCTAAGGTTCTTTTATTATCCAATAATGGGGAAAGGTATTGATTAGGCTCGACTTTGCTAAGTCAGGGATGCACCTGTCATCTTTAGAGCAGCCGCGACAAGACTAGGAGAGAGTATATTGAGTCAGCTAAAGGGGGGTGAAATTCAAAACACAGATCAGTGTGAGAGAAGGCACGAGAGAGAAAAGAATGCAGAATGGGCAAGAAAAAGAAACAGAGATCTGCTAGTGAAATGGTAGATTCGAAGCCAAAGATATCAGAAACCACACTAAATGTAAAAGGACTATGTAGCATTAAACCAAATAGGCTCACAGAAGAAAAATCAAACCAAGGATGTAAAGTGTGGAGAGAATGGCTCCACGCCCCCATCACGTCAGCTTCCTTACCCCGTCACAGGAGACAGCGGTTGTTCAGTATCTCGTGCCTTCTCAGACCTTTCATGCATTCAAAGCATATTTACATCTTCCTTACAACACATGCACGAGTGGGTTCATGTTATATATACTGTTCAGCAACCATTTTCTTTTTTTTAAATTTATTTTTATGTATTTATTTTTTATTCATGAGAGACACAGAGTGAGAGAGAGGCAGAGATATAGGCAGGGGGAGGAGAAGCAGGTTCCCTGCAGGGAGCCCAATGTGGGACTCGATCCCAGGATCCCAGGATCACACCCTGAGCCGAAGGCAGACACTCAACCGCTGAGCCACCCAGGCGTCCCCAGCAACCATTTTCTACCCATACACACATTTGTATGTATGTGTGCATGTATGTGTGTGCCTGTACGTAGGCATGTGTGTATGCACACATGCATATATGTAAACTTCCAGTTTCACAAAACAATATTTACTCTTGGGGCACCTGGCTGGCTCAGCTGGTGGAGCGTGCAACTCTTGATCTCGGGGACTGTGAGTGCAAGCCCCACGTTGGGTTGTAGAGATTCCCTAAGAAAAATAAAATCTTAAAACAGTATTTACCCTTAATACACATAAGGTCTTCTGATATTCCTTCTGATATTCTATTTCAGTTCAAAGGCTAACTGGGACTCTCTGATTTAGAAAAAGATAAATACGGCATGGTCCCACTTACACGTGGGATCTAAAAGAGTGGAACTCACAGAAACAGTAGAGCGGTGGTCGCCAGGGGCTGGGGGTGCAGAAATGGGGAGAGGCTGGTCAAAGGGACAAACTTTCAGGCGCATGAAGAGCATGCTCAGGGATCTCATGGACAGCACGGTAACTATGGTTAATCCTACTGTATCGTACACTTGAAATTTGCCGAGAGAACATTATTAGGTCTTCGGTGTTCTCACCACATATGTGCACACGCGCACACAGATGACTATGTGAGGCGATGGTGTGTTTGGTAGCTTGATCATGGTGAGAAGAAAGGATCATTTCACAATATACATATATGTATATGGAGCCATCATGTCATACACCTTAAAGATACACAATTTTCCCTGCCAACTATACCTCAGGAAAGCCGAGGAGAAAAAGACGCAGAGCTCTGAGCTCATTTCACTATTTATCTGCAGGCTGCAACCTGCCGACTGAAAGGCCCCCCAAGTCGGCCCTTCCGATGTCTGGCCTGTTTCCTCCAGCGGCAAGTGTGGGACTGCCCTGTTGGCCGCTCTCCTGTCCCCCATTCCTCCCCCCTAGACCCCAGGCTAACATAAAGCAGCACCCAGGCCTGAACCTCAAGGCCCGCTTTCCGGGGACCCAGAGTAAGACAGGCCCCCGTGGCACGAAATTCCCCCAAATGCTCGCCCTGACCCCCGCGGCTGCTCCCGTGAGGACCTCGCACATCCGGCCTCCTCCGCTTCTCTGCCACCTGGTCCCCTGAACTCTGGGCTGCATCGGTCCCGGGATGCTCCCCTCATCCCTCATCCTCTCCATCTGGCCACCTCTGACCCCCTCCAGTCGCAAAGACCAGAGCAATGATGTCTTTTTGGGGGAGCAGTTTCTTGGAGGGCTCCCGCAGAGCAGCGGTGCTCCCACCTACCACTGAGGCGCCTGAGCTCCAGATGAAGCCTTTCCCGGATTCATAACCGCCCAGTGCCTTGGGGCAGCTCTTCAGCGGTGTCTTCTGGTAAAAGCAGATGCAGTGTGTGCCACCCCCTCCCCAGCGCCTCAGGCTCCCTGGCAGCCTGCTCCTTGCCCATCACTCGAGAAGAGAATGACCTCCCATCCCTCCCCCCCTCCCCGCACCCCGCAGGGTCAGGGGACCCCCTACTGAGAGCAGAGGGCAGCGGGAGGAGAGTGTGGCAAGCAGGCACCATACCTGGAGCTGCCTCGTTGCCAGGAGGGCACAGAGGAAAGAGAAGAGAGAACAGGTCAGTGAGCAGTGAGCACACAACCTCCCGCACGGGGACCGCTTCTCCCTGAAGAGGGGGTTCCAATCCTTAGCCTCTCCTGCTCTCTGCACTGCCCCCCACCCCTCAGAGGCCCCAAGGCTAGCCTAAGCCCCTCTTCCCAGGCTTACAGCGCCCACTGCCCATTGATATGTTCCCAGGGAGGGAGGGGGGTTAGGCCACAGTCCTCGATAAAGCACATCTGGGTTTGTTGCAGAGCAGGGGAGCCGAGGGGGGCAGGTGTGCAGCCCCCAGGCTGGGTATTTTCACTGGCAGTTAGGGACCTCTCTTTTCTGACCCATCAGCGGGGGACATTTCTGCATCCAGAGCTGGGGGTGGTAGACAGAGCCAGATCCTGGAGGTGGGGGTCCCCGGGGGTGCACTCACCTTCCAGATGCTCGCCTCCTTGCCGTACACCACGGCCATGTTGCTGGCCTTGCCGCCTCTGATGAGCTGCTTCTCTGTCTCGTTGAGCTCCTCGGACACGAAACCCATGAAGGAGTTGTCCGGGGTGTGAGCTGCAGCCAGACCACGGGGTCAGGACGGGGGCCGCCACACAGCCAAGGACACACCCCGGGTCTACCTGGACCTGCCCCATGGCGGGGGGGGAGGGGGGGCATGTGACAGGGATGGGGACAGGGGACTTGGAAGGCAAAGGGGTCTGGTGGAGGAGGAGGGAGAGCACCCATCAGTGTGTGTCCCCGCCCCGGGCAGCTCCTTCTCCCAGAGATGGTCCCAAAAGCCTGAGCAGCGGGAAAGCCACAAGGTCACCTGGTAGACCCCCTTGCTCGTTTGCAGGCAGGCACGGTCAGGGCCCTGCGCTGGTCCTCCCCCCTCAGTTGGCTTGGGGCCCAAGCTTGGCTGCTCCCCTTTTCTCTCACTGCCGACACCCATCCTCAGAGCCTGGTACCCCAGAGGGACTTCCCGCCTGGCCTCCATCACAGCCGCCCTGGCCCGGGTACCATCCTTTCTGTCCTGGGCCACTGTGACCTGCGGCCGCCCCCATTTCTGCCTTTCTCGTGGCAGCGCCTTTTCTCCAGAGCAATCCTTCCAAACTAACATCCGACCAGGTCCCTCTGCCCAAAACCCTTCAGGGGCCCTGAAGCCCAAGTCCCTACAACCGTCTACAGGATCTGCCCCAACCCCCATTTTGGCAGCTTCTCTTACTACCTCCTGCGACCCTGGCAGGTGCACTCCCTCTCTCCGTCCAGGCTTTGCTCACAGGGTCCTGCCGAGAGGTCCTCCCCGGCCCTGGTCACTCTCTGTCCCTTACCCTGCACTCTCTGACCAGATGCGATGCTGTGTATTTAATTGATCATTTATTGGTGTCAGAATATAAGCCGCACAAGGGCCTCTGATCTGCTCCCTTGCAGGGCCTCAGCACCTGGGCACGCCCGGCGTCCTGGCTCCTGAGCATGTGGACACACCTGCTGTCCCCTCTGCCGGGAGCGCCCTCCGCCCTCTGCTTGGATGAGAAAATACTCCACACAGAGCCAGGGCCCTCCCTTTGTGGCTCCACCCCATGGATCTGTCTTGCTTCAGTGTGGCCCCCACTCTGACCTGCTCACTTGTCCCCAGAACCTGGGGCACCAGGGGCAGGGAATGCGTTTCAGCTCATCCTCCTGTTCCCTGGCCGTGCTAACGAGCTCTGTCTGCCACCATACACCTGCCGGAGGTTTGCAAGGCACGGGGTCCCTCCCCTCTGTGTGCAGGACCTTGAGCTGAATGTGTGCGGAACCCAGTGAAGCCTGCTCCGCCCTCCCGGGTTGGGAGACTACGGCAAGGAGGCTGGCGGAGGCCACACGTCCTTGAATTCCCGGAACAGCCCTGATGCCAAGCACCCTATTTCTTCATTTCAGATGCACGTTTTCACATTTTAGCACTTCTAAAATCCAGGTGTATATGCTTCGATCAAACGTACAGAGTTAACATAGTATTTCTACCCACAAAAGGTCATCAACCCCTGGGGAGCATCGCAGGGGAAGTGAAGGTTTCCTGCCCAAGTGCCCCAGAAAGCTCTTGGGATTCTCGGGTCTGAAAGTCCAACCATAAGGACGGGCCTTTGCTGACTGCAGAACAAAATGATCTTTCTTCCAGAGCATCTGGAACAAAAGGAGGGGCCCGGAGGCCTGGAGTTACTTCTGCGATGGTCAGGGTGTGTGCAGCTCCCCTGTTTCAGGAGGCTCAGGCTGGGGAGCGGCCCTGGAGGGCAGACCAGACCCTCCCTCACCCGCCTCTCCAGGCCTCACCCTCCCACTTAGCTCACGGAGTGGGGAAACACCTGGCTAGACCGGGAAACAGGTCTGCTCGTGAATTCCCTCCTGGACTTGGTATATCATTAAAACCTGCAAGCCTCTCTCTTCCTTTCTTTGCTTTTAAATTTCTTTAATTTATTCAACCAATTAACATTTACTGAGGACCCTGACGGGCTCCAGGGAGATAAAGATAAATCAATCAGTGGCCCCCTTTTTGAGTGGTTCATAATCTTTCGGGGAGTAATAAATGTAAAAGCAAATAACTCTAATATACTGCAACATACGGTTTTATAGAAGTGGATTTAAAAGGCTCGAGTCGTGATCTTGGGGTCGTGGGCTCGAGCCCCACACCAGGCTCAGCATGGAGTCTGCTTGTCCCCCTCCCTCTGCTCCTCCCCCTGCCTCTCAAATAAATAAACAGAATCTTTAAACAGACAAACTCTTTCTGCATGACATTCCCTACCTCAAGAATCTACAGTGATCCTTGAATCACGATATTTGGCGTAAATTCAGGAAGCGGTGCCGGAAGACCCCACCCTGTGCCCCCAGATCCTCCATGTCCCTCTTACCAGCCTCACATCCCGATGCCTCCCTTCTGACTGAGCTAACCGCCCCAGCTCTGCACCCGCCTCTGCTCCCTGCTATCACACACGCTGATTCCACAGCCTGGAGCCTCCCCACCGCTACCCGCACCTGCCCTCCCTCCAGAGTCGGATGCCCAGACAGCCAGGTGACTTGGGTCCTCTGGGCCTCCATTCCCTCCTCTGGGCTCCAAGGAACCTGCCCGCTCCCCACCCCTGCTCCCCTACGCTTCTGGGATCCAATCAAGCCATTACTTATGTGTCCAGAAATTGCATCTGCCTCTAGGATGTCCTAGAACCTGCCGAGTAAGATTAAAAAAAAAAAAAAAAAGGGCCCTAAGCATCCCAAAGAGGTGCATTAATTTGACAGGCTAAATAAAGACTGGATACTTTACTTCTGAGCAAGTTCCTTGGGACCTTAGTCAGTTTGCTCTTAATTTAGATGCATCCCAACAAAGGTGCTTCGCTGGCTTTCTGACCCAGAGCCTTCAAAGAGCCACAAATTAGATGTGCAAGACGCTGCTGGAGGCAGATACACTGACGACAATTAAATGTGACAGCTGATAGCCTCCCAAACGAGGAGAAAAAGCACCACATCAGTGACAGGAGAAGGGGCCACTTAGCAAGGGCACACGGCTCCGCACACCTCTGCTGTCCCCAAAGGGCAGGCTTGGAGAGAAACGACCCGTCGTCGTCGTGAAAAAGGATTAAGTTATTTTCACCACGCTGCACGTAAGGGGCAGGTCGGCGTGTGTATATATTTTAGAGACTCATTAAAAATAGCTGAGGCTCGGCTCTAACCGCGTTCCTTGCCTGACGTCCACCATCGGAGGGTTTCCACGGGGGCCCCCAGCCTCACTTCCCAGTCTCTCCCATGTTGGAGCCTGCTGGAGCTCTTGTATTTCCAGAACCTTCCAGCGCTTTCCACATCTGTCTCCACTCCATCTGCCCCCGCCCCCCGCTTGGAGGAGCCTGTCCGTCCTGCCCCTTTGTCACCCCCTAAAGCTCTCCAGTGTACTTCAGGCCACTCTCTACAAGGCCACCAAATCCCCTTTGTTCTGGAACATGTGCTCAGCAGCTCTCAGAGAGCGGTGTGTGATTTTGGAGGCAAAGGCCACATCCTCCGTGTTGGAAAGGTCACCGGATTTCTGGGAAGCCAGGCTGGAAGCCCCCACCCGGGCGGCTCCCTCCACGCTTCCTGCTCCCCAGACACCCCAAGAGACTTCCTCTCCGGCTCACACACTTGCTGAAGGGCGAATGAGGCTTTCCGGGAACAAGCAGATGCCCGGTCGGCCCCACTCCCACACCTGCCGGGGGAGGAGAGCCAGGCAGGAACCAGACCCTGCTTCCTCCCATGCCCCCCCACCCCGAGAACCCCGAGGAGGCCCCACCTGCCCCTGCGGCCGGGACACTCACGGAACATGGTCATGAACTGCTTGGGGTTGAGGTTCCAATAACCCCAGTTGGTCCGGTAGCCGTGCAGCGTGGCGTACTCCTCGTGGTTGTACGCAGGCTCTGTCCCGAAGGTGTCAATGACTCGGATTCGGCACCTGCTCCCCGCCCCGGGGTGAGGGGGTACCAGGAACCAGGGTCAGCAACCCTCCGTGTCTCCCCAGGCTGGGGTCCCCCCAGGGTGGGCGCTGTAACCAGCTGGGTACTGGGATGTGTGGTCGGAGCTTGGGCTCAGCCATCACCGAGCTGTGTGACCACAGGCAGGTGCCTTAACCTCTCTGGGTCAGCTCCACCACCTGTCAAGTGAGGGTAACAGCCCAACCATCTCGGGGTTGTAGGGCTACGCCTGAACTGCAGACCAAGGCTCAGAATCGGTTAGTTATTACGGCTGCCCCAAGGCACCTAGGAGGGAGCACTGCCTGGAGTGGGGGTCCTTCCCCTCTGCCCCGGGGGTCACCTGCAGGATCTGCACTTTCCCAAGCAGGCAGCAGCAGTCATTTGAGTTCACAGCCCCCCTGCCCAGGAGCCCGACACCCCCAGGACGCCCCGGGCCTATCTGGGCCGCGATGCAGAGGGGCAGGGCCCTGGGGGACCGACCAGCCCCGGCCACGGGCCCACCCTTGGGAAGGTGGTGCTCTGAAGCCTCCTCGGCAATGCAAGCTTGGCCACTTCACACGCACCTCCCGGCTGGGCAGAGGCGCTGTCACAGCTGCCAAACCTCCCCCTCGGTCCGTGCATCCCAGCCTCGGGCGTGGGCACCCGAAGGAAACGGCTGAGACTCAGACGCCCCACTCCCCCCACCCCAAGGAGCTCCCTCCTCGCCCCACATCCTTCCCGGTGACCCGGAATTGTCCACAGACTGCTGAGGTCGGCACTATTCCCCCAGAGAAGGGGCACGGGGTGGGAGGCGGAGGCAACGAGTGCATGAAGAACACGCATTAATAATAAAAGCAATAACACCGCCTGTCACTTTTTTTTCCCCTAATAAAATCATGTGGGATAGTCAACGGGACCGGAGCAAATGTAATAAATAGCAGGGCTCTCTGTGCTAAATTAAACCCCGTATCCTGCTGGCTGCAGAGACGGGGAGAGATGGCACTGGCCTTCCTCCAAACCCTGGGGCATGGAGGGGGGGAGGATAGGGGGTGCTGAGCCCCCACAAGCCGAGGTCACGGCCCCAAGCAGTGTCTCATTCCTTCCACTGCTCCCGGCAATTCCCCTGCGCACCTCCCCCCACCCCAGCCCCTTCCAGGTCACCTGTGAGCCCCACCCCGGTCTACCCTGCAGCAGAGGGGCATTAAAGAGACCCCCATCCTGAAGACAGTAATAGGGGAGGGGAAACAGAGGCAGGGTGAGCCTCCCCCCACCCACTGCAGAACCTGGGGCAGGGTGGTGCCGCCACCCTGGGGACCAGCCGGAAGGGCAGGAGGGGAGGCCTTCTACGGGGCACGGGGAGGGGCTGCCACGTGCCGGCACCACCCCCACCCGCCCGCCCGCACCCCCTTACCGGTACTTCTTGAAGGACAGTCCCATGTGCTGCTTCATCTGCTGTAGGCCGTGGTAGTCGGTGTAGATGAGGTCGAAAGGCAGGGGCATGGTGAGCGGGCAGTTCCCCCGGCCTGGCGGCACCCCTAAGTTACTGAGAGAAGAGCCCTTCAGAGTCTGAGCCCCAGGAGGGACCCAGGGGCAGCAGAAATCCACCTGCCCAACCAGCCCTGCATCTAGGGCCCCTGGAGCCACCCCAGTTCTTACAGCCCAGGATAAACACGGGGGACGGGGCACTGTAAAGGACGGTGAGGTTGGCACATGAGTGCTGGCAGACTTGAAAACAAAGTGAACAGGGTGGCCATGTCCAGTTGCACAGGTTTTTCACTGCACAAGAGATTCCAATGAGAGGAAGTAGGACTGACACCCAGCCTGGGCTCACTTGCCAAGCTGTGCCCCCTGCCTGGGCTACCGGCCAGGGGGAAGAGGCACCTTTTGCTAATTTGCACAAATGCGCTCCCTGCAGGGCTGTGTCCACCCAGAGGGGGCACCTTTATCTAGCGTTAGCAAATTGCCATAAATGCTCGCTAGGGTTCTCAGCGCAGCTTCAGTGTTTGAGCAGAAAGTCCTGCCTCGGAAGATATAAATCCGCTCTGCTGACCGGCTCGTGGCCCTCAGAGCTGCTAGCCCCGTCCCACGGGGTCACCCTGCCTGCCAGAGCATTCACACAAAAGTGTTCCTCTGGTGACCCAGGGCCAGGGCCTTTGGGTCATCTCTCTGGAGCCCAGAGGACACGGCCACGGCTGCCAGTGCGAGTTCCTTTGCCTGGGACCCTCCGCGCCCACCACCCGGGAGCCCTGGCTTGGGCTGACCTCCTCCATGGGGTGGCGGGAGGCGCTTACATCACTCATTCAGTAAGTCTGACCCGAGCCCCTGAGCCAGGCAGGGAGCAGAAAACCCCCCTTTCTTTGGGGAGCCCGCAGCAGCCACCCACCTCCCCTGAATTCCCATCTCCCTCGGATTTGTGGCCCAGATGCCTGCGCTGGGAGGGGTCCGGGAGACCTCCCCGTGGGCCCCTTCGGGGACCCGTGTGAAGAGCAGGCTCGAGCAAGGTAGGTGAGGAGCTCTCTCAAGCGAGGTCACTGGCTCAACGGTGGAGAAGGGCCGCGATGGATGAGCTCCCCGGGTCACATCTCCGGCTCCGAGAGCCTGTGCAAGCCAGGTGGAAAAGTACCAGCCACGCTGCACGCATCGCCTTCGGAAGCCGGGGAGGGGGCCGTGCCTACACCGTCCCCTGAGCCCACTGCCAGAAGCAGCGCCTTTGCAATGAATTAGGGAAACCAGATGACAGGGCCATGATGGAACGATGTCAGGAGAGGCTGTGTGTGACCTGTGGTGGGGATCGGGGCATCAGGGCTCGGCTGTGCCCTGCAGAGAAGGGTGGCAAGAGGGGAGGGGCTTTCCCTGTGCCTGCTCCCCACTAGCCAGCGCCCCCAGCCTCACCCAGCCGCCCCATGCCAGGTGCTAAGCGCCGAGAGGAGAACACAAAAACCTAAGGACCAGCATCTCCAGGTCTCTAACCTACATCCGGAACAGGAGCCAAGGGTTCCCTCCCCAACACGTCCAGCTCCCACGCGGCCCCTCCGTCCCACTGGACCACCCCACGCGATCGATGCTTAAAAACCAGGACTTATAAGGCAGAGAGCAGGCTCTGTAAGCTTTGCATGTGCGTGGAAACACCCAGAAAGCAAAAGGAGAAGGAGCACAGACCCCGGGGGTCTGGAACCATCACGGATCACGGCTCCCGCAGCCTGGACACCTCATGAAATATTTGGTGGTATTTTTAAGTGTAGAGCAGATTTTGCCTTTGCACTCTGTGGGACATCCCTGTTGTTTCCTTTCTTTTTTAAAGATTTTATTTATTTATTCATGGGAGACAGAGAGAAAGAGAGAGAGAGAGGCAGAGACAGAAGCAGTTTCCACACGGGGAGCCTGACGTGGGACTCGATCCCAGGACTCCAGGATCACGCCCTGGGCCGAAGGCAGGCACTAAACCGCTGAGCCACCCAGGGATCCCTGTTGTTTCCTTTCAAGCACAAGCTTTCTCTCACCCCCAGAACTCCTCCGGCAGGACTAATGACCCACAAAGAAGCTTTCGTTCTGGGCTACAGCAGCTCCGGGCCTAGACAGCCACTGTCACCCCTCCTCACTCCCCTGTGCTCCCCGGAGAGCCTTGGACGGAAGGATAAAGGGATGATGCCTCCGTCCCTTCCTCGCAGAAGCCAGGGAAGGGGGTGGATGCTCCTCCCACGTGGAATTGGGGCCTGGGAAAATTAATGAACAATCCTGAAAGTATGAACTGTAGGTGGGTCTGCTCTGCAGGACGCTCTGTCCACGTTGCATTTCTGGTTGGTTTCCAGGCAATGTGTCCCCCTGTGGCCACGTGTGATGCCAACAAAGTCACGGGGGGCGGAGGGGTCTTCCTTTTGTTGCCTCAACACCGCTCACAGCCCCGGCCTCTGCCCCAAACCCCAGGACCACTAAGAGGCCAGCGGGGCAGCTCGCAGCTCTCCCCTGGGAGAAAGACTCCCTGATGCTCTAAGGCACATGATGTCACCTTCATCCTGGGGGGGGAGGGTCAGGGGGCTACAATCTTGAACACAGGAACCATCCTGCAGGCTTTATGGTTTATCGATTCATTAAATCCTTTCATCCGGGCAACAACCCTGCGAGGTCAGACCCATTCTTATCTTGCTCCCTCTCTTTACAGATTAGGAAACAGAGAGGCTGAGCGGTGGGCCGAGGACTGCACAGCCAGGAAGCTGTGGGCCGGGACTGGAACCCAGAGCCCACACTCCCACCCGCTCAGCTCTCCTGCCTCCCCAGGCGGCAGACTGCATGACAGTGGATGGTAGGACCACTGCGACATCCCTGAAATCCGAGCCCCAGCTGCCAGCAGAGTGGGCTCCAGGCCCAGTTCCATTGCTAAGCCCGGGAGGAGTCATAAGCCTCCCGGAGTCTCACTTTTCTCCCCAGCAACAGACCAATAAAAATGACTCCCTCACAGGGTTCCCGGTAGGAGCAACTAAGGCAAGGTGAGTGCAAGTCCCGCTGATTATCATTTCCTCTCGTCATCACTTCTGGACGCACGACCCCCTCACTTAAGGCCCTGTCGTCTCTCACCTTGAGCGAGTCTTGAGATAATTTCCTCTCTGCTGTGTCCCTTCAATCTTGACTCCTTTCTAGAAAGATCTTTCCACAATGTAAAGCCGGTTCTAACCCCTCCCAGAAGACTTCTCACCTCCTGGTCCTTGCCTCCTCCTCCAGGAAGCCTTCCTGGGACCCCTGGACAGAGAGAGGTGCTGCCTCTGTGCTCCCCCACTGCCTGCTTCAACCCCTGCCCTGCACTGTCCTGAGTCACCTCCATACCCACCCCCGCCCCCTGGGGCCCATGAGGCATGGGGACAGGGACAGGGCCTCTTTGGAAGCCCAGAGCTGGGACAGGATCTGGCCAACAAGCTCCTGCTGTTCAGGGACAAGTAAACAAACCCATGAATCAGGTGAACCGTCTTAGGAAGAATTGGCTTCAAGATTGAAAATGAGGCCAAGGAAAGCATCTCCGGGGAGAGAGAGAGACAATCCCAAGGCTGACGGGCGTCTTGGCTCTCGGCTCTCCGGAGGGGAGGGGAGCAGGCTCCCGGGACACCTCGGGCCAGGGACAGCACTGGCCCCGCGTGCCCTGCCAGTGCCAGAGCCATCCCACAGGAAGGAGAGGGAAGAAACCCGCCCGAGCCTGCGGGTCCCCCTCCCAGGAGGAGCTAATGAGGGGCTGCCGGGGCTCCCCAGCCCTAGAACACAAGGCTTTTCCATTCCAAAAGACTTTACTGGAGAGAAGCGTCTGCAGCTGCTCATGACTCTGGTCACAGGGCCTCGGGGCCGCCGGGAGGACAGCGGAGAGGGTCAGCGCGGGGAGGGGCCTGTGCTTTCATGGCTTGTAATGTCAGCTCGCTTTTATGGGCAATTTTACGCTAAGTGGTTGGTCGGAGCGGTGACATGAGCTGAAGAATGCTGGCTCCCGACAGCCTTTGGCCGAAGGTGCCCTCGGAGGCTCGGCGGCACAATCCCACCTTCCCGGCTGACTCCTCTAAAGGCCCCTGTCCAGATGGCTGCTTATTTCCAACGCCAAGTCCCTCATTCCTCTTTGGATTCTTGGCCCAGGGCTGTGTCAGGGGCAGAGGAGACATCGTGGAACCTCCGGCGGGACCACAGGGGTGTGGGGTGGGGTGTCAGTCTATAGGGAGAGACAGCAGCTTCCCACGCAGGGACTTCACACACGGCCACTCAGCACCGCCTGCTACAGTACAAGTGCGTGGGAAGGATGGGGAGTCTACATGGAATCGCCAAATTTGGTGGCTGGAGTATATTTCTAAGTGTCCCCAGGCCATCTGAATGGGAGTCTCAATCCAGGATGAAAGGGGTGGGGGAAGGGGGTGACCTAGGGAAACTGCTTTTCTACAGCTCGCCTGGCTAATTGGGGCCCCCACACCCAACCCAAATTCATCCACCCATAAAAGCCACCCTGGTGGGAGGGCAATGGAGAGTTAGTGTTTAACGGGGACAGAGTTTCAGCCTGGGATGATGAAAAAGTCCTGGAGACAGATGGCAGTGATGGTTGCATAACCCAGTGGATGCACATAATACCACTGAACCGCACACTTAAAAATGGTTAGGACAGTAAATTTTGTTTTGGGTGTTTTACTATAAATTTTTTTAAAAGCCAAACTGTTCACACTCAGTGAACTGTGCCCAGCCCCACAGGGATATATATGCCCAGTACTCTGCCTCCTAGGCATGCCCGCGTCCCCATCTTCTCTAGCACCCCCTGGACTCCCAGCTGGCCATCATGTAGGGACAGCAAATATCCAGAGAAGGGGAGGAGACTCGGTTTACTCTCAGCTAAAGGATCAAAAGGTAGGATGCGTAGATGGGACAAGGAGACAATGAAAACAATGATCTATGGTCAATTAGGGGGGAAAAAAATCCTCAGGGTGCTTAGATGGTGCAGCCAGTTGAACATCCGACTCTTGATTTTGGCTCAGGTCATGATCTTAGGGTCGTGGGATCGAGCCCTGCACGGTGGCTCTGTGCTCTGCGGGAAGTCAGCTGGAGGTCCCTCTCCCTCTGTCCCTCCCCCGCTCTCTCTCTTTTTCTAAGAGAAAGAAAGAGGAAAGAAAGAAAGAAAGGAAGGAAGGAAGGAAGGAAGGAAGGAAGGAAGGAAGGAAGGAAGGAAGGAAAGAAAAAAAAGAAAAGAAAAGAAAAAAGAAAAGAAAGAAAGAAAGAAAAAGAAAGAAAGAAAGAATCCCTCTGGGAATCCTAATGCTGAGTTCTGGCACAATGAAAAGCACTCCTGGGCATGAGCTCCATGGCGAACTTGCTGGGTGGCCTTGCACAGACGTCAGATTGTTCTGCTGTCCGCCTCCACTCCCCTGATATGAAGCTCGGACAGATCTCCACCATCCCTTCCAGGCTAAAAATTCTCTGGTTTGATTTCTCCCTGTGCCTTTGGTCTGTGGCTGGAAATAATCTCTCCAGGTAGGGCTCAAATTCCGGAACAAAGTATCCTCTCTCCCTCCCTCTCCTCGCTGTGTGGGAAGGACCTAATTAAAAAGAATTCTCACAAAGTGCTCAGAGATCTTTGGCTCCAGGTGCTCAGTGCACACAGGGAACTTTTACTTTTTTCCTAGACTCGTCTCATCGCAGGGAGCACACTGGCTGGGGCAGCGCAGGGCCTTTCTGCCTCCCCGGGGGCCTGGTATCCCTCTGACCCCGGCCAGCACCTGTCTCCCGAGCACTAGGGCATTGCCCGCCCCGTCTCTCTCCCATGGCCTGTTTCTGGAGCAGGCCACCGCCTCTTCCCAAGAGCAAAGGGGGCCGAAAGAAAGGACCCCAGAGAGTTAACTGGGCATCTAAGGAACTGCTTGGGAAGGGAAGGAATTCTATTGTCCTGCAGAATTTTCTTCTCTCGCCCAGAATGTGTTTTTGCTTTCTGGAGCGGCCACACCGCCAGAAGCTCCTTAGTCAAAAGCCAAAAAAAAGCAGGGGCCGGAGGTTTCTAAAAGGGAAGTATAGGGAGCAGCCTCCCCCACACACGCTGGGCAGCCTGCATAGGGACCAGGGACCAGGGTCCAAGGCGACACTTCCCCCCAGCATTCCTTCCGACTATGCAAACTGAGGCTAAGAATAGGGCCGTGGCTCCCAGGAGAGCTACATGAAACCACAGACTCCCTCCAGCTCCAAGCGAGGCGAGGAAGTGGTCAGAGGAGGAGGAACACATCCCTTTGCTGCTCCGTCTCCTTCCTTGCAGACAGGCCCCAGTTTACATAATGGATGTCCCTGAACGCTGAGCGCAAAGCCAGCTTTTCTCATCTAAGCTATGCTTTCAAGGTGGCAGGAAGGTGGCTCCGGGCCCTGTGCACGTCACAATCACCGAGACCCCTGACAGCTCCTGATGCCCAGGTCCTGCCTTGTCACTCAGGGCTGCGGCCTGGGCGTCAGGATGCAGGTGTCCAGGCTCTCAGGTGACTCTCATGCCCCTGGGGCTCTCAAGATTCTTTTTTTTTTTAAAGACTTTATTTATTTATTTATTTATTTATTTATTTATTTATTTATTTATTTATTTATTCATGAGAGCCACAGAGAGAGAGGCAGAGGGAGAAGCAGGCTCCATGCAGGGAGCTCCATGCAGGACTCGATCCTGGGGCCCCGGGATCACGACCTGAGCCCAAGGCAGATGCTCAACCACTGAGCCCCCCAGGAGCCCTGGCTCTCACGATTCTATCCAGTCCCACAAGCCTTTGAGAACCGACCAGCCAGCCCCGGGGGGCACCTGTACCACCCTAGGTTTCTGCCAGCTTCACTGGACTAAATAAGCTCCAAGCCAGTCCCGGCCTGGTTCTGAGGCCGGGGCAGCAGGGTGTTGCCCATTCTGTGGGGGCCGTGGGCTCCAGGAAGCCCGTCCCCTGTCCACCTACCTGTTCTCCAGCCACCATGTGACAAGATCTCCCTTTTCTCCGTACTTGGTGGGGAGAGAACAGTGGACCCGTCCTCCCCTTGCGAGAACCCGTGGCCCCCAGGACTTGAGGACACGCTCATGCTTCCTCCCAGGACCAAATCCTGCCTTGTTACCCTTCCTTCCAGAGCTTCAGAAGGCAGCCTGTGCCTCGTTTCTGACCTCACTCCCCGAGGTCCTCCACCCCACCTGGGCCTCCTTTAAACGTCTCCTCCACAGCCCTCTGGGCCCGGTGTGGACCAGGCCGGAGCCGGGAGAGGTGCCCCGGCCACCAGGTCGGTGCTGTACTGTTTGTGGGCCAATGTCCAGGCTCGGTGACACTTGCAAGAAACAGATCCCCACCCCGGGGGCTCAGAGCGGCATGGAGCGGGAGGCGAGGGGTGGCCTGGGAGGAGATGTCTCTCCTGGACTCTAAGGGGGGCTGAAGGCAGGGGCCGGCGCAGCTCGGGGCCCCCAGCAAGGTCCCCGACCTTGCCGGGCGATCAGGGGTGCAGACCCGGATCCCACGGCACAGGAGATTCAAACACCTCCTTGGAAAACAAAACAAAACAAAACAAAACAAAACAAAACAAAACAAAACAAAACCACCTCCTTGGAATCCAAGGAAGGAGAAGGGAAAAAGGAGAGAGGAGAGGAGAGGAGAGGAGAGGAGAGGAGAGGAGACGGACCTTTTTTTTTTTTTTTAAAGCATAAATTAATCATTTGCCTCTCATCTTGGGATGTGTGGCTGGAACGTGTAGCAGGGAGAAACGACCACTGCTCACAAGAGTCCGTTAAGTGCCACCCCTGCTAGGTGGGCTCGTCCTCCCTCTTTCTAATCCATGTGCTTCATGTGTTATACAGCGTTTCAAGGATCCAGAAAATTATAGAAAATAACGTAATGACATAATGAATACCCTGTGTTCCTCCTTCCCAGCCTCGTTAAGTCTTAACATTTTGCCATATTTGGTTCAAATTTTTTCTTTCCTCCCCCCAAGGGATAGCACATCACAAATCCGGGCGGAGCCGGGGGTGTGTCTGTCTTGTCCATTGTCCTCACAGTCGCCACCCTGGGCAGCCCCAGCCCTGGGCAGCCCCAGCCCCGGCCTGTGCTCTTCCCTTCCTGGGGTCATCCTCTGGGGTCATCCTCTGGGGTCATCCTCTGGGGTCGTCCTCTAGGATCGTCCTCTGGGGTCATCGTCTGGGGTCGTCCTCTGGGGTCGTCCTCTGGGGTCATCGTCTGGGGTCGTCCTCTGGGGTTGTCCTCTGGGGTCGTCCTCTGGGGTCATCCTCTGGGGTCGTCCTCTGGGGTCATCCTCTGGGGTCGTCCTCTGGGGTCGTCCTCTGGGGTCGTCCTCTGGGGTCGTCCTCTGGGGTCATCCTCTAGGGTTGTCCTCTGGGGTCATCCTCTGGGGTCATCCTCTGGGGTCGTCCTCTGGGGTCATCCTCTGGAGTCGTCCTCTGGGGTCATCCTCTGGAGTCGTCCTCTGGGGTCATCCTCTGGAGTCGTCCTCTGGAGTCATCCTCTGGGGCCGCCAGCACCACGCTACCCCTTCCTGTGCCTTCAGCTGCTCCCTTTTCCGGCTCCTTCGGGAGAGCATTTAAACAGGCCTACGCTCTCCCGCCTTGGAAGGTAAACAAGCGCGCCTGCTATGGGGTGAGCTGTGTTCCCCCGAAACGTGGAAGTCCAAACCCCAGGACCCGGGAATGTGACCTTATTGGAAATAAGTCTTTGCAGAGGAGGAGGCTAAGATGAGGTCGTTACGTTGGGCCCGCACCCAGGAGGGGGTGTCTCTGTCAGAGCGGCTGGCGCCCAGGCACACGCGGGGAAGGCGGCCTCAAGGCACAGGAGAGGGAGGCCACCGAGGAGCTGAGGCCCACCGCGGCACCAAGGCTAGGAGAGCGAGCGGGCTCGGGCAGGTTCTCCTCACGGCCTCCCCTCCGGCCTCCCCTCCGGAGCGGCCAGCCAGGGGCGGAGCGAGGCAGGAGGCAGACGTCCGGCCTCCACAACCCTGACACAATAACCGACTTTGTGGTACTTGGTTTGGGCAGCCCGGGAAGCTCACACACCTCCCTGTGTTTCCGCTGTTGCCTGCCCCTGCTCCCCTCACAGCGGGCTCCCCTCATGGCCTCTGCTCCCCTCACAGCGGGCTCCCCTCACAGCCACACTCCCCGCAGAGGCCAAGGCTTCTCCTCACACTTGCTGCTACCTCAGCAGCCTCCCCCTCGGCCTACAGCCCACCTATCTCTGTCGTGTGTCCCCACAGCTCTACCAAACTGAGTCTTTCTAGGGTCAACAACGATTTTCACGTGGCCAGCCTTGTTGGGCAATTTTCAGTCTCCTTCTGGTGAGCATCTGCCATCACTGGCCACACCCTCCTTCTAGAGGCATCTTCTCCATGGGTGCCCATGGCTCCAAGCCCTCCTGGCCACTCCCGTCTCCTCTGCCAGAACCTCTTTCCCCAACAGGCCTTTCGCTGTTGCCATTCAGTAAGGCTTTGCTCCCAGGCCTCCCGTAGCTTGGCAGCTTAATCACACTTGCGTTCAGTGACACCACCCGCCGATGCACCATCGCCCTGCCGAGCCGCGGCCCCTCACACAGGAGCCTCCACACGGGCGCCTCTGCTTCGGCGGGTCTGAACCCAAATTCCAGGCCTTCCCTGTGTGTTCTCTTCTTCTCCCCTCAGAGAATCGCGGCCAGTCACGGGGGGCTGTGCTGGGCCGGCTAGTTCGGCCCGGTTCAGGCCAGTCAGAGCCAGTCAGAGCCGGTCAGAGCCGGTAGCGCCCTGAGGCCTGCCCCACCTGGCTCCCAGAGGCCTGGGCTGCTCGCAGGGACGGGGCTGTGGGGACGTGGGCCCTGCCTCCCTCATTCTCGGGGGACCCTCCCCAGCATTTCCCTCAGACAACAACAATGCTGATCAAACAAAAAAGCCAGAAGATTGATTTCCACCAAGTCCCCGTGCTTGACGGCCAAGCGTTGCCCCTCCTCGTCCTCCTATTTAAACATTCTCCTCTCAAGCTTTCATCATTTGCCAGTTAAGTCAACTAATTTTCGACTAAACCCAATTTCACTCATGGATGGAGGAAGAGCTCGGTAATTTTTCCTCATGCCATGTACTATTAATGATGCTTGAAATTATGCAAATAAAATTAATGAGCACGGCCGATTCTGGCCAGGGAGGAAGGGAAAGGCTTAATTCAAAATGTCCCTGGTTGGGGCACTGGGGTGGCTCAGTCGGTGAAGCTCTGCCTTCGGCTCAGGTCATGATCCCAGAGTCCTGGGATCAAGCCCCGCGTCCGGCTCCCTGCTCGGGGCGGGGGAGTCTGCTTTTCCCTCTGCCCCTGCCCGCCGCTCCCCCTGCTTGTGCTCTTTCTGTCAAATCAATCAACTTTTAAAAAATAATAATAAATAAATAAATACATAAATAAATACATAAATAAAATACCCAAGGAGGACTGGGCATTCAGGAGGACGGAGGCAGGTGCAGGTGCAGCCCATGGAGGCTCTGGCCCCGCTTCCCCTCCCCGGGAGCGCAGTAGCGCGATGGTGCTGTGAGGCCCCCTCCAGGCCCTTGCCCAGCACCCCTCGCCCCGGGAAACATCCTGCAGCCACAAAACTAGATGTGGGCTCTACGCATTACCCCAAACATCACTCCAGTGAGCTGGTTAATTAAAACACCAAAACACGAGGAGCAGAGAAAAGCGGCTCATCCGTCCAGCCTTGTTGCTTAGTCAGTGGTGAAGACATCTGCCGTGAACATCTGTGACAAACCGCATCCAAGCGGCAGCATCTCTGTCCCGTTCCCTTCCCCACGCGGGTCATTTAGCCAGACCAGGAAGGCGCTCTGTCACAGAAGCCACGCCGCGACTCCCAATTGGGATCGCCTTCACATCTCATTGACCTACTTCCCAGGTAACCAGGTGCTGCCCACAAGGAATGGCTCCCTAAGGCTGGGAGGTGAGGTGACCCGGATGATTCTCCTCCTCCCTGCAGAGCCCACAGCCACGCCACGAGTGTGTCCAATGGGATTTCTGCCCGTGACTCCTTTCCAGGCTCAGTCGGTCACCATCTTGTTATGGGTTGCACCACGTCCCCCCTAGAATTCATGTTGGAGTCCTAAGCCCTAGTATCTCAGAATGTGGCTTTATCTGGAGATGGGGCCGTTAAAGAGGTCATCAAATTGAAATAAGGCCATTAGGATGTGTCCTAATCCACTGTGACTGGCGCTCTTAGAAGAGGGGGGAACGCTGGACACAGACACATACACAGAGAGAAGGCCACGTGAAGGCGAGGACAGAGAGTGGGATGATGCTTCACAAGCCAATGAACATCACGGGTCACCAGCAAACCACCAGAAGCCAGGGGACAGTCTGACAGATTCTCCCTCACAGCCCCAGAAGGAACAACCCTACTGACACCTCAATCTTGGCATTTTGGCCTCCAGGTTGTGAGACAACCCATGTCTGTTGTTTACGCACCCAGTGTGTGGCGCTTTGTTCCAGCTGCCCCAGCCAACTGACACACATCTGGATTGAAATCTCTGTTGGAAGGGAAGGCCCACATTTAGGTCGCATTGGGGTGGTCCTGGCAGAATGAGCTCGAGGAGCTCACGGCCCTGATCTCCATCTGTCACAGGGGCAAAGTACATCCAAGAGAGGGCATGAAACGAGGGACATTCTGGGTCAGCAGGTTCCCACCTGATGCCGTGGGTGAGGCATGAGAGGCCCCGCCATCGGGGCCACTTCCAAGGGGTGCCTCCTCAGCCCACCCCTGCAACCGAGGGTATCACGGGGGGCTTTCAGGTATGCATATGTGAGCCTGGGAGGAATCTGCACACGCTTTTGACTAGTCTTCTAGGGACCTGAGCCTGAACCTCAGGCCCTCACCCTGCCCTCGGGACCTGCACTGGAGACAGAGGACAGCTCTTGTGAACAAGCCATGAAGGTCAATGTCCCAACCCCACAGCAGCCCAGATCCTGGCGGTGGGGAACTTCAGGGGAGGCTCAGAAAAGCCACAGCCCCACCTTTTCCACTTGTCAACCTTCACTGCTCATTAGATCACCTTGGGAGCTTCGAGAACTTGATACTTGGAGCCACTCATCTCCCCCAGACCAATTAAATAGACACACCAAGAATAGGCCCAAATGTTGGTACATTTTCTAAGGCTGCTCTGCAGCCAGAGGGGTGGGGGGTGGGAGGGTAAGAATCCCCACCTGAAATGTATTCCAACCACAGCTGATGCTCTTAATTTTGTAGACATAACTGTATTACGTCTCCCGGGGAAGGTGGTTTTCTTTTTTCTGTTTTTATCCTTTTAGTTGTTTCAAAATTGTTTCTGATAACAGATTTAGAAAGCCCCTTCATGAGGCTATTCCCTGGGGTGTCTGGGCTGTTTACAACAGCTCTGCCCTGTCTGAGCAAGAGCATTCACTTGCACCTACACCCCACTGGGGACCAAGGACAGAGCTGTCTGAGCACAGTCCTGGGCCTGCCCATTTAACAAACTGCAAATCAGAGATGAGATAACCTCTCCCCGGAGCCCCTGCTTCTGGGAATTTCAGACCCACATGAGTCTGGCATGAAGTGACATGTTGGCCGGAGGATATGGAGTCTCTGCGGGGTGTGTGAATGTGTGTGTGTGCACGCACCTGTGCATGCATGTGTAGTGTGCTGCATGTTGTGCACAGGGGTGTGTGCGTGCACATGTGCAAGGGTGTGTTCGCCTGTGTGTGGTGGTATGAACCTATGCATAGAAATGTGCATGTGTGTATACGTGCATGAGCTGTGCACACAGGCATGGGCGTGCATATGTGGTTGTACGCTGGGGCATACACGCATGCACATGTGTGAATACATGTGGGTCCGTGTATGTAGTGAAATAAAAGGCAGCAGGAGGTATTTGAGATCTTGATACTTTACACTAGGGCCTCACTTTCAAGACCTCCTCAGTGCAGTGACCTCCCCCTTCACTGCTCTGGCCCTGTTATGAGCAATGGCAGCCTCAGCAAACATAGGCTCAGTGCCAGGCCCAAGAAGTGGCCAGAGGAGGAAGTGCTCTGGGCAGGTAAGGACTCAGGATAAAGACTGAGGGGAGATACCCCAGCATGGGTTGAGAAGCAGAGCAACTGAGTTAAACTCCCATCTCTTAAGGAGACTTGTCAAATACTTGCTCTCTCATGAAAGGATGATTCTCTCAGCGTGGTTGTTGGGCCGTCACAAATGCATGGGAGAGGCCTTCCCTCAGGGAGCAGTAAAGGAAAGAAGTTCTCATGTCTCTGGCCCCAGAAGATGCACAGCCAGGAGGGAGGAATCAAGCTGAACACCGTTTGATAAACATGAATTCATCTAATCTTTGAGGCAGGTCAAGGTGTCAGCAATGCTGATAGGATGCTCCACACTCACGGGGGACTTTGTGTGTGTGGCAGAGCCTGGGATGACGAGTCCAGACAGACTTCATGTCCAGGAGTCTTCCCACTGCATCTTGGGGTCTCTGGTAACGTAGGGGACAAGAGCCCCTAGACCCTTGCTTGCTGCTCTGCCCTAGGCAGGTCTGGCTCACGACTACCCACAGCCCTTGACTGTGTCATCCACAAACTGCCCAAGACTTCTTTGACTTCCAAGACACTGGGTCCTTTTTCTCCTTCCTCCTCCTTACCACCACCATCATCCCCCCATTTGACTTTCCTGTAGGAAGTTTCAAGGCCAGGCAAAGATGGTTCTTTTCATCATTTGCAAACATTAGCAGCATTCTGCTCCACAGTGTTGATGCATCTATGTCTTCTGTTCAGAAGGAGCTGGGGGTGAGCAGCAATGTGTGCTGGCGGGTGGCGAGTGGGCACACACAGCCCTGAAGTGGCCTGCACAATGTGAACAGCTTGGTCTGACGATAAAATGCCACCAGGGTGAGAGCCACAGTGAGGGACATGCTGGTTCCCTTTCCCAGCGCTGAGAAGCTCATCTACGGGTTTAGCACCAGCACTCGGGGACAGCTCCCCACCCAGGTCCTTCCCACTGGGGGGACATTCAGCCAGATTTGGGAGGGGGTGTTTCTCTTCCCAGGTGGTACCTCTTCCCCCAGAACCCACTGCCTGCAATCTGGGATTGTGCTTCCCAATACTGCCACAATCGTGCAGCCCATCATTACTCCCTGTCACCTTCTCCTTCTCTATATACTGTTCCTCTCTGAAGACACTTTTCAACTTTCCTAGGCCTACTGGAAAAGTTCATCAGCCTATAAGAATGACTCCAGTGGTGTGAATTGCAAGCCATGGGCATAAAAACCTTCAAACCAGTAGGTTATTTAGTGGTCTCCCCCTACTCAATACAGCTGGTCCTAGTACTGCCCTCCGATCAAGGTCATGAGAAGCACTCCTTGATTTACTGGCAGGCTCCAGGTTGCAGGGGAAAACTGCAGGGGCTGAGTAGCTGTCCAAGACCACGCTGACCTAAGACTGTCAATGGCTTTGTCCCCATCAGCATCATCCTCTCTCCAACACTCCTGTGCTATGGAGCACCAGCATTCATGGCCAGGACAAAATGCTGATCAGAGAGAGACATCTAGAAGCAACAGACCATCAAGATGATGGGTGGGCTCTGGACAAGAATGACATTTTAGCTTGAAAACCACCCTCAGGGAATCTCTGGGTGGCTCAGCAGTTTGGCGCCTGCCTTCGGCTCAGGGTGTGATCCTGGAGTCCCAGGATCGAGTCCCACATCAGGCTCTCTGCATGGAGCCTGCTTCTCCCTCTGCCTTTGTCTCTGCCTCTCTCTCTCTCTCTCTCTTTCTGTGTGTGTGTGTGTGTGTGTGTGTGTGTGTCTTTCATGAATAAATAAATAAAATCTTAAAAAAAAGAGAAAAAGAAAAAAAAAGAAAACCACCCTCAGAGTAAGTTAATAGGCTGGTGAAGAAAAGTCGATTTGTAGGCAACAACTCTGGGGCCTTTCTTAGTCATGTCTTATGAGAAAGAGGAATAGAAATCCACAAAGCACAAACCCCTAACCATAAAGAAAAAGAAAAAGATCACTGGCTTTAATTACATTAAATTAAGGCTTCTGTTCCTTGGGCTCCACCAGGGAGTGGGGTGGAGAAAGAAATGACAAAGACAAGCCACAAATTAGCAGAATATTTTTAAAAAGATATAAATTGCATGGGCTTTATATCCATCATATATAAAGAACATCTACAACTCAATAAAGAAAACATACACGAAAAAAAAAAAAAAAAAAAAGAAAACATACACGACCAAGCAGAAAGATGGGCAGATGACATGAGTGGGCATTTCATCAAGAGGAGAGAAGGATAAGTAAATGACAGAATGCTCAGCTTCAATAGTTGTCCAGGAAATGCAAGTTAAGAACCTAACAAGGTATCATGACACCACCCGACACCCTCAATTAGGAAATCTAATACCCCTACATATGGGTGACAACCTGGCCACTGGGAATCTCCAATGAGCGGGGCTAAATTGGGCCATCACTCAGGAAAACAACTGGCATTACCTTACAAAGCTGAATTTTCACACAACATCAGTTCCGGCAATTGTACACTTTATACTGAAGAGAAACTCAGTCTACACCCAGGAGAAACTGTGACACAGGTACCCCATGTACAAGAACATCTACCATAGCATCACTCAAAACAACTTACAAAAGCAGGGAGAACATGCCCACAGTGTAAACACTGGAAAATAATTATGGACCATCCATATAATGAAATCTCATACAGCAGTGAAATTGAACAAAAGAGGGCCCCATGGAACAACATGGATGAATCTTTGAAACATAATAGTGGGTGAAGAAAGCAAGTCTCAAGCATTACATACAGTAGATGCCATTGACACAAGGCCCAAAGCAAATAAAACTAAACCATATACTATTTATGAATAAACCTGAGTATGAAAACAAAAGAAAAAAAATCTGATGTAAAAACAAAGAAATAATAAACACAAAATCCAAGTTGCAAGTTTCCTCTAGGGGGAAGCAGAGGGATTCATGAGAGAAGGGGCACCAGGTGGACACAAGAGTCCTGGGAATATTTTTTCTTTAGATTGGATCACAGAATCATGGGAGAACCCCATCCTAACACTTCGTAATAACATCTGTTACAGACATTTTTGTGTGTATCAAATATCATAGAAGAAATGATAAATAAATGAAGGAAAACGGTCTATATTTCTATATCCCAAAAATGCAGCAGTTAAACCTAATCAGACTTGCATGCAGGCATGCACACACACCCACACACACGCACACACACACACACAATCCCACACCCTCTCGTCACCATTTCCCACCTGCAAGAACATCAGGGGGACTCTGGAAAGGGAAGCGTCGGGGAAGGGACAGGCATCATAGGCCCACCTCACCACCGTGCAGGTCTTACCAGCCCCCAGAATAGGCCCAGGAAGGAGCCAGTTCCAGAAGAAAACCCCCAAGGCTCCACCAGGATGGCAGGCATATAAGACACCATCTACATGACACGGCTCAATTCCCCACACCAATATTTGTCAGCCACTGAGTGCAAATGCTGGGACACCTGTTGGCCCAAGATGGAGACACGGACCTTTGAACAGCACCATGCAAATATGCCTCCTTGGTGCATCCCAAACATGACCAGGTACCAATGTGGAGGAGGAGGAGGAAATTAGGAATGTCACTATCCACTGTATACCACAGGAAGCCTCCCAGGGCCCTGCAGGTGGAGCAGGGGCTCCTGGGAGACAGCTTCCCCTTCCTCCCCTCCCCTCCCCCGGCACTCACCTCTGCAGCTCCTTCAGGGACACTGTGATCCGCAGGCCATGGCCCAGGACATAGAGAGTGGCCAAGATGTCTGCCCACTGCACCATCTCCCCCAGAGGCCCGCCCTTTAGCACCCTTGGGCTGAAGACGTCACCAGACTCCTCCGTCAGGAAGCCGATGTGAACGAGGATCTGGGGAGGACACAGGGTCAGCGTGGAGGAGCAGTAGCACTTGCCCTGCCACCCCCAGGGAGACCCGGCCAGCAGCGGTCGCTGTCTCCAGGCTGGGCCTGGGCAGGCGCTTTCTGGCATCAGCAGGGGGACCAAGAGGCAGAGTGACCACACTGGGCACTGGGGATCAAAGTGAACAAGATGGTCACGTCCCGCCTTCAAGGCGCTTACGTTCCAGATGGAAGAGGTAGACAACAGTAAACACAGACAAGAGATATATTCATGAAATGAGAGGGACTCTGAAAGAAATAAACAGGTGATGTGAAAGTCAGGTAAATATTTATTGGATGGATGGATGGATGGATGGATGGATGGATGGATGATGGATGGGTGGGTGGACAGATGGATGGATGTGAATGGAGAGATGGGTGGATGGATAGATGCGTAGATGGATAGATGGGTGGATGGATGGGTGGGTGAATAGATGGGTAGATGGACAGATGGGTAGATGGATGGGTAGGTGGACAGATGGATGGATGAACCTACAACCTCCCGCAAACAGGCTACATTATTCCCAATATTCCAGGCAAATGGCATGATTTTTCTGCCTGAATAGAACAAGACATCTACAGAACACAGAGCCCCTAAGTGGTGGAGCGGAGGGTTTGTCATTCTACCCCAAACCTGAAAAGGGCCAAGGGCCACCACATGCATCTATCCTGGACTCTGCCTCCCTTGCCCCAGCTGAAATCCAAATAAATTCCATAAAACCTTTTCAAGGGCGGACCCGGTGCCCACTTGGAGGCCTGGGGCCCTGAGCTCATTTCCTAAGCTCTCTGGGCTCAGCAACCTGAAAGCACAGAGAAGTAGTACCTGCTTCTGGTCCCTCCAGGCGCTTCCCAGCTTCCGTGCCAGCCGCTGGGCAGCCAGCGCCCACTGGGCCGTGAGCCGCTTGGTCCGTTTCTTCATGAAGATTAGAGACTCCTTTCCACTGCCCATCAGCTCCAGGAGGTGGGACAGGTTGCTCCGGAAAACTGCCTGGAGGGGCGCCCAGACATGGGTTCTCCAGCCCTCAGCCCCGCAGCCGCGCCACCATGGTCACCTGCTGCCTGGGGGCAGGGGCCGGCACCCTCCCTGGGAGGCTGGGGCGTACTCTAGCTTCTCCTGCCCTGTATAAGGGCCTGCCAGCCCCCACAGTCGGGGAGCCCTGCTCTCACCCACCAGCACCAACCCCCCAGCCAAGCCTGCCTCAGCCCAGCCCTGGTCATCCTTCTGTCCCGAGCCCTTTTGTGTATGTGTGTGGTGGGGGTAGTTAGCAATGACAGTTCCCAGGGGTCTCAGGTGCTACACGGAGGCCGCGAGGGTGCTGCTCAGAGCTGGCGCTGGGACGGCAGGGAGGCTGGGCCCCCTGAGTGGAGCTGGAGTAACTGGATGCCCTGAACAAATTAACTGCACTCCCTAGACCTCAGAGTCGCCATCTGTTGTGTGGCCGCATAAGGGACCGCTGGGAGGTTTACGTACAAATGAAGTGTCTGGAAGCCTTCCAGGAACGACAGCTATCGTTACTATTATTCTAGTCCGTTTAGGGGGTGCCTCCAGGGCCCCAGCTGGCCCCTCAGGTAGGCCGAGTTCTGCAACATCGCCAGAAGGTGGGACGGCACAGTCAGGCTGGCAGGCTGGGACGTGCCCCCCACCAGGCACAGCTGGTCAGCCTCATTTTACCAGGGGCAAAGGGGTCCTCCTGCTGTCTCTTAAGGATGCCCCGCCTGAGGAGGCCGGATGACCTGTCCACCAGCCCCTCATGGGCCCACCCACTTCCCAGGCCTACCTGGACTTTGGGGAGGGGCTTGGGGGCCGTCTGGGTGGCCGTCTGGTTCCTCCAGGGCAGTGGGGGACAGAACCACTCAACCTCGCTGAGGTAGATGAGGAAGGAGCACTCGGTGCCGTCCACCCCGAAAAAGGCGTAGCAGGGGTCAGAGGTCCAGCGGGCACGCATCCACTGTGGAGAGGGCCAGCCTAGGACCAGGGTGCTGGCACCAACCCCCGCCCCCCGGCAGGCTCTTGGCAGGCACGTCCTTGGGGACCCGGTCCCTCAGGACAGGGCCTCTGGGGCACACATTTAGAGATGCAGCAAGGGCCAGAAACAGAGAAGACAGAGACTGGACCCGGCCCTGTGCCCTGGTCACTGGGAACCTCAGGGAAGGCCGAACAGGACCACCATTCCCCAGGCCCAGAAAGAGGAGGACCCTGGGAAAATAAGGCCAGGTCCCCACACACTCAGGGAAAGCTCCAGGGCAAACAGCGGGAGACGCGGCAGCTCAGGGCCTGGCTGGTCTCCACTGGGAGCAGGTTCCATTGAGGCCAAGGTCAGGAGCAGCCTCCAAGGACAGGAGGGCTGGAGCCAGAGCGGGCCCCGCCCACAGTGATCCCCACATGTCACCGAAGAAGGGGCCTGCTGGGGCCACTGCTCTACCCTCTGAGGGGGTTCAGAACCAGTGAGGAGCTGGCTTCTATGGTGTGGGCTGCATTCCCAGATGGACGGGCTCCATGCAGCCATGGGCCCCTGGAAGGGAGCCCCCAGAGGTGGAGCTATCTCAGTCCAGCTGGTTGCAAGGATGGGGAGGGATGGGGAGACAGGCCCACTCAAGAGATCTAGGCTTTGTCTGAATGTGTTGGGACACAGGCTGCTGGAGGGGTTATTAACCGTTTGTTTGCAGGAAATCTGTTTACTGAAAACCCTGAAACATGATCATCCGAGGTAACTTGGGTTGGTGGGCCAGGCAGACGGCCCAAGCAGAGAGGCGGTCACCCCACTGAGGCTGGCCTCTGCCAGCGGGTACCAGGGTCAGGGGCCGGGGGCCGGGCAGAGAAGTCCTCACTAGCAGAGACATCCCTGCCAGGAGCAGAACCTCAGAGCTAGTCTGGGGCAGGGTCCCCAAAGAGGAGGCTGCCCCTGGGTCACTTCTACCCCCGTCCTCAGCCCCGGGCCTCACCTCCACCTTCCCTGAGCAGTCAGGGAACTTGGGGTCACTGGGCGCCTCGCACTGGTCCCGCCGGCCTTCTGACACTGCAGGGGGAGAGAAGGTCAGCTTGCTGAGGACCTGGGTCTAGCAAGGAGCCCAGTGACGGGTGGGAGAGGCCTGGTCTGCAGGGGGAGGTGTTAGCTCGGGAGCACCTCTCCCTTGAGTCTTCTCACCTGAAAGGCCACCTGCCAGGGGGTCCCCAAGCCTGAGCTCCCTCCCCTCCTCTGCCACTGGCCACCACCCTCCACACGGGCTTTGGAACCAGCGAGGAGCTGGCTTGAATGGCTATGACCAGGGTCTCGCTAGGCAGACCTCAAGCACCTGCCCAAATGTAACCCTCTGGGGGGGCCCCCAGTCTGCTGCTCCCCACATCAAGAAAAATGGAAGGGGCCACCTGGAGATTCCAGGACTTCTCAGAGCAGGTCACGGTGGGGTGAACCCCAAGTCACCCCGCTTAGAGCCTGAGGCAGGAGCCAGGAGAGCGGCTGTGGGGAGCGGGCAGGGCCACCCGCACGCCGGCCTCCCAGGGGCAGAGGGGCCCGGGCCCCCACCCTTGCTGTGCAGGAGCAGGCTGTGGCGCAGGATCTGGTCCACCTTCACGGCGATGTCCGAGACGTTCTGGGCGATGGCCTGGATCCGCTCCATGAGGCCGGCCCCGGGGGCAAACCTAGGGACAGAAGCCGGGGCGGAGTCGGTGGCCTTCGGGAGGCCCTGGTGCACGAGCACGAGCGAGGGCAGCCGCCGGGCAGCGCTCCTGGCACCCGGAGGCCGCCCCAGGATGAACCGAAACGCCGAGCCGGACAGCGCTGGGCGTGGAGGCGGAGGCGTGTGCACGCTCCACCCCGGCTGGGGGGCGGGGGATTCTCGAACCATCCATGGGACACACGCAGCCGCGCAGGCCAGGCATGTTGCACGTTCATGCCCACGTGTGTGCGCCCCCCGCGCACCAAGGGGCAACGACTGCGGCTACAGCAAGCAGAGGGGCTCGTGCCAGAGCCCGGAGGGGACCTGGCCCGGGACCCCCAGGCGATGGGGGCCCTTTCCCGGGCATGGCCCGCGGCCCCGAGTCTGGTTCTCTGTTTCCTCCCGGAGGGGCTACATTGTGCCCAAATAAATTCCACCCAAAGCAGCCTGGGGACTTGCCAACTATTAAGCCTCTAGTAAATTATCGTTGGGCTCCTGGGCATGAATCCCTCCCAGGATCTGAAACACATTTACTGCCACTAACATCACAGCCCTCCACCCTCCAATACTCGCCTTGCCTTTATTTTTGGAGAATTTCTTTCCTGCGGTTGATTACTACTCAACCCTCAGAGAAGTTTACGAGACGCCACCCGCAGGATTTATCTCATTGCAGAGGCCTGCGCGGAGATGGACCCCACTCCGGCCGTGCGGGGGCTTCCTCCACACGTCGCTTGCTCTCCCCGACACGTTAATTCTGTTCCTTCGCACTCGGCCCTCGGGCTCTGCGCACCCTGTTTAAGCTCCATCTACCCCGTTATGAGGACGGGGGCTTTACTGCCCCACAAAATGGGAATTACAGGAAGGAGGTGTCCCCTCGGGTGATCTGTCCACATGTCCCCTCGGGCCACCCTCCTCTCCCGCCACTACTGCCACCTCCTGCAAGGAGAGGACGAGCTGTGGCCCCATCCCCAGAGGGTGTGGGAGACAGGTGGGGACAAGGCAGACATGGGCACAGGGAGGGTGGCAGGAAGGGGCAGACGAGCCCTCGATGCACACACATGTATGTACACACACACACTCAATCCCGTCAACTCTCTCAAAACCAAACTACTGGAAGGTGGCATGCCTCTCTCGGCTCCCTGTGGCCACCGTAACAGCACCACAAATTCACCCTCTCGCAGTTCTGGAGGCCGGAAGTCCAAAATCAACATGTCAGCAGGGTGGGTTCCGTCTGGGGGCCCCGAGGGAGACTCCCCCAACTTCTGGGCGCATCACCCAGCCTCTGCGTGCTATCACTCGGCCTTCTGTGCGTGTCCAGATTCTCCCATGGTGCAGGGACCCGGTCACTGGACTAGCCCCCCCCCCCCCCATCCAGTTGACCCCGTCTTAATCTGATCACATCTGCCAAGGCCTATTTTCAAGTCAGATCACATTCAGAGGCACCGGGCTTCAGGCGTCGACTTATCTTTCTGGAGGACACAACTGGCCTTCTGTTAGATTACAGATAAGAGGGAGGGGCTAAAAGATGATGCTCCTTTTGCTCAGAGTCCCCAGACAGCAGGGGAATAGGAACAGTCCTCCTCGGTCTTCAGGTGGCCGAGGAAGGCCATGGGGAAGAGCGCGGTG
Source organism: Canis aureus (assembly GCF_053574225.1). Taxonomy (NCBI): domain Eukaryota; kingdom Metazoa; phylum Chordata; class Mammalia; order Carnivora; family Canidae; genus Canis; species Canis aureus. Next base: position 59,422,783 of record NC_135626.1, on the reverse strand, counting down.
GGCATTGCCCTTTACAGTGAACCAGAAAAAGAGCTGAAGATCCGCCTCTTAGGAGCTGTGTGACCCTGGGCGAGTCACTTGGCCTCTCTGTGCCTCATGGTCATTCTCTAAAAACGTAGGCCTGCACGCGGAGGCCGCTGTTGCTGGTGGCGTGGTGTGGCTGATGCCAAGGCCGAAGGGGCTGGGGCCAGGCCGGCGGCTCTTCTCTACCCTCTGAGCCCGAAGGAGCCTTTGTAGACACTTTCCCCCCACTCACTGTCCTCTGTGAAAAGTTCAAACCAGGGGATCCCTGGGTGGCTCAGTGGTTTAGCACCTGCCTTCGGCCCAGGGTGTGATCCTGGAGACCCAGGATCGAGTCCCACGTCGGGCTCCCTGCATGGAGCCTGCTCCTCCCTCTGCTTCTCTCTCTCTCTCTCTCTCTCTCTCTGTGTGTGTGTCTCTCATGAATAAATAAATAAAATCTTTAAAAAAAAGAAAAGTTCAAACCAGGGACATGCTGCTGTTCTGTTTACACACTGCAGTCTGCGGGGGGCCACACGTCTAAGATCATTTCCTTCTCAAGAACCAGGAGGCTTCACCCCTGGCGGGGGGGGTGGGTGGTGGTGGTGACAGGTACCCGCAGAGGATGCCCCCCTTAAGCAGAGAAGGAGCCCGAGGACCTGACGTCTGGGTTGGGCTCCGCAGTCAGTTCCAGGGAGCCTCCTGGAGTTGCCTTCCCTGCTGACCTGCGGGGACAGGACAGACACCCCTCTGCCCGGAAGGGACGTTCAGCCGACACCAGGAGGTGGCCACCGTGTGGGAGGCCAGAAGCTCGTGGCTGCTGGGTCAGGGCTGGTGCTGAGCATGGGTGGCCGAGGAGCTCAGGGGGTGCTCCCGGGCAGGGAAGGGCCAGGTACGCCCGCCCCCACAACCTCTAACCAGAGACCCCAGGGCACAAACAACCCTTGTCAGGGATCGAGCAGGACCCCCGCAGGTCCTGCTGGACTTTAAAAGGGACCCCACCCCACTTTAGGCCTCCCGGAAGGTGCCTCTCCCTCAAGGCTCTGCTCCATCCACCCTTCGGGAGCCAGATCGCTCCTCCGAGCCCCCTAGATGCTGGGCTGTGGTGGCAAGTGGCTGGCTTGCAACCCCCTGGAGGCCTGGGGCTCCTGGCCGGCTCAGTCGGTAGAGCACGTGACTGTTGATCTTGGGGTTGTAGGCTGGAGTCTCACGCTGCGTGTAGAGATTACTTAAAAATAAAATCTTTTTTTTTTTTTTTTTAGATTTTATATATTTGAGAGGGAGTGAGAGACAGTACACAAGCAGGGGCAGAGGGAGAGGAAGAAGCAGGCTCCCTCTGTTGAGTAGCTTGATCCCAGGACCCCAGGATCATGACCTGAGCTAAAGGCAGATGCTTAACTGACTGAGCCACCCAGGTGCCCCCAAAATAAAATCTTTGAAAGAGAAACAAAAAGGAAATAAAAGAATCCCCCAGTCGAGTCCTGCGTCCTCAAGGACAGGAACGTGCTTCTGGATGGAGCCTGGCACTGCCCAGCATGGGCTACATGCCCAGAGCTCCATCCCTGAGCTGGGCTGAGTAGCCTCTCCCGCGCCCCCTCCCCCAGATTCACATCCACCAAGAACCGCAAAATGTGACCTTATTTGGAAATAGGGTCTTTGCAAATGTAATTAGTTGAGATGAGGTCATGCTGAATGAGATGGGGCCTCAGTGCAGTCCCTGGTGTCCTCATGAGAAGGCCACGGGAAGACGTGCTGCAGAAGGCCACCATGGGACGGCGGAGGCAGAGACCGCAAGGACCTGGGTGTGCAAGGAAGGATCCCTGGAGGCTTCAGAAGGAACAAGGCCCCGCTGATGCCTGGATTGCAGACTTCAGCCCCCAGAACTGAGAGAGGAAATAATTTTTATTGTTTTAAGCCATCCGGTTTGTGGTCATTTTTTTTTTTTTTTTTTATGGCAGCCCTAGGAAATTGATGTATCACTGTCTGCAGCACTGAGGGGAAATGGGTTTTAGACCGTCCCAAAAGGACAGTCTGGGTTCTCCTGGGCCCCCGTGTCAGGAACGTCTCTCCAACCCATGCTCCTCTCCCTGAAGCCCAAGTGAGCCTGCAGCTACTTTGACCAGAGATGAGCAGCTGGAGACCACGCGTGACATCTCGAGCCCCGGGTGGGTGACTCCCCATGTTATTCAGAAATTGGGAAGAGTGAGGGCTTCAGAGTCAGAGGTCCTGGACTCACATCCTGACTCCACCAGACAGCTATGTGACCTTGGGCAAGTTACCTAACCTGTCTGAACTCCGGGGCGTAGCTCCTGTAACAGCTGAAGAACCTCAACTACCTCCGAGGATGAGACACAAGGCCGAGGGCCACATGCTCAGCATATAGTAGACACTCAGTAGATGCTCGAGACGCTTTCATGTCCCAGCCACAGCCACCACTCCATCCCCCAAAGGAAGGACCATGTGTCCGACCACAGAACAAGGCACTTCACTTTTTGGAGGATGTTCATACGATAAGCGTTTCCTGGGGAGCATCACCAGTGGGGGCTCTGAAGAGGGCAGGTGGCTTCGGTCTGATTTCCCAAGCTCAGCGTGTTCAAAACAGAATGACTCGGCGTCACTGGTGTTAAACTGGACTTAGCATCCGTGCGGTACTTTCTATTTTCAAATAATCTATGATTAGCCCTCTCTCCCTGGGTGCTCTTTAAAAACTGACAGTGAAAATAGATGCCTCAGGAGACGGCAGACCACAGCAGGGCCGTGGCCGGGGAAGCGTGAAGAAGGGGAGGAGAGCAGGAAGTCAAGGTGCTCCCACCGGCGGGGCGCCAGACAATTCTCTGGACAACATCATGGTTCTTTTGAACAGCCCTTTGTACAGAGGAGGAAACCAAGGCCCAGCAAGGCTGAGTTACTTGCTCAGCGCCACATGGCTACTATGTGGAAAAATCAGCTATCAGTTCACCTGCAAGGGGTCTGTGCCTAGGGGTGGGCATGAGGGCAGGACTTCAGGACCAAGGCCTTGATCTAGGGAGTGACATCATGGGGGTGGACCCCTCAGTATGGTTTTATTGTGTTTTTTTTTTTTTTCAACATTTTATTTATTCATGAGACACAGAGAGAGAGAGGCAGAGACACAGGCAGAGGGAGAAGCAGGCTCCATGCAGGGAGCCCGATGAGGGACCCGATCCTGGGACCCCGGGTCACACCCTGAGCTGAATGAAGGCAGATGCTCAACGTGCTGAGCCACCCAGGCGTCCCCCTCAGTACGGTTTTGCACCCGCACTCCCACCCCCGGCTACTGGCGAAGGCTGAAAGAGCTGTAGCAGGAGGCTTCTCCCTGTCAGCACGAATCCTAACCCCGTAGGATCTGTTACCAGGGTACAGACCTTGGATTGTGGGTGCAAGGCAGGGGGACCTCGGGGACAGATGCCCGCAGCCTTTCTCAGCTGAGTACCCTGTCTCCCTGCTGCTGGTGCAAGTGATGGCGGGCTCTTTGATCCTCCCTACTGGTTGCTTATTTTTAATTCCTTTCCTGTTTTATATTTGGTGCGTGCATTTGGTGGTCAAGCCAGAGGCGCCTGACCCGATGGCCTTGTGAGGCACGGCCTGAGTGGGAGTGGGAGACCCAGGGCCGCGTCAGGGTGGGTGGGAAGACGGCCACCCAGAGATTTGGGAGAGGCTCTGCACGGAGGCGTCTTTGCCCTTCACCCTGTAGCAGCGGGTTACTCCTGGCAAGGCCTGGCAGCTCCCATGGCTCCCCACGGCTCCCCACGGCTCCCCACGGCATGATCAGCAAGAGGAGGGTGAGGTTCTTGGCCCCACCCTGTAGGCTGCGGCTGCCAGGCAGGGGCAAGAAGGAAGGGGGCCTTCTGCATTATCAGGAGCTCTCAGGGCCAGCGGGACTTTGGGTCAGATGGGTGCCACCATCCCTCCCAGCTGGGCAGACATTCCACGAAGCATCACGGGACTTTGTCCCTTGTCACCCCTGACAAATGTGGCGTGGTCACATGGTTGCCGCGGCTCTCAGGACCACAGGGCCATGCAGACCATGCAGGCCGGGCCCCGTCCCCTCCAGGTCTGCCGTCTGGGCCAGGCCTTTCCTTGCCTGAGCCAGTTCCCTCACCCGGGAATCACAGGCCTGGGTGGGCCTTATCTCACTGGGCCGCTGGTCAAGGTCAACGTACATAACCAGCGTCCGCTGGAGGAGCTGCTTTCACTATTGGTCATCATTAACTATTAGCACTGCTGTTTCAGCCAGCTCCGCGAGAGTCCGCTGGAAGCCAGGGCACAGTCCTCGGGCCTGAGGGCCACCCCGCGTGGCGCTGGCTGGAGAGGCCCTGCCCTGTCTCCCAGCAAACGTGCCCGAGTGGCCCGAGCCGGCCTGAGACACAAAGTTGGCCAAGAGCCGACAGGACAGAAATGGGAAGAGGGGAAGCAATGTCCCGGGATCCGCTGGCACCTCCTGAGGCCACCACTGCTCTTGTCACACAGGAAAAGAGCCAACAGGTGCCCCCCACACCACGGGCTCCTAGGTGCCCTGCCCCAGTGGGCCCAGACCCATCACGTTGCCTCTCTGGGGACACCACGGCCCTGAGAACCTGCCCGGGGTTAGGAAGTAGCACACCTCAGAGCCCTGCCAGCCCTGCCTCTTACTGCACGGAGGGGAAACTGGCCAGGAAAAGACAAAATGACATCAGTGACGTCCCCGAGGTTGCTTTTGGGCTGGGAATGGGGCAAGGGACTCAGACCCTGGCTCTCTGCGCCAGACCTTGCTCCTTCCTGCAGCGTTTGCAAAACAGTGAAGCACACCCAGAGCTCGAGACGCGTGGCCCTGTGATTTCTGCACACCTACTAAGCACCAGGCATCCCACCAGTCGTTTCTTACTTGAGAAGTAAAAGAAGGCCAAGCCAGGCCTCTGGTCAGCCCACTCCCCACCCCCGGGGAGCCACTCGGAGAGGCTCTGGTATCCATGGTATCCAAAGTTCTCCTGCCCAAGCACCCCTTATCTTGCACCCACAGACGGACCACCAGCCCCTCCTGCCCAAGCACCAGTGGCCTCCGGGAGCCCCCTGGCAGCCTGCCTCTGTCCCCCAAAAAGGCAGCCGGTCACAGGATGCTCTGTTCCCTCTACCACCTGGGGTCAGGGCCCCGCGGCCACTTCCCCTTGGGCCCAGCTCCAGCATCCATCCCATCAGGCCAGGCCCCCAAGAGGCCCCCGAAGGCCCCAGCCCCTCCCCTCAGCCCCTGAGGCAGTCACCCACTTGGCCCTCATTCCCTGGCCCCTTGAACAAGCTCTCCCGGACGCCCGCCCGGGGAAGGAGGTTTAATTTCATGTTCCTCCCATGATTTATGAGGATTGCATTCAATTAACAGAGTATCGATTCCGCGCAGCTGGCCGGCACGCTGGCTGGGAGTTGTTATTTTATTATCAAACCAGCCGCTTTCCTTTTAAAACACGGGGAGACTCTGCACACGGGGGCCCACACGCACACTGACCGAGACGCACAGACATGTATGGCCAGAGACACGAGCGTCACGGACCGGGAGCTGCTCTGTGACTGTCCGTCTGTCCCCCCGTCTCTCACACACCGCATGGGATGTAAGGAACCCCTGCCCAGGGTTCAGTCTCCTCCTTGGCTTCTCTGGCCCCAGTCACCCCCATCCAGAGCCCCGGATGCTGTGGGGGGGTCCGGACGACACTGAGGACCTGCCAACCCCTCCTCAAGCAAGAGCAGAGAGCATTTGTCTCTCTTGCATCAAGAAATATATGTGCATTTATGGTAGATAGACAGACAGACAGACGGATGGATAATCTCCCCACCATTGACAGGAGCGCAGTCAGCGTCGAGCGGTGTGTGGTTTCCACACTGGGCGAAGGGATCGGTGCCCCATTCACACAGCAAGGCCAGGGTGTGGAAGCTGGACTGGGGGACACAGGAGCCCGAGTCCAGCTCCCACTCCTACACCCCAGGACCTGGCTTTTACCCGGAGGATTTTTTTTAAAAAATCCCCTATGTATCTTTTATTTAAGACCCATTGAGATCCTACTGTAGAGGTGTACCTTGCCCATCTTACCCACAGCAAACGAGGTTGAGAACCTTTGTCTTTGTTAGGATGCTTAACCCGTTCACACTTATCCTCACGTTTGCTAGGTTCCTGCCCTGACCTTGTCACCCAGCTACCTGCGTCCCTTCCCACCCAGTCCGGCCTCCCTCCAGCCTTGGGGCCAGACAAGCGCCCGGATCTCATCCACCGGGAGGCTGTCCTGTCAGGGCCATAGGTGGGGTAAGCCTTTTATTTATTTATTCTTTACAGATTTTATTTATTTATTCGAGAGAGAGTGAGAGAGAGATCACAGAGGGAGATGAAGAGGGAGGGGGGAAGCCGACTTGCCGCTAAGCGAGCAGAGAGCCCGACACAGGCCTTGATCCCAAGCCCCCCCACCCCCGCAGAGATCATGACCTGAGCCGAAAGCGGACGTTGAATTGAGCCCCCAGGTGCCCTAAGGCAACCCTTTGAAAGAAGCCCCCAAAGTTGTCTTCCCAGATTTTGGGTCCCCTCACCTGACCCCCACACGCACGCAGACCCCCGAGGCTCCTCGCTCAGGCTGTAGGTGGCCGAGAATGTCTAGAAGCATTTTTGAGGTTTTTTTTTTTTTAAAAAAAACTGAAAAACCCTTCATCTCTTTACCCACAAACAAGAATCTTGATCTGCTGTTTATTGTTACTTTATTTTTATTGATTTCTGCACACTGGTAATCCAACTCTGTTCATTATTATATAACCTCCTCTTCACATTGTCACTTATCACTAAAATCCCCACATGTCCCTGTCAACCTCCTGTTTGATGGCAGCATAAGCCGCACCCAGCAGAGGCACCACGGTCTGCGTGCTGTGCCCTCGCCGGTGGACATTTAAATTGTTGCTCAAACTTTGTAGGTTTTGGCAAGATTTTATTTTAAGTCATCTCTACACCCAACACAGGGCTCGAACTCACAATCCCGAGATCAACATTTGCACACTCCACCGACTGAGCCAGCCAGGCACCACATTGCTCAAACTTTTTGACATTATAAAAAAGGTATTGGGACGCCTGGGTGGCTCAGTGGTTGCACATCTGCCTGTGGCTCAGGGCATGATCCCGGGGTCCTGGGATCGAGTCCTGCATTGGGCTCCCTGCAGGGAGCCTGCTTCTCCCTCTGCCTGTGTCTCTGCCTTTTCCTCTGTGTCTCTCATGAATAAATAAATAAAATCTTTTGAAAATTGAAATAAAAAAATAAAAATACAAAAGGAGTCAATGACCAAGATGTTCAGAAACATGTTCCTAAGTGAAGATTCTTCTCCTGAGCAGATTCCCAGCATGAAACGACCAGGTCGTTACAGGCCACAAGGCGGTGACCGGGCATTCCCAGGCGGGCCGACTCCTCAGGGTCCAGAATGGGAACTCGTCCAGGGTGGGGGTGGCCAGGACACACCTGGCTTCTGTCTCCCTGTCCTGTCGCACACAGTCCACACGCCCAAGTCCCCAGATTCACACGTAACAGAGCACCAAGGGCGCCCACAGCACCCCGCCTCTCCTTCCTTCCTCCAGCAAGTACTTATTGAACCCTGGGATCCAGAAATGAGACAGACAAAATCTCTGCCCTCACGGAGCATACGTTCCAGCTTGGGAGACAGACAGTGAACAAGCAAATCATGAAAATACACAGGGTGAGGTGGAATCTGGGAGGCTGGGTACAATTTGAAATAGGTCCCCAGGGAAGGACTCATTGGTGACATTTGAGTAAAAACTGGAGGAAGAGGAGGGAGAAAATGAATTCTTTCACCTGGCTAGATCTGAGGAAAGAGCATTCCAGGCAGAGGGCATGGCCTGTGCAAAGGCCCTGTGGCCAGAGGGAGACAGACCACTGTGCGACAGGAATAGAGAGGAGGCTGGTGGGCTGAAGCCCAGGGAGCAAGTGGGAAGATAGCAGGGCTGGGCACATGGGGGTCACAGGCCACTGGTGAGTGACTGGGAGCTTGGGGGAGGTGGGGAACAGAGGCGGCTCTTGACCAAATTAGTATTTTAAAATAATCTCTCTTTAAAATAAACAGTCGGAGGAGGGCAAGGGCGGTGGGCAAAGGGGAGAGCTGGGATTCTGGGCACACTCGGAGGGTGGGGACAGATTGCCGATGGGCTGGATACAAGTGAGAGACAGAAGGGTCAAGGCTGAGTCCCAGGCCCGAGTCTGCCCCTCACTGCAGGGCTCACCTGCAGTGGGCTCCTGGCGCTTCCAACCCAGCCCTGCGGTCCTGACTCCAGCTGCGCGCACGGCCGGGGGCCAGTTGCTCCCCCACCCCCAGCAGGGCCACTCTGAGAACAGGGCTCCAATTTTGGTTCCCCTGTGCCTGCTCCACCCATTCTAGAAACCCCGGCCCGGACGCCACACACGGTACAGGTCCAGCAGATACGGCCTCGTATTTGACTCGAATGAAAACAGCCCGGAATGTTGGTCGTCTTTGCTGTGGCAGAGAAGCCTTCTGGGAAATTCAGAGATCATTACTGTTTGGCTTTAGGATACATAATATGATGCCATTTGCAGCAAATCTGCAAATAACCCCTAATTAGGTTTTCCTAGGCTAAAAAAGCAAATTTGCTTTCCCTGAGGACACGGGTGGGAGGCAACAGTCCAGAAGCTTCCAGCAGGGCAGGAGTACAGTGGGGGGCTATTCAGGCCACAGATCATTTCGAAGTGAGATGAACAGAGTTTGCTGGAGACACAGCAGCATGCAGGTCCGCAGGACTCCCACCTGTCTGGCCCAGGTGGGTCGGTTTAGGGGGTTAAGGTGGGGCAGGGGCTGCAGTGTTTGTGCAGAGGGGAGACATGAGCAAGCAGCCCGCCCCCCCACACCCCCGCATGTCCTGGACACACCCACCATTTCTGTCCCCTGAAACCAGAAGCAACAATGTCCCTGAAATTTATGGCTCTGCCTATGGGGTTTGATGGGCTCTGCTGGTCTTGATGGATTGTTGCTATTTCCCGGGATGGAGCTAGGAGGTGGCACGGACTACTCCCTCCTAGGAGGAGAGGAAGGGCAGGGCAGGGGAGGGAGGGAGAAGCCAGGACTGGAGGAAACCAGAGAGACGTTGAAGGAGCTGACAGTGGCTCCCCCACCCCGTCCTGCCCCCAAAAGGCAGGCGACCTGACCCTCTGCCCTGCCACCCACAGCAGGCTGCTCAGCGGAGGGAGGGCCAGGCTGGTCCTCTGCCCTCACCCTGATGCACAGCCCCGTGGACAGAGGCTGGGTCAGCAGTCCAGAGGGGAGGCAGCACAGCTGGCGGCAGACAGGAACGGGGAAAGGATGACATGGGAGTGGGGCTGGATTAGAGAAGATGCACTCCACGCACACACAGCAGAAAAGGATCTTGTGCCCCAGCGGGAACTCACCTTAACCTCCCTCTCCCCATTTTTGCCACCAGCTCCCCTGCTTCCCTTTTCCACACAGCAGTTGGAACTCTTTAAAAAAAAAAAAAAAAAAGCCAGATCCTATCCCCCCTGGGGTTGTGAGCTCTCGGACAAACTCCCACACGTCTCAGAAGAATGTCCCAAATACCACAAAGCTCCATGCCACCTGCCCTGTTGGCCTCTCCTGTCCCTCAGCATGCTTTGCCATGTCAGCTTTCTTACCGGTTCTTTTCTTCCAACATACCAAGCTTATTCTTACCCCAGGGCCTTTGTACTTGTTGCCCTCTCTACTTCAAATTCTCTACTCCCAGCTCCTTCCCATTATTCAGAATTAAGCTTAACTATCACCAACTCAGTAGAGACTTCCTAGACCACCCTGAGTAAATAGATCCTTCCTCGGCACCCACCCCTAACCCTTCAGAGCATGCATCAGTATCCGACATAGTCTCACTTATTTCTGTTTCTTGGTTGCTACCCGTCTCCTCCCATAGGAGTGAGGACAAGGGCTCAACACTGAGGCCCCAGCACCAGCAGCAGGGCCAGGCGCTCAGTAGGACCAAAACATGTTTCGTGAGTGGATCCGTTTCGTTTGCTCTGTCAGATACTGATCCCAGGTTGGCGAGAGGGCATCCAACTGGGCACCCAGCACATGGCCACGCAGCCCACTCAGGAGCCAAGCACTGTGGCAGGCTCCTTGCACTACCATCACGTGTAATCCCAGACTCCAGGACTGTCATTTAAATGCCTACGTTTTCCAAACCAAAAAAAAAAAAAAAAAAAAAAATCAAGACAGAGATCTGATGAAGGATAGATACTCTTCCCCTGAGCTGTGAGTTACTTGATATGAAAAGTCTTGCAAAGGAATAAAAACTAACCCGCACACAGCCCCATGTTTAATGAATGGCTACCAAGTGCGCAGTGGTGAGAAACGTGGGCTCTGAGGGGCGCCTGGGGGGCTCAGTCAGTGAAGCATCTGCCTTCAGCTCAGGTCCTGATCCTGGGATCCTGGGATCGGGCCCTGCATCGGGCTCCCTGCTCAACGGGGAGTCTGCTTCTCCCTCTCTCTCTCATGTGCTCTCTCTCAAATAAATAAGTAAAAAATCTTAAAAAGAAGAGAAGAAGAAGAAAAAGAAGAAGGAGAAAGAAGAAAGAGAAAGAAAGAAAGAAAGAAAGAAAGAAAGAAAGAAAGAAGGAAGGAAGGAAGGAAGGAAGGAAGGAAGGAAGGAAGGAAGGAAGGAAGGAAGAAAAAGCATGGGCTCCGGCATTCGCTGGTCAAGGCCCAGAGCCAGGCCAGCTCCCAAACAGCTGCGTACCTCAGGGTGACTTCCTGATTTTCTCTGTGCCTCGGTGTCCTCCTCAATGTGACGGAGATTGAAGCACCCATAAAGTGGGGCTGACACCACCACTGAGGGGACGCGGTAAGGACGATGCCGGGCACCCGGTGAGCTGTCCATAAATGCTACTGAATATGCAGTAGGCACGCCGACACCAGATGACCCGACTGGGCATCCAGGACATTCGATCAGCAAGACCAGTGTGAGGTGGGCGCCGTGGCCAGCAGCCCAGCCTAGGCGGGCTACGGGGCAAAGGACCCCACAGCGGTCCAAAGGAGGGGTCCGTCACACACACCCCTTCCTGCAGCCGCCGGGGGCCCCCCCATAACCAGGACTGACCGCCAGCACTCTAACTTTGACTCTGCCAAACTCCAAACAGGAAATCCCTGGAGCCTTGGCTTTTACATTTCACGTATTGGCTGAGCTACCGCTTTCCTACAAATTGTCTAGAAGTGTGGATCGCAACTATAGTTTTCAGCAGCAGGACGCTTTCAGCAAATCACACTGGCCAAGATATATAGCTTTTCCGAAGTTGTGTCAAGTGTGGGTTTCAAACTTAGTTTTTAGCAGTTAGAAGAGCATCGAGCAAATCCACCTCACAAAGAACCTCAGTGTTGAAAAGAGATCAGGGGGCGCTCGTCTGCCTGGGACAGGTGGGCAGCAAGCACCTCCCTCCACAGTCTGAGGGCCAACACCCCCCATCCGGATGGGCCTGATTTCACACTCCCTCCGCCTCTGGGTTCCAGATCACTTACGCACCTAACACACACGATTCGGTTTCACAGCGTGGGCTCCGGGGGGCCGCTCCTAAGCTACCTGGAAGGAGGCCTCTGGACATTCCAGGCTCCGTAGGGGAATATTTAGAATGAATAAACCAAGGCAAAAATGGTCCAGGCCCGTCGGCAGAGGACAGGTAACCACCACTGGGGTCATCCCATCCACATGCACATCCACATGTGACAATCCACGTGGACAAAGCTCAAAGGTGCCAGGTTGAGTGAGAGAAGCAGGTGGAGGAAATGCCCCGCGGGATGCCACTCGTGTGCGGCCGGCAAACGCCACACGCCGCGTATTGACAGCGTGTGCGTATAAAAATACGTCTACGCAAACGGTTACCGTGGACTGGAAGCACTGATACCTAACTCAGGAAGGCACTTGTCTCCATGGGGAGGCAGGTAAAGGGCCCTCCAGCTTTCATCTGTGATTTTTATTAAAAAGGAAAAAGGACGTCAGGCCATCGATATGACAAAACGTTAGCAGCTGTAAAATCCGGGAGTGGAAATGAGCTCTGGGTTGTATTACTGTGTGGCTTCTGCATGCTTCTAAGTTTCGTCCGGGTTAGCAGAGAAGGGGGCTGACCAAGAGTGCCCCCGCCAGCTCCGGGAGTGCACATTGAGGCTGCGCCCCAGTGCCCGGCACGCAGCCTGGTCCGCGCCGCCACCCCCCCGCCCCCGCGGACCCCTTACCTGTCCACAGCAAGGTGCCCGTTGCCAGCAGCCCGGTGCAGCTCACTGCTGTTCTCCAGTCTGGCCAGCGTGTCCATTCGCTTCACCATCAGCTCCAGCAGGTCGCTCATCTTGCGGAGGACGCCGCGGGACTCGGGCCCACCCAACACTGCAGACAGAGCGCGGGCGCTGTCAGGCTCAGCCGCAGCCTGCAGGCCACCTGAAGCCACCTGGTGGCTCAGACTCCAGCCCCACGCGCACTTTCCCAGGCAAAGGAGTTGGGCAGGAGAGTGAGCCCACCCCACCCCTCACCCCTGTAGGACAGGAAATCCCCTCACTTCGTTGTGTGGGGGTACAGAGCCCTGGGCCGACTCTGCTCCCTACCAGCTGGGGGACACGGAAATCATCCTAATGCCTCTGGGCCTCTGTTTGGTTACCTGCAAAATGGAGCTTTAGACCTAATCCCAAGTCTGTGAAAAAACAGGAGAAGGCCAGGGGTGGGGGTGCGGAACCCCAGGGCCCCCAGCACCGAGTTCCAGACAGATCTTGTAGATCAGGCCTCTCGAAAGTGCAGTCAACCAGCCACTCCATGCCTGAATCTCCTGGCCAGGCTGTTAAAATCCAGATTCTCAGGCCCTAGTCTCGATCGGCTGATTCACACCTCTAGGACCGCCCAGGAACCTGCACTCTGCTTGCCCCCCACGTGGTGTGCATGTACAGGAGACATTGTGAGCCCGTGTTCAAGGGGCTCGGGGCCCGAGCAGACCCCTGCCCCACTCCACAATCCCAGAACCCGCCATAGGAGACCATCGTGAATTTGTCCCGACTCTCAGCTGGCTTTCAGGTTCCCGAGGATCCACTCCTGGGCTGAGGGGCAAGGGAGACGTTGTGAAGAATAAAATTAAATGAAAACAAGGCACTTCAACCAAGATCCCATTAACCAGCTGGGCTTCCCCAAGATTTCCCTTCTAGTGATTCCCGCTTTTTGGGGCCACACATGCTGGAGGGGAGAGTGGTTCCTGCCTTTCTTTTCAATCAAGTCACGTGAAGGTTTTAACAGCCCCTCCAGAGGTCTACAGATACTCAGGTTCCAGGCTCTGCAATCCCCAACTTGGCTCCCCAAAACCCCCAAGGGCTGGCTCTGAACCTCTCACAGCAAATGAGCCAAGTCACGGAGACCTGAACGCTTCCAGGGGCTTCCAGGGCGCAGGAGGGCCCTGGGTTGGGTTTCCCAGAAGCAAACCTCAAGACAAGGGTTGGAGGGCAAGTCGTTTATTTGGGAGCTATAGGAAATCTTGGTCAGGGAGTGGGAGGTGGCCCAGAGAGGGTAAGACACCACACTGGGGAAACCAGCAGGTGCAAGTCTGCACATGAGCATGGAAATCCCGAAGGCCAAGGGCTGGGGCACCAGCAGCATGTGCTTCTCAGGAAAGAAAGGGCCAGGGCCCAGGGAGCTCAGAGAGGCTCTCACCTGCCTCTGCCACCCCCATCCATGTGGCCATGTGGCCAAGGGACAGTCATGGCAACACTATCAGCTTCGGTGTCCCCAACTCAACAGTACCGGGTCCCATCTGCCATCCATGGTCACAGAGCCAGGAGGGGGCGGAACAGAGCATGGCAGGGAACCAGGGGCAGAGGTGGGGAGAAGAGAAGAGGCTGGAGGAGGGGCTGCTCCAACCTTAGGACAGAGCTAAAGAGGGGGGCCAAGGCGCACACGCATGCTCACACACACGGAGTCGCCTGAGAATGAGAAGGCTCGGGGTGGGGTGTTGGTGAAAAATGCACATCTAGAGGAAGGAAAGAAAGAAAAACTGCCTTTACCCCATCTCCACACCAGTTGCGAAGTAACGAGCAGCCTTCCCACTTCGCCTTCCCAGAAAACTGGGTGGGTTTTTAACAAACCAGTTGGGATTGGGAAATTTCACCACTGTGTCAAGCGAAGCAGGTTTCTCCCCCCCGCTCTGCTCCACCCCACTCACTCAGTACTCCATGGGTTAGTCAATCAATCCAAGAAGATATAAATAGCTCCCGCTCTCTTTTCAACTCCACAGAGCTGGGGTGATGGTGGGTCTTTTAAATCATTCTCATCCCTGAGACCCCCCACCCTCCTACCCAAGCCCATCATCCATCCAAATGTAATACCTGACTTTCAACTGGTGCTTGGAGCACAGAGTAGAACAAGGGGAAGGTTCCCATCATCTCAGCTAGAAAAATAGGGGAACATCAGATGATCTGACCGGGCTACTGCTTGCTACCTACTCCTGGAGTTGTGCAGTGCACAGCCTGCCCGACCTCCCTGGGCAGCCCTGATGAGCCAATGCTCACAGCTCAGGCTGGGGTGGCCCCTTCCCCCAAAAGCATGGGATAAAACCAAGGAGAGAGACCACAGCTGGGGACACCCTAAGTCAGAGCCTGTTAACCAAGGCCCTCCAACCATGACCTGGCCAGGGCACCCAGGGCCACCTGGACCACAGAGCCCGGGCAGCAGCTCCCTTGTGCAGATGCGGCGCCCCAGCGACACTGAGCCCACATCACGCCTCCTGGAGCAGTGCTCTGCTCCCCGGAATGCCTCAGGCCTGGCACCCTGCCCTGTCACACTGCTGCCCCTGTGTCTGAGCTCATCTCAAACTTCCTTTGCTCCTCCTCGCTGCCTGAGCCCCTCCTGGAAAAACTGCACCATCTGGCCAAGAGCTGCAGGACCCCAGGAGCCAAGCAGAGCTGGGGCAGCCCCGTGGCTTGGGACAGGCTGGGTGGGGGTAACAAAGCCCACCCTCCACCTGCTCCATCACCAGCCACATGGGCATGGGATGGGTGGGCATGTCGGTGTCCTTCTCTGGGCCTTAATTTCTCCTCCTGTAAAATGAGGGTGTCAGACTTACTGCACCCTGAGGTTCTGTGGGCTGGGACTCCTGGCTTGGTGCTTGCAACCTGCTTCTCGAGATTAGGGTACCAGGAGAGGCAAGAACTGTTGCTCTAGAAGCTGCCACAATCCCCTTAGGGAGAGAGCTCAGTTCTGTTTTCCTACACCCTGGGTGGGCCAGAGCAGAGGAGTGAGGTGCCCAGAGCAGTGAGACAAAGAGAAAGCTAAATGACTCTGCATATTCAAGTAGGAAGGAGACTGGAGATTCCTCGTTAGGTCTGGGAGAAGAGGAGACAGAAGGAGGCCCAGGGGCTCAGAGGCGGGGGCAGCAGGGCAGCCAGAGGGGTGATGTGGGGTGAGGGGGGGAGCTCCAGCTGCTGGGAGGCCAGAAGGAACTGTCATCCGCTTGCTGTGCCCAAGCAACGGTCCCAGCCCCCACGCCGTCACCCTACTCTGGGCAGGGGCTCAGGGGAGCGGGTGCCCTTCCCACTAGGTCAGTGCCGCACGCAGGAGCGGGATAATTCACAGAAGCAGATCAGACCAAGAGGGGGCCGGGGAGACCTAAGCCCCTCCCCCAGAGAGTCCTTGGAGATGGGGGGCTCTGGATGGCGCCTCATAGGAAGGATTAGCCAATTCCTTAATGTCAACGGAAAGAGTGACCCCAGAAGACCGCAGGGCTTAGGGATGTGGCTAAGGAGACACATGGCCCCTCCTAGATGGGTCCCTAAGGACGCATCCATCACACTGGACCCAGACCCGGGGCTCCAGGCGGGCCCTGCTGCCTGAAGGTGGCACACACTGGAAGCTCCCCACCACTTGGGGTGGGGGGTGGGGGGGCGGCTCCCTGGCTGCCCCCACCCACCCGGGGACTGGCAGCCTAGCAAGCTCCTGCCAGCTTGCCCTGAGTCACCTCACTGCTCCGCTCCGGGTGTGGGCTCAATTGAAA
This sequence comes from Canis aureus, assembly GCF_053574225.1. Lineage (NCBI taxonomy): Eukaryota > Metazoa > Chordata > Mammalia > Carnivora > Canidae > Canis > Canis aureus. The sequence goes on along the minus strand of NC_135626.1, from coordinate 59,406,755 downwards.
TGTATTTAATGTGAAGGCCCAGCGACATCCGTCTCCAGCCTCACACGCGGTCCCCCATATTTCCATATAAATAAGGAACGTGGGGATGCGGGATGCGAGAGATACAAATGGCTTCTCAGGGTCACAGACAGAGGTGCTTTAGTAACCACCCAGGCCCCTCCCCACCCCTCCCCTCCTGTCTCCTCCCCTTCCCTTCTCTCCCCTCCCCTGCTCTCCGCTCCCCTCCCTTCTCTTCGTCCCCTTCCCTTCCCTCCCCCCCAAAAGCACACGGTTTCTGTATCTGTCTCTCCCATCCTCCCTGTCCCCGCCTTGTCCTCCTTTCTTATCCCCACCCCAACCCCTTCTCCCGGTCCCTCGAAACTGAAGGAGCCCCCACCTCGCCAGATAAGAGACCCCCCCCCCCCCCGGCCCTTGAGACAGAGACTGTGACTTCGTGTTTGCACAGCTGGAGACACGAGTACACTTGTCCCTCCACACACAGCCGCCCCGCAGAAACCAGCTGAGGCCCCCGGAGCTCTGGGCTCTGGGTGGCCCAGAGGAGACAAGGGCAGGCCCTGGGTCCCCCAGCCATCACCAGCCTCTGCGAGGAAGGGCTCCTGGCACCCAGGTCCAAGGCCAGAGACAGCCACGGAGCAGGGAAATATTTTTCTGATATTCCCTAGGATCGAATCCCAGCTGCGGGGCAGGAAGGTCTAGCAGGGCCAAGCCACAGGGTAACCTCAGGGCGGCTACAGGCAGCTGAACCAAGGCCCTTCTGCCTCCAGGCCTCTCCCCAGAGACAGCCTCTGGCCTCTACTTCTTCAAGACAAGATAGAGAGCTGGGGAACAGCGGAGAACAGCCAGCCACACACGCTTGAGGAATCTGCAGCCACAGCAGCATTAGCGGAGAGGCCTCAGCTACAACTTCACCCCCCACCGCCACTGTCCCTAGGAGGGAAGCACATCCTCCTTAGGACAGGAGAGGGGAAGTGGAGCCAGGAGGCAGGGAGGAGGGGCTGGGGTCTGCAGGGAGCACGCAAAAAACCCTCCCCCAAGGCTCAAGTCAGGCCCACCTGCAGCAAGAGGGAATTAGGTTAGACTTCTCCATGAAGTGCTTCCTGCCAGCCTCCTTCCCCCTCCTGAATCTTAAGATGAGTGCTCAGAACTAGAAGGACATGATCCCCAAACTAGAGAACTTCATCACAAAATATAAACTGGCCCAGAGGGGAGCCCAGAGCCTCTTCCGAGAGACCACAGCCCACAGAGTCTCCAGTAGGGCCCTCCTCGTTTTAGAGAACACTCCTTCTTCTCCTCACCCCTCCCCAGCCTCATCCTGGGGGGACCTCCTTCTCCGACAGGCTTGACAGGCCAGGACAGGACAGGCTGTCTCCCGCTTGTGTGCTCACATGGTTTTGTTGACCAAAGCAAGGATTTTTATTTTTTCCCTAAATGGCACTGCCTTCCTGAGTTTCCTTCTCCAGATTCTGCCCCAGGGCTGCACAGACACGGGGATGCCCCTGCAATGCAAACACCCAACCCCCTTCCATGACCTCCAGGATCCCTCCCAGGCCCCTCCCGCCTGCCCCCCTTCCAGCCCCAGTGCATGGCTCAGGTGGCTCCTAGGCAGAAACGCTGGCACCTCCTAGGTTTCCTGCAGGGCCGCTTCCTGCAGGGCGCCTCCAGGCACAGTGTGGGGGTGTCTTTTGAGGAGGTGTGTTTTGCAGGATCAGGATTTTAAACCCACAGTGTAAACTTGGGGCTCCTCCAAGTCCCTGCTTTGGGTCTTTCCAAAAGAATCAACTTAATCCAATGGCATGAAAGAAACGGGGAGGGACAAGGAGAATTGGGATATGAATCGAGCCGGTCAGTTTTCCAGAGCTCTGAGGCCTCCCTCCTCATCCGTCCCCTCCTCCTCATCTTTAGTTCCACATTTTAGGTGCCTAGCCTCCAGCCCAGGGGCTCAGGAAATGTGAAAAGGCTTTGACTTGGCTGAACTTGCTCTGAGAACTGATGTCACAACAGACAGGAGACCCAGCAACCTCGCCCTGTGTGTACCCAACCGCGATGCCTACATGTGTCCTCCAGAAGACAGGTACCAGAACGTTCCCAGCAGCACTATCCACACAGCCCCAAACTGGAAGCAACCCAATGTCCACCACCAGTTAGAGAGATAAACATCATGTGGTGCGTTCACACAATGGAATTCACACCACAGCAGTGAAGACAAATGTCTACAACCACACACCATGACACGGATGACTCTCCCAGATGTAATAATGGGAGGGAAAAAAAGACATACACAAAACCATATCCACTATGTGATTCCATTCTCATAAAGTCTGAAAAACAGGCAAAACCCTGTGCTATGAGAAGTCAGGGTCCTGACATCCCTGGGGAAGTAATGGGTGGGAGGAGGCACGAGGGCACTTCTGGGGGCTGATCACATTCTGTTTCTTGATCTTGATGCTGGTTGCATGGATGCATTCAGTTTATGGATATTACGCTCCAATGGAAAGCTTAAGCGTGGGGCAGCCTGGGTGGCTCAGTGGTTTAGCGCCGCCTTCAGCCCAGGGCCTGATCCTGGAGACCCGGGATAGAGTCCCACGTCGGGCTCCCTGCATGGAGCCTGCTTCTCCCTCTGCCTGTGTCTCTGCCTCTCTCTCTCTCTCTCTCTCTCTCTGTGTGTGTGTCTCTCATAAGTAAATAAATAAAATCTTTAAAAAAAAAGAAAGCTTAAGCGTGTGCATGACTGTGTGCACACGCACACACACAGACACACACATGCCTCTAATCTAATTGCATGACCTTGGGCAAGTCCCCTTCCCTTTAGGGCTCTGCCCACCACTAAGACGCAGATCTGGTTGGAGTTGGACTCCTACCACCTCTCCAGACAGAAATGCCCAATGCATGGCACGGCTGGGCTCCCACAAGGTCATGCCAGGGAGATGAGCAAGAACCAGAACCACACTCCTCTTCCAGCCCCCAGTTCCCATCTCTTGGATCCCTGACCTTTCCGAAGGTCCAGCTTCCTTAAGCTCCCCGTAGCAGTCACCCACGCAGACACATCCCATTTGCAGGAGTGGCAACCAGGTAGCTTGAGTATCGCTCCCTACAACCCATCTCCGTACTCTCCACATCCCCATCATCCCCCCACCATGACCTCCAGTATCCCTCCCTGAGCTTCCTCGAAAGTGCACCTCCACAACCGGCCCACCCTCTCTTCTAGCCTCAATGCACACCCATCTCCTGTGCAGAAATCCCCGCATCTCCTCCGCCCTCTTCCCTAAAACAGCCTTTTCTGCAGTGTCCCCATCTCAGACTGAATACATACAACAAATATTGATGGAGCTTGTCCTATTTGCCAGATGCTGCTCAAGCCCCTTCATATGTGTTATAGCAACACCATACGTGACAACCCTGGGCACACAGGTATTATCCCCATTTATCAGAGGAGAAAACAGGAGCTCAGAGACCAAAGCATCTCTGCGAGTCAGAGGTGGGATACGTTCATTTACATGTAGGCTTGAATGACTAATAAATGTGAAATTGCTGCCAGGAGCTTTGCAAGTTTAGAGTACATGTGAAACCAAAGGAATAAACCCAATGATGAGATGCCAGATGGCAGAACAAGTGCCCCTCAGAGCATCCACCCTAGGTGACAGCCCATTCTATTTGACGGTATATTTGCCATTGGGAACAGGGGAGCCACACAGCCGAGCTCTGGGGGTTTGAGAAAGTGGACTTCAAACAGAGACTTCCCCAGAGCAGTAGGAGAAAGCCCATCGAGCCAGCCTGCTGAAGAGCTCCAGAAACCCTATTTGCCTCAGCTGCCCCACTACCCTGGGGTCCTCCTTCCCACTGTTACCAGAAGAGCCCCCACGACACACTGACCAGGACTCTGCACCATTTGCCATTCTTCACTGAGTAGAAAGAGAAGGGAGGAGGGCCCATCTTTTAGGAGGTCTCCTAGGTCTGAACCCCTCCATACCACCTGCTGGGAGCTCATTCAATCCCATGCCTGAAGATGGTCATTACTTTTCTTCTCTGTGAATGAGTTAAGTGACTTGGCCAAGGGCACACAGCTGGTAGGTAATGAACCAGGGTACAAACCAGGTCCATCTGGCCCCCAAAGCCCATGCTCTGAACCCCTTTCCACCGCCTCACAAGTGTCATGTGGGCAAGGAGCCACAAAGGTCTGAACTGTGTCCCAAAAGCTCAGAAATAAGACATGTGAGCCCATGGCCAGGACTGCCCTCTGACTTTCCCCTCTGCCCCCTTGGCTGTGGCCACAGCCTGAATCAAAAGCACAGAGTGGGTGTGTCTCAGAGGGACAAGTATTCAGAAACACTCACCCCAACACACACACAGAGAAAGAAGCCACTCAAGCAGCGTCTTCTGATGCCTGGGAAGCCCTGACTCAAGGCTCTTCCCTGGACTGACAGTTGGCCAGAAGTAGCCTGATGATCATAGCCAGGACCAAAGGCAAAGCACCATTCAAGGTCACACAGCCTAAGCCAAGGCCCCTCTCCATTCACACATCCATTGATGAGGTGGCCAGGATCCCTGGGACAGAGTCCCAGAGAGTTCCTTGAGTCGCTTGGTTCAGAGGCCTCCTTCTCCTCAACCCACAAACACCTGCATCCACTCCTGACTCCCCTTTCCCCACCAAGATACCTTCTGTGCGGATGGTGAAGGGGGAGTCCCCCGGGCGCCGGGCAGAGAACTGGCCTCCCAAAGACGTCATCAGGAAGCAGAGTGAGAAGAAGCCGATGCCCAGGACAAAGAGCCTGTGGAGAGCAACAAGGCAGGTCAGAAACAGGTCACTGGAATGCCCTTTCCCCACCCCCAACCAGCAAGGGCTCTGTACAAAGGAATGGGTGAGGGAGTGAGGATGGAAGGGATGGATGTGGGAACAAGAGATCCAGGGCTGAGCTCCTGGACCACGTCCCTCATCGCTACAGAATAAAGAAAGCTCGACTACAAGGGGCTGGCCGTGAGCCTCACACAAAACCCCAAGGGACAATGACACAGGCATAGCTCAGGCAAGTTCTAGCCTTCAGAGAGAGCCTGGCTCATGAGCAGAGGTCCTCAGTGTGTGATTCCCCAGACCAGCAGCACCGGCATCACCTCGGAATTGTTAGAAATGCAAAATCTTGGGCTCCAATCTTGGGCTTGCCAAATCAGACACTCTGGGGGTGGCACAAGCACCGCGTATTAACAAGCTCTCCAGGCAATTCTGATACATGCTAAAGTTTGAGAAGCACTGGTATGGATGGAAACAGCAGGAGCTGGTGCCAGCCAGAGGGCAAGGAATTGGTCCAGACAAAACCCACCTGGATCCCATCAATCACCTGGGCCCGGCTCAGCGCTGTGCTCACAGGTCTTGCCACCACAATCAGTCATGAGTTGGCTTGAACACCTCCTTATCATGTTCGAGGGGGTGTGGCATGTGCCCCCATCCCTACCAGAGGGTAAGATCTGCAACCGCAGGGCCGTGTGGCCATGTGGCCACATTCCGTGCCCAGACTCTGCCTAACTCACATCTTCACCAGGCAGGCACACAATAGTTGTCAGCACTGGACTGGTCAGAGTGAGTGGACCCCTGTGCATGGGGTGTCATCTGGGGCACTGGCCCAAACAGGACTCTTGCTCATTCCTTCAACACATAGTTGATTATTTCCCAGGTGCCAGGCACGGGAGTAGCTCCATGGAGACAGCAGGGAACCCCAGGCTCCTACTGCTTTCATACTAGGTTCTGGGTCCCAAACAGGAGAACTGAGCTAACCAGCCCAGCTTTGGGGAGCTGTTCTGGAACCTTGGATGTATCAGAGGACTTGCAGAACTGGCAGGGCTGAATGGGGAGCCCTTCGCCCTGGTCAGGATGAAGAAGCCCATCTCCTGTGGAGCCAGCCTCACCCCACAGAGCCCCACAAGTCATGCTAGAGGCCTCCAGCACTCCCACCTCCCCCCACCACCCTCAACCCCACATTCATTTTTATCTCCACGCAAGACTTGCTTTATGCATTTTAATCTTCATTATTTGAAGCTGGCAGAGCAGTATTTAATTAAAACTTGGCCCATTAAAGAAAACACACAATTGCAAAAGAAAATAAAAGCACAATAAAAATTCTCACCCCGTATTTAAATGAAACTGTTAGAGATTAAATCAGAGAGGGTGCTGAACCCCAAAGTAGAGAAAGCAGTGAGGGCTTCCCCAGGAGATGACAGCGAGGACAGGAGAGACTGCACGAGAGACACTGCTCCCTCACCTCCGAGGGACCTCTCACTGAATTCCACCAAGCTCGGGGCTGGGGCCCTGGGATCCCAAGATGAAGCTAGGCTGGTCTCAGGACAGCAGCCAGAGAAACGGTGGAGGAGGCCGGTGGTTGCACACCCAGGAAGATCCTGAGGGAATCAGCTCTTTGTCCTCCCAGCTTGACGACAAGGACAGAAGCCTCAAATTTATTGTCCCTCACGTCCCCAAACCTCCTCTGCAGCTATGGAATCATATTTAGAGCTAGAGGCCTGGGCCACAGGGTCCGAACACCTGTTATGAGAAAGGGATCTATACTTTTAGGCCAGAATCTGAAGTCCTCAACACACATCATCGACAAACTTCTCTGCCAGACGTCAATCCTAGGGCCATTTAGAGCAGATTCGAGTTAAAATGGTTCCGTCCCCCATGTATCTATTGAGGCAACATTCCAGGAGCAACTACAGAATAAGGGTCCTGCCAGAGGCTCTGGGAAAAGAGAAGGAACAGGGCCCCCTGTTAGTTAAAAACTAACAAGTAGAGGTGCTGTGGTTGGAGGCCAGCCCCCCTCCATCTGAAGGGGACACAAAGACTCCACTGGTGGCTGTGGGTCTCTGGGCAGCCTAGGGAGACCCTAGGTGAAGATACACAACTTGAGGGCAGGGGAACCTATGCAATCCCACCTCAGAATCCCGCCTTCAGATAAGAGCCTGAAAGAACCAGGACCCCAGAGGGACGCAGCGCGGGGAGCGGGCGCTGTCCGTGGTGCTGGCTCCCGCCGCCTCCAATTGCACCAGAAAATGTCCAGCCACAGCTCGGTCAGTTGGCTGGTCCTCCCCTGACGTGGACGGCGGGCTCCACACGGGAAGGGGACCCTCTGACCGGTCAGCATCAGCCAGGGATTCGAGGATTTCCCTGGAGGAGTAAGGCCTTTTCCAGAGACGCCTGCTTACCCCCCTGCTTCCCCACCTGCTTCCCACGGGAACCCTCTGTCGGGGCTCCAGCCACCTCCCTGTCGCCTGCCCAAGGCCCTACTCTTGGCACCGCCAGCTCTACGATCCTCCCTTCCCACGTCCTCCGGAGGCGGTGGTCCATCCTGAGCCCTGCCGTCGGGAAAGCGGTCTCCTCAGCTCCACACAGCAGGCAGGCCCACCGAGGAGGTGCTGGGAGGCCCGGAGACACCAGGGTCTCCTGGTCAGGGGCTGGGAGGGGGATCAGCCAGGGCCTGGCAGGGGCAGTGGCTCAACACCTGCTCCCTCTGGCAGCCCAAGCCTTTGGGGGGGGCCTCTGTCTGCCCAGTTCCTTCTCAAGCGGAGCACAGTGGCATCCACACCCCACCTGTGGCCGCATCCGGAGTGCGACCCCCGCCCCTCCCTGGGTGCCCTCTGCCTGCTGCCCAGCACCCTGCCAGGCACACATCACTTAGCATCTCCTCCCGGACCGGGGCAGCAGGCGGGCTTGGCGGGCTCCAGGGAGAGGAGGGAGCTGCCCCGGTCCCGCCGGGCTCTGGGGGTCCCTGGACTGGGGTCAGCGGACAAGCCAGCCCTGCCTGGCCCCAGCCCTGCCTGGCCTTGGCCGCCGGAGGTTGGGGTGCCGGAGTCGGTCCTCACTTTCATCCTGCCCCAAGGTTCCCGGAGGTCCGGGCTCTGCTGCCCTGTGCTCCACAGCGCCTCCCGGGCCACCAACTCCCCACGGCCTGCACCGAGGGTCCAATTCCCAGCCGAGGGGCAGGCGGGGGGGGGGGGGGGGGTGATCTTTGCTCCAATCTCGGGACCTTCCCTTGGAGCCAGGCCCGCACCCCGTGGGGAGGAGGGGGTGCGAGCAGAGGGCGGGGGCAACGGGGCGGCGCGGGTGCAGGACTCAACCCAGGGCTCGCGGCGGCCGGTGGGGGTGCCGCCCTGCTCGGCGCCCTAACTTCGCCCCGGGGGTGGGGCGTCTGCAAAGTGGGGAGGCCCCCGAGGGGCAGGAAAGGGGCGCCCTGGCCGAGGCGACTTCCCGGGCTCAGGATCACAGCCTGGGTGCCTCTGTCCCCCTTCCCACCCTCGCATCCCGAGTCCTCTCCCCGCTAGACCAACTCGGGACGTGTCTGGGCTGCTCGCGCGCGCACACGCACCCCGAACCCGAACCTTGGCTCCGTCCCTCCCGCGGCCCCACCGGCCATCACAAGGGTCGAACGCGAACCGCCCCCTCGGCCACCGGGACAGGCACCTGGGGGGTGGGGGTGACCTCGCCCGCCCCTACCTACCCCGCGCCCCCTCGGAGGAAAGGACCTGCCCGCGCCGACGGGGAGGGAACTTTACCGAAAGGGTCTCAGGGTGACCAGGCATCTTCTGACCATTATCTTCCCATCCGGGTTGACTGTGATCATCGTGCAAACTTGTCTGGGCGGCGGGCCGCGGGCGAGGCCGGACGCACCGTCCCGGGCCCCGCTCCCGCCGCGTGGGAGCCGCGAACCCGCTGCGGGCCGAGGCCGAGGCCGGGGCCGGCGGGGCGGGGCGGGGCGGGGCGGGGGGCGCGGGTCCGGGCGGCCTGGGCGGGCGGGGAGGAGGAGCGGCGCGGCTGCGGGGGGCGGGGGCGGGGGCGAGGGCGCGGGCGGCCGTCTCTGCGTGTCCGCCCTCCCGCCTCACCTCCCTGGGGCCCGGGGGCGGCGCGCCCCCCGACCGCCGGCCGCGCGTCTGCCTGCTGGGGCTCGCTCGCTGGGCGGGACGGCGCCGCGGCGCGCAGACGGGCTCCCCGCCGCGGGCGCCCTCATCCCCGGCCCGCGCCCTCGGTGCCGGCTACAGGCGGCCCCGCGCCCGCGCCCGCGCCCCGGCCCCCCGCGCCTCCGGGCCGCGCCGCTCCCCGGCCCCGCAGCGCGCCGCGCCCATGGCTCTCGGCGAGGGCCCCGCGCCGCTCTGCCGCCCGCTCGCCCGGCGGCCCGCGCTCGGGAGGCGGGAGGGAGGCGGGAGGGAGGGAGGGAGGGAGGGAGGGAGGCGGGCGGCCGGCCCCGCGCCGCGCTACGCCGGGAGGCGCCGCATTGTTCCTCGGAGGAGGCGGCCGAGCGGCGGCTGGGGCGGCCCGGGAGCGGCCGCGGCGCTTCCTCGTGGCGCCGGCGCCACCTCGCGGCTGCGGCCCCGCAGCGCGCGCTCCCGGCCCGGTGCGCGGGGGCGGGGTCCCTGCGCCTCCCCCCAGCCCCGGACCCCCCCGGGGCCGAGGGCCACGGCAAGGGGGGGCGCTGGGCCAAGACGCCCCTTCCCCTGGCCGCCCCCCTCGCCCCCTCTCCCCCGTGGGAGCTCTGATGTCGCCCTGCAGCCCTCACCCTTCCTGTGGCCCTCTGGGGCTCCCCTTGGCTGAGCGGAGTTCCAACTCCGCCTCTTGAGACGGGGCTGTTCAGCTGAGCCCAGAAGCCTGGGCGCGCGGTGTGGACCGAGGTTCCAGTCTCAGATCCCACTGAGCCCAGAAGCTTGGGCACGCGGTGTGGATCGAGGTCCCAGTCTCAGATCCTCCATTAACCAGTGACTGACACCTGCAAGTGGGGGACACTCCAGAGCCTCGATTTCTCCACTGTGAAATGAGAGTGACCTGAAGCTGGCTAAGGCTAGGCCAAAGCATTTACACACCCCTTTCCCCAACCCCCTCCTCTTCTTGACTTTGGACATGTGTCTGCCACTGCGGAGGGAGGCGGTCAGCGGCTCCTCCCCACGCACCAAGCCAGGGCAGCCACCTGAGCCAGACCCAAAAGAGTACTTGGACAGAAACAGCACCTGCTGGACCCGACATTGACCAACACAGACATGGAAGCAGCTTGCTAGGAAGAGGCCCAGGCTTCAGGCCATGTGTATAAGGACAGGGATGACCCCGAGGATCTTTCCACCCCTGGCAGTGATTCTGCAGCCTGGCTTTGAAGAGGAGAAAACCTTTGTCTTCAGCCACTCGGCCCAGGTCCTGTCCCGCCTGGGGCCCTCACCCGCATCCCCTCTGCTACCCCACCTCCCAGCCCCAAGGCTGAGCCATTTCTCACCAGCGGTGACTCATGCTTCTGCTTTTCTTGCTCCTTCTTCATCAAAATTCACCTGTCCTGTGTTCCATTATCTTGCCTTGCTCTCTGCTAATGTGAAAACCGATGATGAATTGGTGTTGGCGGATTAATGCGTTACTCCGGCTAGGTAACAAATTTGCATTGAACAAGGACATGCTGACTGTGCCTCTGTGCAGAGGAGTGACGAATGGTGGTGGGAAAAGGTACCGTGGCAGGCTGGCCCCGGAGCTCTGCGAGGGCAGGGGTCTCGACCAGGCCCACACACCCGGACACTAATATAAGCCCTGATGTGGAGGTGAAAGCCTTATTTATCTACACTTGGGAATGAAGTGGTCCTTCCCATTGTGTGTCCCCCCCATAAGCTCGGGGCATTTGTGCTTTTGGTACTTCAGGCCAAAGGGGAAGAGAGACCCAGCGCTGTCTGGTTTGGCTCAGAAGGTAGGAGTGGGTCTCCTGCATCCCCTCTGGGCCTTGCCCTCTAGCACGTGGGCTTTGAGGTTGGCAGGGGAAAGTGCCCCCTGCCATTTGATGAGCAGGCTGTGGCCAGGCAGGGACGCGTGGCACAGACAGTGGAAGATTCTCTCCGAGCCAGACCACCCAGCCGCCTCCTCTCAGACTGTCGCCCTCTTGGCGACCTCTCGTCTACAGGAGAGATCCGCGTAAGTGGTCCTGTTTGCTGTCTGTTGTAGACATGAGGAGGAAGTTTCTGAATCCATAGTCCTGCAACCTCGGATACGCTCTCTTTGTGCCTCAGTTTCCTTGGCAGTCAATCCGGCCCTTAGAGCCTGTCTCCCAGGAGGACGTGAAGATGAGCCTGTTGATGCACATAAGCAGCCCGCTGCCTGGTGCCTATGAGCCCTCACGGTGCGGCAGTTATAATTTTTCCTGTTACTGTCTACCTGCAGCGGATGCCACCCTTTCTCTGGGCATCCACCTCTGCAGGCCAAAAGGCAGATTAGTGATGATACAGACAACACTGCCTGAGGCTGTTTCTGGCTGTGGGAATACGCTAGGATACGCAAGAGCAAGACAGAAATGCCAGGAAGCGGTGCTCCAGAAGCAGCCCTTGAGGAATGAACAGATACCCATGTCACTCAGGTGGGATGCCAACATAACCGGCTGGGATGGGGAACCACTGTTCTAGAATAATACCCATGGCCTTCTGAGAAGGAACCAGAGTCACCCTAAGCAAGCTAGAAGAGATCAGGGGAGCAGGAATTGGGGGCATGTTGCTGGGGGGCACATCCAAGGAATGATGTGACAGGTCATACCAGATTCCAGAAACATCCCCTCTCCACTCTTTTTCTCTCTCAGAGGCTACAAACAGAACCACGGGCCAGCCCATTTGGGCATCAGGGCACAGACTGCAGCAGCTTGGGCACTCTGAATGTGGCACTTCCTGGCTCTCAGCCCAAGGCCTGCCCGGAGGCTGAGAAGCCCAGAGCAGCAGGAGGCCTTGACCAGGCCGGAGGGCCTCTGTCCAAAAATGGGGAGTAGGACTCAGGAGGAAGGGATTTGGGGGAAATGGGTGATGCACTCCCTGGCAGGGTGTCATACTCAAAATACCCAGGGATAGGCCAGGCACAGAAGGGAAGGGGCTCTAGTAGTCTCCTAGGCCTAGCACAGGCGGGGCACTTAAAACAAGAACAATTAATTCTCTCCCGGTTCTGGTGGCCAGAAGTTCTCAATCAAGGGTTTGGCAGACTCGGTTCCTTGTGCTGGCCCTGGGGGAGAGTCTGGCCCAGGCCTCTCTCCTGGCATCCGGAGGGGGCCATTGATCCTTGGCTGGCAGCTGCATTACCCAGTATCTCCTCCATCATCACGTGGCCTTCTCTGTGTGTGTCTCTCTGTGTCTTCTCCTCTTCTTAGAAGGACACCAGTCACTGGATTAGGGTCCACCCCACTCCAATATGTCCTCATCTGAACAAACTACTGCACAGATCCTATTTCCAAACAAGATTATGTTCTGAGGTTCCAGGTGGTCCTGAATTGGGGGTTGGGGGGGCAGGGGCACCCTGTTCAGCCTATTACAGGGACCTAGTGGGAAGGGGCCACAGTGGCCAGGCAGTGCCAAGAACCAGAGGTCCTCAAAGGGGACATGCACCATTGCTTTGTGTGAATACAGGCCCAGTTATTTCAAGAATCAGGAATCTGGACTTCCCACGTGCAGTCACATAATTGTAAAATGTGGACACAATATTTTTAGAACATTATGCAAGACCAATAAAATCCACCAAAGGGCGGCCATCCGGGTCCCCTGGGGTGTCAGCCCAGGGCAAAGCAGGGAGCCCACCAGCCCTGCCCACCCAGCAAGCCCAGCTTCTCTGGGCCAGCCCCCACTGTGAACAACTCCCCCCCACCGCCACCCCACCTCACCCCCCCCAGGAAGATCAACACTCCAGGGTGCCTTCAAGGGCCCCCCCCACAGGGCCCCCACCCCCTCACCAGCCCCCCTGAAGCCTCTTGGGCATCAGAGCCTTGACTGCCATCCCCACCTCCTCAAGGTTCAAGGTTGCTTCTGAAGCTCACAGACAGGGCCTGGGTGGGAAGAGGAAAGAAGGAAACCGTTTACGGTGTTTGAAATCCTCACTTAATGTGCTCCGATTGCCGCCGCAGACAGCACATTAAGAGGCAATAGGCCATTGTCCTTCGCCGGAGTGCGGAGCATTAATAATGTCATAACAGCATTTACTGACACTGGGCACAAATCATCAACGGCCTCACCGGGTGGGAACAAGCAGCCCCACACAGACGCCAGCCGCCTGGAGCCATGCAAGGAGGCCGAGAAGTGGGGAGAGCTGTTTCTCCAATGCATATTTCATGCTTTCTGTTTCACAACATTTAGGCTAATCCTCTGATTGAAAAGCAGCGTCTGGGGTTTATTTTTATTTATGCCAGAAGGCCACTCTGCCACACAGCTTGTGGGAGCTGGAAGCACAGCTATGGTTCTTTCCCTGTTCTGCAGGGAAGTTAGGGGCTAATGTCTGTGTCTGTGTCTGTGTTTTGCATGCATGTGCGTGTGTGAGTGTGTGCGCACGTGTGCGTGAGGGCTGGGAGGCAGAGAAGCCAGGGACAGATGAGACAGGGGACCCTCCCATGTGGCCCCATCCCAGAACTGGGGGCACAGGCGACGTCTTCATTGAACATAGTCATGAGATCTCATTGACTGAACATCTACTATGTGCCAGGAAATGCCCCAGGGATTTTAGATACGTTACTATGTTAAAGTCGCTATTTTACTTAAATTTGTTTTAATAGGGCAACTTGGAAAAAAAAAAAAAAAGACCCTTTGTCTTTCTAGACAATTTCCCCCTAGACCCCAGATCAGTGCAGGAATATGGGAGCAGCCATGCAGGGTTAGCAGGACCGTGGTCTCCCAAAGATGGTCACGTCCTGATCCCCAGAATCTGTGATTATGTCACATGACAGGGCAGAGGGAGATTTAGATTGCAGATGGAATTAATCAGCTGACCATCCTGGATTATCTGGGTGGACCTAATGTAATCAGGGTCCTTAAATATGCAAGGGGGAGGCAGTGTCAGAGTGCTGAAACATGAGAAAGATCGGACTGGCCATTGCTGGTTTTGCAGATGGAGGATGGGACCACGAGCCAAGGGATGCAGGTGACTTCTAGAAGCTTAAAAAAAGCAAGGAAATGGACTCTCCCCAGAGCCCCCACAAAAAAATGTAGCCCTGTCCCAGGTACTCAAAGTACTTTTGTCCTTGGCCAGAGGAGGAGTCAACAAGACCATGGGGCCCCAGGGCTCTAGGGCCATCTGTCCCCCTGAACATCTAGGACCTAAACCTAGATGGCAGGAGACCTTCTTGCAGCCAACAGGGTCTGTCCACCTGGCGTTGATGGCCCTGTTCCCCTAATTTGATCCATTTATCAACCAGGTTCAATGTAGTCCTCAAGCCTGACCAATGGAGATGAATATACTCTTTCTTCCTGTCTCTTAGAGAAAGCAGGCACTGAGCCGGGGGACCAGAGGTAGGCTCAGACTTGCAGTGGGCTCCTTGAGCCATGCTGGCACCCCCTCATCTGAGAGCCACCCAGCCTGAAGATGCCGCAAGGCTGAGGTTAATGACAGACCTTGCCGTTTCCTCGCGCATTTCGAAAATAGTTATTTGTAGGCATTGTTCAGAGTTTGCCCCTAGGTGCTATTTTCGTTGACTGTGGTGTACCACTAGCCTGCTCGGGGTAGGTGTCCTGTTGACGTTCCCCCCACTTTGCCCCTGCAACCCAGGAAAGCCAGGTCCCCAACGGGCAATGAACAGAGACACGGGACAGCAGCATGCACTTGGCCAGGGCACCCAGGACTCCTGACCTTCCAGAATCCGCAGTATATGGACAGAGCCCTTCCTGCTGAGCTGGATCTTTCTGGCTTATGTTCTTTTCTTTTTGAAATCAAAGTGAAAATTCACATAATATAAAATCAGCCATTTATAATTGTACCAAATACACAATCCGGTGGCACTTAGCACTTGCGCTTTGTTGTGCAAACACCATCTCTGCTTTGTTCCCAAACACTTCATCACCCCAAAACGAGAGGAGAGCCCGTATCCACTAAGCAGTCACTTTCCATCCTGTCCTCCCCCAGCCCTTGGGAGCCACTGATCTGCTTCCTGTCTCCGTTGGATTTGCCTATTCTGGATATTTTATATAAGCAGAATCATACAACACGTGGTCTTTGGTGACTGGCTTCTTTTGCTCACCATTTTTTAAAAAATATTTTTTATTTATTCATTTGTGAGAGATGCAGACACACACAGGCAGAGGGAGAAGCAGGCTCCATGCAGGGAGCCTGATGTGGGACGCGATCCCAGGTCTCCAGGATCATGCCGGGGACCAAAGGTGACGCCAAACCGCTGAGCCACCTGGGCTGCCCCACTCACCATGTTTTCAAGATTCATCCATATGGTAGCATGTATTAAAATGCCATTCCTTTTTACGGCTGAAAAATATGCCATTGTGTGGATGGACCACATTTTGCTGATCCATTCATTCGTTGATGGACACTTGGGCTGCTTCCACCTTTTGGCTACTGGGAATAGTGCTGCTCTGGCTCTCCCTCCTCTTCCTCCTCCTCCTCCCCTTCCCCTACTTATTCTCCTCCTCTTTCCCTCCTCCTCTTCCTCTTATTTATTGTACTTAAGATTTTGTTTGGAAAAGTAATATTTGCATGTGGTAAAAAATTTAAAACTATCTCAAAGGCTATATGGTACATCATCTCCTTTCCTCCCCTGCCCCCTAGCCATCCTCTGCCCTCCATGGAGACAACTATGGTTACCAGTTTCTTGTGCCTCCTTCCATTCTGCACAGTGTTTGTAACCACAGCAATAGAAAACAGGCACCTATAACTCTATTTATCTCTGGAAGGTTTGCAGAAGGTAATATTATGGAAGAAGTATTTAGCCAGAAAGGGGGCATTCTCTCACAGGCTAGAACCTCCCTCAAGAAATACTCCAAACCCTGAAAGCAAAGACCCTGTTATGGAGGATTAGTTAGGAAAATGTATCCAGGGTGGTAGAAATGTTATGAATACAGCTGTAAGTTAACAGCCGGCAGAGAAGAGAGAAGAATAACTAGTGGAGGGGGAGCGTGTCGAGGCAGATTCTGCTATCCCCATTCAACAGCTCTGTCTAAAGTATGATGGAAGTTTCTCTGGCAGAGAGCAGGGCAGCCGGGGTCCTGGCTGGTCGAAGAAGAGAGGGAGCTGAGGTTGGGTCAGTTGTTGTTAGGGAAAGAAGACTAGGGCAGGTGACATTAGCCATCTGAGAGGTCTCACTAGGTCCTGGCTGCTATCTCTAGAAAGTCCTGCTTGCAAAGTTGGTTTGGAGCTGGCATCTGGGCACTGAGCCCTTGAACCATTCCTTCCCTAACTCATAAGGATGCTTTAATGTGCCTACACTTGTTTGTACAAACAATGTGGTTTATTTTTTTTTAAGATTTTATTTATTGATTCATGAGAGACACAGAGAGAGAGAGGCAGAGACACAGGCAGACGGAGAACAGGCTCCCCTTGGGAAGCCTGATGCGGAATTCAATTCCAGGACCCTGGAATCATGCCCTGAGCCGAAGGCAGATGCTCAACCACTGAGCCACCCAGGCGTCCCAGACAAGGTGGTTTATCATGAACACCTGCTTTGCTTAAAGGAGCCTGGAATTTTGGCAGTTGCTCAGCAGAGATGCTGACATGACCAGTCCCTGGAGCTGAGTCTTTAATGGGTATCCCTGGGCAGACACATCGCATACATCACTGCGTCCTTTGTTGCTCTGTGCCCCTCACAGGAGCAGGGGAGCATCAGAAGCCCCCACACACATTTCTTGGGACTCTGCCTGCATCTTTTTCCTCTGCTGATGCTGTGGCGTATCCTTTTGCTATAAAAATTCCTTAGCTACAGGTACAACTACGTGCTAAGTCCTGCGAGTCCTTCCAGTGAATCGCCAAATGTGGGGGCAGTCTCAGGGACCCCAAAACCCCAGGGAACTCATGGAGAAAGAAGGAGACTAAATGGGAACCCAATAAAAACTGTCTGGATCCAAAACAGGAATAGGTTTGTGCTATATTTATGGGTTGCCTTGGCTGCCAGTGGTCTGAAAACTTAGAACTCCTTTAGCAGAACCGTCATGGAAACTGGAAGGGGCTGTCCAGGTGAGGGCTGCAACGGCAGAAGGCACAGTAGCACCTCAGAAGGGCATCAGTGGGGCGCCTGGGGGGCTCAGGCGGTTAAGCATCTGCCTTCGGCTCAGGTCATGATCCTGGGGCCCTGGAATCGAGCCCCGTGTGGGGCTCCCTGCTCAACAGGGAATCTGCTTCTCCTTCTCCTCCCAGCTCACGTGCTCTCTCTCTTTCTCTCAAATAAATAAATAAAATAGGGGATCCCTGGGTGGCGCAGCAGTTTGGCGCCTGCCTTTGGCCCAGGGCGCGATCCTGGAGACCCGGGATCGAATCCCATGTCGGGCTCCCGGTGCATGGAGCCTGCTTCTCCCTCTGCCTGTGTCTCTGCCTCTCTCTCTCTCTGTGTGTGTGACTATCATAAATAAATAAAAATTAAAAAAATAATAAATAATAAAAATAAATAAATAAATAAAATTAAAAAAAAAAAAAAAGGAAGGGCATCATAGGGAATCAAGCCCTCACAGCACTGTTCAGTGCCCCAGTGAGTTGTCAGGCATGAGGGAGACAGCCTATTCTTGGGGGACACCCAGCCATTCTCCACTGTTAGGATAGGAATGCCCTAGGGCAGAAATTGTGTCATCCACCCACCCCCTGCATGGTAACTTTGGGCAGCTCCAGGCCACGGGGCCTGACCACAGCCATTCTCTGTAGGCCTTCCCTGCCACCCTCTTCCAGGGCTGTGGATTCCAACCTGTCCCACGGAAGATCTTTCTGGTAATTTGTCTCTGCGGCTGTACCCCTTCCTGCCTCTGTAATATGTTTGGTCACCTGTGATCCCTCTTGAGGGGGACTCCACTGGGTAGTGCACTGTCCAGGGTGAGACTCACCTCCTCTCCTCTTGACCCACAATGCACATAGGGCATCACAACTTGGCAGCGACCTCCAGAAGGTCTCCAACAATGAGAGTACCCGGCAGGCATGACTGTGACCGTGGGGAATGGTGGCCACAGTGTGACTCAGAGTCCCAGAGAGCACCTGGCCTGCGGGGTGCTGGAGCTCGTCCATCCAATCTCTGCTTCCTCACTCTCTCATCACAGCACAGATTGTTTGGGACAGTCACAGGCAAGGAAATGCAATGAACGCAAGCCAAGCTCGGCCGCTCCGGCCCTGACCAGAGATGGATTGATTTTCTGACATCCCTATAGAATGCCATGCTGTCAGAGCAAAGGCAGCAAAAGCAAAAATAAGCAAGGGCGCCCACAGCAATTCAAACAGCTTCTGCACAGAGAAGGAAACAGTCAACAAAGAGAAAAGACAACCTAGACAATGGGAGAGAATATTTGCAAACCACACATCGGATAAGGAGTTAACATCCAAAATACACAGGGGACTCCGACAACTCAAGAGCAAAAAAGAACATTTTAAAACTCAACTTAAAAATAACACAATTTAAAAATGAGCAAAGGACCCGAACAGACTTTTTTTTTTCTTTCAAAGAAGACACACAGATGGCCAACAGGTACATGAAAAGGTGCTCAGCACCCCTCATCATCAAGGAAATGAAAATCAAAACCTCAATGAGACATCGCCTCAGGCCTGTTAGGATGATCAACATCCACAAGACAAGAGATAACAAATGCTGGGCAGGAGGTGGAGAAAAGGAAGCCCTGTGCGCTGCTGGTGGGAATGCCAATTGTGGAAAACAGGATGGAGCGTCCTTAAGAAGTTAAACATTTCTACCACATGATCCAGCATCCCACTTCTGGGTGTCTATCCAAAGAGAATGAAATCGCTGTCTGGAAGAGATAGCTAACCTCCCATGTTCACCGCAGCGCTAATCACAATAGCCAAGGTATGGAAGCAACCTAAGTGTCAATCAGCGGATGAAGAGAAAGAAAATATATCTACACACACAGACACACACACACAATGGAATATGATTCAGCCTTTAAAACAGAAGGAAATCAGGCCATTTGCAACAATATGGATGCACCTACGGGGCGTTACACTAAATGACATAGCAAACAGAGAAAGACAAATACTGCATGGTATCGCTTATATGTAGCATCTAGAAAAGAACAAGCAAGAAATTGAATTCATAGAAAGGGAGAGGGGACAGGTGGATCCCAGAGCCTAGGGCGTGAGGAACAGGGAGAGGTTGGTACAAGGTACAAAGTTCCAGTGGTAAGATGAGTAAGTCATAAGGCCTGAGAATCTAATGTATAACCTGGTGACTATGGTGGATAATACGGTCTTGTGTAGTTGAAATTGCTATGGGAAGATAAAAAGTTAAGGATTCTTACATAAAAAAAGATAAACAGGGGCACCTGACTGGCTCAGTTGGTTAAGCGTCTGCCTTTGGTTCAGGTCATGATCCCGGAGTCATGGGATTGAGCCCCGCATCAGGCTCCCTGCTCAGCGGGGAATCTGCTTCTCTCCCTCTCTCTCTGCCCATCCCCTGTTTGTGCTCTCACTCTCTCTGTCAAATAATTAGATTTTTTTAAAACTTAAAAAAATAAAAATAAAGAAAGTAAACGTGAGGGGATGAATTTGTTAATTAACTGGATAATGAGAAGTCTTTCACAATGTGCACATACATCAAATCACTACACTACACACTCTAAAAATATCACCATTTTATTTGGCAATTATACCTCAATAAGACTAAAAAAATATATATGTATATCTTGATTATGGTGTCAGTGACAAGGCAAATACATTGGTTGACACACTTATAAGTTGTGCATTTTCATTTTGAAAGCTGTATTTCAATAAAGTTGATTTTTTTTTTTTTAAGAAAGCAAGCAAGAGCATACTGTGTGCTCCATGGGGTGGAGGGGGTGTAATTCAGTCTTAACGCTAAGCCTGATCGATGTTTCCCATTTGTACACATGCCAACATGAGACGCACAAAGGAACACACGCTGTATGAGGATTCCCGCGGGCACACCTCACACCCGCCCGCGTGGACCAGCGGGGCTGCATAACTGAACCTCTCCCCCAGATGCCACTGGATGTTCCAACACTTTAGGCCAGGCCGGAGGAGAAAGCCCAGCTCCATCTGACCACCTGGCCACAGGTGGGTCCTAAAAGCCTGACCCCTCCTGGGCCTGATCCAAGGCTGGATCAGTCTCCTAGGGCCACCCTAACAAAGAATTGCACACAAGGCGGCTTAAATGACAGAAATCTATTTTCTCATACTTCTGGAAGCCAGAGTCTGAAATCAAGGTGTGGTCAGGGTTGGTTTCTTCTGAGGCCTCTGTCCTTGGTTTGTAGGACCTTCCCAGGTTCTGCTCTCTGTGTCTTTGTCCTAATTTCTCTTCTTACAAGGACATGAGTCATATTGGATTAGGGCCCACCCTAATTATCTCATTTTAACTTAATCTCTTCTTTAAAAAAAAAAAAAAAAAAAAAGCCCATCGCCAAATACAGCCACATCCCCAAGTGCTGGGGGTTAGGGCTTCAATAGGTGAATCGGAGGACGGGCACCATTCAGTCCATAACAGGTGCCCACTCGAGGAAACTCTCCCTCCCCCCACTCAGCTGCAGAGGGTTAAAGTGAGAAGCCAAGGATGGGGGCTAGGGAGGGGGGAGTGTATGCCTGCATTAAGCAGATTAAGGGGGAAATACTGCTCAGAGGCTCAGCTATAATTAGAGAAATTAAAGTCAGGGCTGACGAGAGCAGGCGCTCTCTTGCCTTATAATTAGGATGAGGCTGCGCTCACAGAGAAGTCTGGGTTTGCTGCTATGGGGCTCTGTGATAAGGGGAGGGGGCAGCAGAAGTAGGCAGACCCCAGCCAAAGACATTCACATTTGGCTCAGGACAGACCTGGGTCAAGAGGAGACACATCCCGAAGCCCCTGGATGACCCCTGGTCAAAGCATCCTCCTTCCGCCTTCTAACAGAGGAGAGCTGGGCACCAGCTCCAACCTGGTGAGGGTAGGTCAGCCCTGCTCCCCAAGAACAGCTGAATTCACTCCCTGAGCCAGAAGAGGAGGTGTTTGTGTTTTAATTTTTTTAAAATTCAATTAATTAACATATATTATTGGTTTCAGAGGTAGAGTTCAGTGATTCAGCAGATGCATGTAACACCCAGTGCTCATTACATCACGTGGCCTCCTTAACGCCCATCACCCAGTTACCCCGTCCCCCCCCACCCTTCTCCCCTCCAGAGACCCTGTTTGTTTCCTATGGTTAAGAATCCCTTATGGTTTGTTTCCCTGATTTCGTCTTGTTCTATTTTTTCCTCTCTTCCCCTATGATCCTTTAGTTTGAAGAGGAGGCGTTTGAAACCTAAAGATACCAAAGGACGAATCCAGGCACCCTGGACCCCCTGGGTCTAGCAGGAAATACTCCCAAGGATGTGTCTGGTGGGGGGTGGGACCAGGCCAAGTAATCTAGCAGAGTGGGACCCCCTTGCAGGAGCCGGCATGAGCAGCAAGTCCCAACTTCAGCTTGGGACACCCATGATGACGTGGACATCTCTCACTCAGGAATCCCAGCCACTGCGCTTCCTCCTACCCTCTGCCCAAAAGAGGGGGAAAAAGGGGGAGTGTCCAGGGGTGGTGAGAGCAGAGCCAAGCCAGCAGGGGTGAGAGTGTGTGAACTGGACCCAAGGCCACTCAAGTATTTTTACTGGGAGCACAAAGATGAGCCAGAGGAGCTCAGGCTTAGGCAGGCAGTGTCCCATCTCAGAGCCCTGTGTGTTCTCTAAAGGCCATAGGCTGTGTTTGGGGGACAAGACCTCCCTGAGGAGGTGAACTCAGACTCAAGTGAGAGGAGGAGACCATGCAAAGGTGGGAGGAGCGTCCTGAGCAGAAGGGGCCCTGGCCGTGAGGCTGAGGCTGGCCCAGAGAGGCCGCAGCACTAGAGGGGGGCTTAAAAGGAGGTGGGGGTGGGGTGAGAAGCAGGCAAGCAGGATCACAGGTGGGGCTTGGAGGCCATGGCCCAAAGGTAGATTTTCTGGGGCCTTTGGAGTTGCAGGGAGCAAGGTTCTAGGATTCTTGCCCTAAATGGATAACTCAGGCTGTTGGGTGGAGGAGAGTATGCAAGAGAGTCGGGGAGACAGGGAGGCCAGCTGAGGTGTCCGGAGGTGTTGCTTGGGGAAATGTCTGGAGGAAAGAGCCCATCTCAGGGCTGAGATGTTTAGAGCAAGAGAAGGAAGGAAGCGAATATGCCTCCTGAGCGTGGGGGCTGAGCAGTACGGTGCTTGGGGTGGCTTATCTGAGACAGGGGACTGAGATCAAGAGTTTTGGCACAGTAAACGGGGTGTGCCTGCCAGGCACCCTGCTGGGCTGCCAGGAAGGCAGCCCGAGATGCTTCTGGAGCCCAGAGCAGGTGTCAGTGCAGGGAGTCGAGATCTCGAAGACAGCAGCAGATGTTTCAAGAGCCCTACGGTAGCACAGCCCAGAACCAGGGTAGCCACAGCCACGGTGGCTAATTACATTTACATTAATTCAAATGAAATGAGAAGGAAACGTCAGCGGCCGGCCACTCAGCAGGTGCACACGTGGCTCGTGGCTCCCGCACCCCACAGTGTGGACAGAAGACATCTCCTCCCCACCACTGTAGAAAGTTCTATGGGGCAGTGCTGGGAGGCGGAGGGGACAGCCAGGGGCCGAGTCTGGAGCAGCCAGCCCTGGGGACCACGGAAGGAGGGCGTGGCCAGCAAGGGAACCCAGTAAACGTGGTGCCCTGGAGGCAGGAGTCCTTGGGCCAGAGGCCAGCCCCCAAAGCCCAAAGCCGATAGCAGCAGGTTGGGGAGAGAGTGGGAGGTGCAGCAGTGTAGCCAGAAGGGGGAAGAAATGGGCAGAGCACAACGCCAGGAGGCAGGAAGGACGCTCCGGTCAATGTGGTCATTAAGGAGGCAGGACGGGGAGCAGGGACAATGTCCAGCAGCTGACGATGCCTTTTCCCAGGTGTCCTCGAGAGGCTGGGAGTCAGCAAGGGCAGGGGCACCCTGTCCCACTTCCAGGCTGGCTGCCCTGCTCTGCTTTCTGCTGATCCCAGACCCAGGTTTTACTGGCACACTCCCGAGGCCAGGCTGAGCTCTTCAGTGGGGACACAGCTGCTCCCAGGGGTCTAGGCCACCGGAGCCATTTGTGCAAGGTCAGGGCTTGTGGAGGACCCGCTCCCAGCCCCGTGCCTGGCAGGCTCTGAGCTGCTTGAGCTCATGGCAAAGGGGGGTCCCCAGCCCCCAGCAGGCCGAGCGGAGCGCAGGGGCAAGCCCTGGGCAGGGGTTCTAAGGCCGGGCCCCTGCTGCCTCTTGTGGCATCAGAACCATCACCCCACAGATCGCCCCGGGGAAGCAGCCCAGGTCAGCCGAAGGCCCCACCGCACTCGTACCCCTGTTCCCACAGTGGGGATCAGGCCCAGTGTGTGAGCTTGCTGGGGCTGCTGCACAAAGTCCTGTGGCCTGGGGATGCCTAACCAGGCCTTGATTCTGTCGAGCTCCTGGAGGCTGCAAGTTCAAGGTCCAGGCGCGGGCAGGGTGTCACCTTCTCACCCCTTGTCGGGGGCTTCCTTTTTCCATCTGTGAAATCAGGATAATACTGCTTCCCAGATAAGTGGCTGGATAATTATATGATATATTATTTTTAAGATTTTATTTATTTATTCATGAGAGACACACACAGAGAGAGAGAAAGGCAGAGACACAGACAGAGGGAGAAGCAGGCTCCATGCAGGGAGCCCGACGTGGGACTCGATCCCGGGTCTCCAGGATCACACCCTGGGCCCAAGGCAGCACTAAATTGCTGAGCCACCGGGCTGCCCCATAATTATATGATATTATGTCAGCGGTTCTCAACCATTTTGTCCCAGAATCCCTTTTACCTTCTTAAAGATGATTGAAGATCCCAAAGAGCTTTTGTTTATATGCATGATATTGATCAATATTAACTATATAAGAAAATAAAATTGAGAAATTGTGAATTTTTGTCTAACTCAAAAATAGTGAGTGCAATGCAATAAACTAGTGTATGTTACCAAAAGTAACATTTTTTAGTGAAAAAAATTCTAGTTTCCAAAACACAATTTTAGTGAAAAGAAAGGTATTGTTTTACATTTGTGCGATTCCCTTCTATGTCTGGCTTAATGGAAGCCAGGTGGATTCTGGTGTCTCTGCATTTGGCCAGTTTCAAAGGAAGCGTGTAAAGAATGCCTCATGGGTGAGATGCCTGGGTGGCTCAGGGGTTGTGCCTCTGCCTTTGGGCTCAGGGTGTGATCCTGAACCTGGAGTCCCAGGATCAAGTTCCACATCGGGCTCCGTGAGGAGCCTGCTTCTTCCTCTGCCTGTGTCTCTGCCTCTCCCTGTCTCTCATGAATAAATAAATAAAATCTTAAAAAAAAAAAAAAAGAAAGAAAGAAAAGAAAGAAAGGCTCATGGGGACCCCAGGTTAAGAAGGGCTGGTGCATGAAGGCTCTGGCACCCAATGTCCAGCAAAAACAGGAGCCATGAATAGGCGGGTGCCCTGGGGTTTGGGTCCCTCATGGATACTGACCCTGTTGCTAATTCAGCCGCACAGAGGTGGCCTTATACCAGGTCCCAGAGACAAAGGGAAGTGACAAGATTAGAGACAACGGGAGGGTCGGGAGGTTGATGAGAGAGGATAGAATCGACCTAGAAAAGCAAACTTTGATTTGCTAAAAATATCCATCGGTTAGGCAGCTACCCCCCCCCCCCCGCAGCTGCCCCTCCCAATTCAAATCCACAAAAAAAGCCAAATGCAAGGCGCCAAGCCAGGATTGAGATCGTGCAATTAGACCATTTAAGACAAGCTTTCAAAGCTCAGACTCCCAGACATTTCAAACACACAAAGAAAATGTGTGCTCTGCGGACACAATGAGAGCAAATCCTTTTCCCTTTTTTTTTTTTTTTTTTTTTTGTTCTCCTTCCCTATCCCTGCTCAGAGGCAAGCAAAGGAAGAAAATAAGCGCAATTCAGCACAGATGAGACAAAAGTTAAGTTTAACAACAAAGAGACTATCTTTTAGGGAGGTGCAGAGATGATTCGGCCACATTGCGGGGAGGGGATAGTTTCCCCCAGGGAGCAGCACCCTGGGGTGCCCACCCGCCTAACCCCTGGGTCCACAAAGGCCATGGGATGACAGAGGCCAGGTGGGGTAGGGGCGTACCTGAAGGCAATGAGCTGGAATCCAACCATTCTCGGGGCGAGGGGTGGTTCTCGCTGCAGCTGCAGGGATCTGTGGGGGCAGCCTCAGGTTAGAGAAGACCCGTTTTTGGTCAGGGATGGGTGACTATCCTCCCAAACCACCCTCAAGATCTCTGCAGGAACAGAATTTGCAACTGGCTATTGGAAGAGCATAATCCAATCACTGCTCAGAGACACTTAGTCTTGCCCTGGCTCAGAATGGACCTGGTGCCTTGCTCTCCATCTTAAGAGGCCACCAAATGTCAATCAGTTACTGTCCCTGCACCACCTCTAACCCCTGTTCAACGACAAGCAAATTCTTGTTAAGAAGGATGCTTCTCCTCCATCCAAGACTCTGGGCCCCAGCCTCCAGCGGAAAGGGACATTTTGTAACTACACTGGATGGTAGCTCCCGCCATGCAAGGCAGAAGCTTCCAGAGGGACAGTTTGGAAGGCTCTCTGCTCAGCTGTCATAATAAAATACCACACACTGAGTGGCTTAAACAGAAAGATATTTTCTCACAGTTCTGGAGGCTGGAAGTCTGAGATCAGGGTACCAGCATGGTCAGGTTCTGATGAGAGTCCTCGCCCCGGCTTGTAGACGTCCGCCTTCTCGCTGTCCTCACATGACAGGGGGAGAAAGCAAGCTCCCTGGTATCTCCTTTACAAGGACAGTACTCCCATCATGGAGGGCTCCGTCATCATGACCTCATCTAACTAATTACTTCCCAAAACCCCATCTCTCAATACCGTCACACTGGGGGTTAGCACTTCTCCATGAAATTGGGAGGACACAAGCAGTCCATAACACTCTGTAAGGCTCCTTCTCCACTTCCCCCCCACAGAGGGCCAGGCTCTAAAACTCACTGCAGAGGAATGGACCAGGGCTGTCACCGGGGAGGGGGCTCCATCAATGCAGCAGGCCCCCTGCAACAGGAGGTCCTGACCGTCCTAGGTTCCTTCCTTATCGGGAAGCATTGCTTCGGGGGCTGGGGAAAAGAGAGGAGAGACTTGATATTCCATGTGACCCTGGAGTGTCTGTCATTGTGCCAGCCTCTCTGCATAAATCATTTAATCTTCATACAACCTCACTAGTAGGTGGTATGATCCCTGCTTTATAGACGGGAAAACTGAGTTCTCACAGCTGGGATGTGGGATGTCAAGAAGCCAGGACCCTAAAGGGTCTGTCCTACCCCCAAACCACGTCCTTTCCACCACATCACACTCCCAGAAGAACCAGAGACTTCCCCAGGTTGAGGGGGCTCCCCCAAGGGGCAATAGATTATTGAGGTGGGAGGGGAACAGACACAGAGTCTGGCTGATGGTCCTTCTTGTCATTCTTGGGGGCGGGGGGGCTTTAGTTAAATTGAATTTAGCACAGCCTGTGAATCCTTTGGATTCTAAGTTGCTTTAAAGTACACACTTGTTGGGCAGCCCCTGTGGCTCAGCGGTTTGGCGCCGCCTGCAGCCCAGGGTGTGATCCTGAAGACCCGGGATTGAGTCCCGCGTCGGGCTCCCTGTGTGGGGCCTGCTTCTCCCTCTGCCTGTGTCTCTGCCTCCCTCTCTCTCTCTCTGTGTCTCTCATGAATAAATAAGTAAAATCTTTAAAAAAAAAAAATACATACTTCTTTAGGAAAGAGAAGAGGCCTGATTCCTGCTCACCCTCCCTCAGTGGCCAAAGGAACTGATGTGGGCCGCTTGGTGAGGGTGTCCCCTTGGGCCAGAGCTGAGGCTTGCCACATCGTTTTCACCAGCAGTGGAAGTGGAGAGCACGCTATGTCCTAGGACCTTGATGACACTAGGGGAAGTGTGATCACAAGGCGTTAACACAGGTCGGGCCCAGCTGCCTCCGAAGACAGTCGCACTCCTCTTGCCTCTCAGGCACAGCCCCCATCTGCAAAGTACAACCACTGGCAAAACATGTTTTCATGCTGACATGATAGAGCTGGCATTTTCATATCCACTCTGCTACCTGCTGTTACATATAGCTGTAATTTGTGGTTTTTAACTGGATGCTCTATCATCGACAGAAGCAAGTTGTTCACAAAGTGTAAAATTTGATAAAGTCAAATAAATTAATAGACCGCAGAGGAGGCCTATCCCTTCCAGATAGCCAGAAAGAGAATGTTCCCGATCTATTAATGTGTGGGTGTTAATAGCTCCCCCGACACGTGCACGTTCCCATAAATAGTGGAGACTCTAGGAAGCCTCCAAGATGGCCCGAGCGACCCTCACCTCTGCATCCTACTGGGATCTCCTTTGCTTGAGTGTAGGCTGGACCTAATGACCTGCTTCCAACATATGGAATATATGAAAGTGGTGGGATGTCACTCCCAAGACTGGGTTACAAAAAGAATCTGTGGCTTCTGTCTTACCTGATCCTTTCTTGCGCTCTGAGGGAAGCTAGCTGCCGTGTTGGGAGCCGCTCTATGAAAAGGCCCGTGTGTCAGAAAACTGAGGGCAGCTTCTGACCGGTAGCCGGCAAGGAGCTGAATCCTGCAGGCAACCTTGTGAGAGAAGGTTGTGGAAGTGGATCCTCCCCCAGTCTAGCTGTCCGACGAGCAACCAGCCCTAGCCAGCACCCTGCCTGCAGGCTTCATGAGCTAAGCTGTGCCCAGATTTCTGACCTCCAGAAACTGTGAGACAGTGTTTGTTGTTTCAGATCTCTACGTTTTGGGGTAATCTGTTATATAGAGCAGCTATCTAATACACAGATATATGTACATGCACCACATCACGAGCAAGACATACACTCCCTCCCCCCGCAAAAAAACCCACATATGAGTACAGATGTCTACATCAAATCTTCAGGGTTAATTGTTGCATTGTCATTAATATTAAAACCTTCCAGGGGCAACCGGGTGGCTGAGTCTGTTGAGCGGCTGCCTTCAGCTCAGGTCATGATCCAGGGGTCCTGCTCAGCAGAGAGCCTGCTTCTCCCTCTCCCTCTGCTCTCTCTCTAATAAATAAATAAGATCTTTTAAAAAAATATTAAAACTTTCCAAATTCTTCCAAAGTCAGAGGGAATCATTTGGCCTGAGGCAAGAGGAAAGGAGGGGTAAAGGCAGATATCCTTCACTTTCAGATTTCTAAAGCCAGGAAGCTTGGCTTGTCCAACTCACCTCTGATGACTCTCCGTCTCCTCCCTAAAACTTAGCCTGTCTGGGGGAACTTTAAGTAACAGCCAAAGAGGTCTCTACCCTGCCTACTGTGGGACATATCATTTCTATTTCTAATTTAAGCTTTTAAGGATAATTTGAATTTGAATATCTTAAATGCATGAGAAGAATCAGCCTGCAAAACAGACTCCTCAATATTTCATTAACTCAGATCCAAGCCAAATTACCCTGGACAATGCTTGCCTCCCCTTAGCCAGGCAAGTTGCAGGCATCAACGTGGAGAGGGGAGAGATGACCTCATCCGCTCCGCCCAGACCCAAAGCAATTACCCCTGCACCAGGTCCCACTAGCTTTAGGATTAACTCCATACCTCTGGTGATACATTTGAGTGTTCACTATCCTGAAAGCAATTAAGAAAAAAAAAAAAAAAAAAAGGACAAAAGCATTACCATAACTACAGTTTGTCTTTTTTTTTTTTTTTCTTTTTTTTTAGATTTTACTTATAACAGAGAGACAGAGAAAGCACAGCAGGCAAAGGGAGAAGCAGGCTCCAAGCTGAGCAAGGACCTTGATGCGGGGCTTGACCCAAGACCCAAGGATCATGACCCAAGCTGAAGGCAGACACTTAACCCACTGAGCCACCCAGGTGCCCAACTAGAGTTTGTCTTAAAAAGAGCCCCACCATCCAAGGAAAAACCTGTATGGGTGCTGGTTCACCATATGCACCTGGGCTCACCTTGGCTAAGTGTGGATCTCAGACACAGCTTGGAAACTGAGTGTGGGGAAGAGAGCATGAAAACAGTAGACCCTGTTTTTATGAAGGGAGGGCCAGCAGCCTTGAAAGAGAAACTGGCCTCGGCGGAGCCAAGGGTCTGAGAGCCTGGGGAGAAGCTAAAGGGGTGAATGAAGTGGGCACATGAGAGACGGCCGATTGGGAGGACAGCCCAGCTCATCTGGAGCATCAGTTTTGGGACTGAAGGGGCCACCCTAGAGATTCGGAACCGTGTCCCCGGCCCTTCCCAGCACCGACACTGCCTGAAGTGGCCGGCATTGCTGGGGAGGGGGTTGCCCGGCCTGGCCCTGCAGCTCCCACGTACGCAGCAGCACAGAAGCACAATGTGGCTGCTCGTGGACGACAGTCACAAAAACTCACGCTGATCCTCCACAGCCAGACGACGGGGCATTGCACAAATGCCCCTGAGCACCCAGGTGCACACGGCCCAGAAGCCCGTGGGGACCCGCACCCACATCCAGATCTGTG
Source organism: Canis aureus (assembly GCF_053574225.1). Lineage (NCBI taxonomy): Eukaryota > Metazoa > Chordata > Mammalia > Carnivora > Canidae > Canis > Canis aureus. The sequence goes on along the minus strand of NC_135626.1, from coordinate 59,377,351 downwards.
CTGGGTGCCCCAGAACCTGGCTGGGGTGACAGCTGAGCCCCCAGGACCTCCCTGGAAAGGTGGGCCCTCTTGGAATAAGACAGAGAGGAACAGGAGGCTCCGTGGGAGGGACTTTCTAAAGAGCTCCCCTGTTGACCGCCCGGGAAGGGCATTTGCCTTCCAGCTTTAAGGATTAAGCACATCTCTGATGATACAAAGGAGTATCCCTGAGGCTTCCCGAAATGAAGCTGTTCAAAGCCTCTGAAGGGACCAGCTCCCCGCCTCCGCCCCCGCCCGACCCCAAACCCCAGGCTTGGAGCAGCACCCCCAAAAGAAAGGCTCTGGGACATCAAGAATAAGAACGTCGCAATGATTGTTTGCTCCCCTGGAAGCTGGTAAATAATTCAGGAGAAATGCTTTCTCCCGTTTTAATTAATCCACACAGAATTTCATCGGCAGACATGCACATTCACCCCGGCCAGGAAACAGCAGGTGCCGAGCCTCATTACCCAGCGCTTGATGCCGGGCTTGCAAATAGAGACTTCACAGGAAGAAACCCTCCATCGCACTGAAAGGATGAGGCTGCCCTGAGCAGGAGATCTGGGGGCTTCAGAAACACTGGGCCTCACTCCCCACCCCACGGTCTCGCCCTCAGAGCAGAGTGGGGAGAGAAGGAAAGTCTCGCTCCCCTTCACCTGGAGGACCCCCCGCCTGCAGAAGAGGCAAGGCGCACCTGCTGGTTCAATCCTCCCACCGCACCCCAGTCTGCGATCGTGGTGCAGCTGAGCCCAGAGAAGACATGCCTCGCTCAGCGTCGTTAGGCAGCTAGTAGGGGTAGAGCCAAGACCCACCCAGGTCTGTTTGCCACTGCAGATGTGAGAAAGGATGCCAGGCACTTGGTCAGGCCACCTTTTAGGGATTCCTGGTGATGTGGGACACAAAAGCAGAAGAGAAATTATGAAATTTCCTCACTATCTACAGCCCACGGACAAGTCCTTGAAATAGGCAGTGACCTTCCTCTAGGGACTCAGCTGCTTCGATGTTCATACTTTGCTGAGGGCAAACGGCAATCCTAGCCCAACCCCCAGGACCCTGTAAGTCCACTTTAACTTATAAAAATTCCTTTGGAAGCTTCCTTTATCTCTAACCCACCGAGATACACGTTGACAATCATCCCCCAAGCACATGGCCCACCGATGTACATCTGAAGGGTCTCATGACTCTGGTTTTATTAGACGGTAATAAATGACCTTTTCCCCACAGCAGCTTGCCCCCCTCAAGGTCCTGGGAACCTTGCTTCCAAAATTCCTTAAAGGTTTACCCTCTCCCTAACCCCCTCCCAACTTGAAAGGATATAATGTTCCACTCCTCACGACCCCAGGGCAACTCTTTCTGCCCACGGGTCTTGTCCCTGTGCTTTAATAAAACCACCTTTTTGTACTAAAGACGTCTCCAGAATTCCTTCCTGGCCGTCGGCATCGAACCCTAACGTCTTCCCTACATCACTGGGAAGGTGCTGGCAAAGGTCATCCAAAAAAGTGACTGCCGAGTAACCCCTGAACTGAACCCAGGCACTCAGAAGCTCCTCCTGCCCCTCCTGTCCATGGAATGTGGGTTCTGCTTCCCTCTCCTGCTCCCAGAGGCTTCTCCAAGGATAGTCTTGAGATCCAGATGTGGTGTTGAGGACACCTGTACACTATATATGACTGAACCCAGTTTAATATGGCAGGTGGGTACAGGGACCCATTCATCTTGCTGCCACAAAAAACAAACCTCTTATGAAGTTCCCTTTGCTTATTAAAACTGCCCCCTACCAACCTGGAGTGGCCTGCTTCTCTTTGGTTCCTCCCTGCCCTCCACATCCAGGATGGCTTCAGATTACACCCCACAAGCTCCCTAGAGGGTTTCAGATCAACAAAGCGAAGGACAGCTCAGAAACAGCAGTGGCTGCTCACCAAGCACATTCACTCTCTGAATGGTGACCTCCCCCAAATGTATCCACTCCCTGAAACCTGTGCATGGATCCTTATTTGGAAAAAGAGTCTTTGCAGATGTCATTAAGCCAAGGTCTCAAGCTAATCCTAAATGATCCAGTTGGGCTTACATCCAAAAAGTGTCCTTATAAGAGAAAGGCAGAGGGAGATTTGGGAGGGAGAAGGAGCCACGAGAAGACAGAGGCAGAGACTGGAGGGACTCAGCCACATGCCAAGGACCCCTGGAGCCACCAGAGGCTGGAAGAAGCAGGAAAGGACCTCCTGGAGTCTTCAGATGGAGCGTGCCTCTACTGGCATGTTGCTTTGATGCCTGCCTTCCAGAACTGTGAGAGAATAAATTGCTGTTTCTTTAGGCTACGCAGGTTGGGGTACTTCCTTATTGCAGCCCCAGGACACTGATGAGCCTCCCAGGCTCAGCCTCCTGAGAGGCCAGGAACGGCTGGACCCATGGCCATCCAATGGCACGGGCGAAGGGCCCGCCTCGGCTGGCCAGCACGGAGAGAGAGGAGCCCACCAAGGGAAGGCAGGTTGGTGCTGAGCTCAGGGAAACAAGAGGAAAGGGGGACCCCTTCGAGGGGGTACCAGGAGGCTGGAGGCAATGCTGCAGGGAACCGACAGGAACTCAGAAGGGCAGTGAGGCTGGATAAAATTTAGATGGGGTGGGAGCAAATCAGCCCAATTTCAGGACAGGCTGCTGTTATGCTCCACCATCTGGGAGCCACAGAGAGGGAACAGGAGGGACAGGCAGGTGTGCTCATGCATGCACGCACCTGTGTGACCACCTGCATGTGGGTGCGCACACACATGCAAGGAGGGCAGGGTACAGAATATCAGGGTATTAGGGGAAAGTCACCAAAAGAGTAATTTGACCTTCTTCTGGCACTTGCCAAATGTACTTTATTTTTCTCACATTTTTTTTTAAAGATTTATGTATTTGAGAGAGAGAGATCATGAGCAGGAAAGGGCAGAGGGAGAAGCAGACTCCCCACTGAGCAGGGAGCCAGATGGGGGACTCGATCTCAGGACCCCGGGATCATGACCTGAGCCGAAGGCAGCCGCTTAACTGACCGAGCCCCGCGGGCACCCCTTTGTCATATATTTTTGACAAAATATACAATTTTTGAATACTTTCAAAATTTTCTGAATAGAAATATGCAATTTCAGTCTATGGGAAACATTATGACAGTTCACCCCCAAATATATCAGTGTACAAAATATAAGGACACCTTCATATACGTAATCAATTATAAAGATAGTTTTGTACATAATCAAAACGCTGTAATCATGCATTAGAGGGTTAACAATAATTTCATAATGTCGTCCAACGATCTACCGAATCATCTAATACCTCGTCCATAGCCAAACGTTTAAAATTTCCCAAGAATATCTGTTACAACTACCTATTTTCAAACTGCTGTCTATTCCGGGTTTATGAATTTCATTTGATTACTCTTTAATCTCCTTTAGTCTGTAATAACATCCTCCCGTGTTTAAAAAAAAAATGTTTTTGTTGAGATGCGATTCACACAGCATTAACAATTTTAAAGTGTTCCATCCAGTGACATTTAGTACATTCGCAATACTGTGCAATCATTTGACTTTTAAAATAAAATTTTTTTAATTGAGGGATTTTTTTTCATCTTAAAAGTACTACGTGCTCAATTAAAAATGCAATATATGCAAGCAGTATCAAGGGCAGAGTGTTTGACCCTGAAATCATTGAGACTGGACGCCCCTGGAGCCCCCCCCCCAGAAGCCCAGCCCCCCAGAATGTAGACAGCACCGTGCCCTAGATCCTTTCGCCTTCCTCTCTGGAAAACCCACTAGCCTTTGTCCCAAGCCATGAATGCCACTGGGTAAAGATAGGGTGAAAGAGCTCCTCAAACAACTCACTTAAAATATAAACGTCCTCGGGGCACTTGGGTGGCTCAGTGGTTGAGCATCTGTCTTCTGCTCAGGTCGTGATCCCAGGGTCCTGGGATCGAGTCCCACATCCCCGCGGGGAGCCTGCTTCTCCCTCTGCCTGTGTCTCTGCCTCTCTCTGTGTGTCTCTCCTGAATAAATAAATAAATTTTAAAAAGAAAAAAAAAATATATATATATATATAAACGTCCTCAAAAGCCCTTAAGGCATGGAGGTGGGAATTCCAGTTTACCGAAAGCTTTCCAGTCACGTGTCGACACCCACATCCTCTGATGTTCCCTTGTCCTAATATCCAGGCTCATACCCCAGGGCCGGATGCCCCCAGCTCTCCTCCATGCTTGCATCCCTAGGACTCAGGACCCAGCTGGTCCTTACCCCAAGCACCAGGTCTGCAGAAGCAAGAAATAGGAGGCTGAAATGGATGGCTTCAAAGGTCCTGTGCAGCTGTGACATAATGTCATCTGGTCTTAGTGAAGTGCCCTGAACACCACGGGGTTTGAACATCGCTGGAAAGGATGCCCTGTGAGGTTTGAACATCCGCTGGGAGGTCTGCTGTTCCCAGCACCAGAAAATGAGGCAGGATAGGGACAGACCTTTTGGCAGCTCACCTGCTGGATCCGGAGCTTGGGGGCCACAGGCCGGGGTGACCCCACCACCTTTCCGATCCTGACCCAGCCCTTCCAGACCCATCATCTCGGGATCCAGTGGCAAAATCCACTGTCAGGAAAGATCAGCAGCGGGTCAGCCTTGGTGTGCATTTACCCACGTGCTCCCTCTCCTGGGAGGGGAAGGCGATTTCGTGCAAAGTGGCCTCACCCCCCACCCATTTCAGTCTCACTAAACAATGGGCATAATGACCCCGTGTAGGGGCCACTCTCTAGCGCTACAGAGAAAACTGAGGCTCCCCTCCCCAAAAGTTAAGCTGCTTGCCCAGGATGTCATCTAGGAAGTGGCGGAGTATAATGTGAAGCCAGGTCTGCCTGTGTCTGAGTCCCCACAACCAAGTGGTGGTGAAGGAGGGCATCAGCCACCTCCATTCTGACTTTAGTCTGTATTTTCTGATCAAGTTCTCCTCTCCAGCTGATCTCCTAACTCAGGCAAAAGGCCCTGTGGGCAAAGTATCCAGTGGTGGGAACAGAAACTCAAGCCACAAGGATGGCCCAAGCAAGCAAGACCCCCGTGACTGTCCCCAAGACAACGATCAACCTTTCACCGCCCGCCTGCATGTCCCCACTCACCTTGGTCCCACACTGTCCTTATATAAACCTAGAAGTGTTTTCAGCACTTTGGGCACCGTCTTTGAGATGCTGTGCTCATGTGGGGGAGGCCTCACTGGAATAAATTCCTTTCTTGTTTCCCCACGACTCGACTCGTCTCTCTGCCTGTGGATTTTGTCAGCGGCAAGAGGTGGAGCCCAGTCTGCCTGGGACCCCCCAGGGCCAGGTGCTCATGCTACAGTGGCACAGGGTGAGGATCATCACCTCAGCAGCCCTGAATGGCCACACCCCTTCCTGCCCTGCTCCTGGACAAGGGACCCTCCCCACATCTGCTCCAGCAGCAGGTGTCCCAGGAAACCTGGCACCCCAGGGACTACGGGCCAAATGGTTTGTGCTGGAGAAGCAGCTCTGGAGCAAGTGTAGGCTGGATGTGAGCAAGCTGATTTTCTCAGCTTATTGCTGATTCCATTCTGTCCTTATATCCTTCTGGATGCCCCACTGCCGCCTGCATGTCAGGAACCTGCCCTCCACCTCAATAAAATCAACCCCCATCCTACCAAGTGAGAGAAGTCAGAGAGAGACCATATCCAACAGGACAGTTAATCTTAGAATCTTAAAAAAAAAAAAAAAAAAACTTAGAATCTTGGGTAAAAAGAGTCCGCTGCAAGGTCAGTGCTCCTTACGCCCTCACCCACCCACCTGAGTGCAGACACTGGAGTGTGTTCAGGGAGGAACTGGTCTCCTCTCACTGCAGCGAAGAGAAAGAGACTTCCGGGCGCCGTTGTCTTTCGCATGTGGAGCTCCCAGGGGAAGCTTGGGAGACCGAGGTAGGATGGTAAGCCTCCCAAGACCCTCACCTGGGGCTTTTCAGTCCCCTCTGTCTGGGCCTATCATTCTCCACCCAGAGGAGGCATCTCAGAGCAGAAGGGATCTCTGTTGGCTCAGAACTCGGCCCCAGGTTAGAGCAGAAGAACTGAAGTCTCTCCTTCGGAGCAGGGCTCACCTGTGCCAGCGGACCCCCTGCCAAAGCCAGCCAGCGGCCTGTGGGATGAAGCTGCAGCGGTCACGGTCTCCCACAGGAGGAAGTAGGAGCCCCCAGCCTCTCTCCGTAACAGTCTGGGACCAAGCAGTTCTGCAATTATGGCAAGATGAGAAGTTATCAAAAGATAAAATCTATTCCCAGGAAATCAACAGAGGACTGAGCACCAAGTAGGACCAACGGCACAGAGCCTCGGGGACTCTCCAGCTAATGACATTATGTCATCAGCCCTCGGGGCGTAAGCAGCCCAGTCCAGAGAAGGCAGGAGGAAAGGCCCACACGGGGCCGGGGGTGGTCACCAGAGTGGAGCCGATGCGCAGGCCCACTGCAAGGGCTCGGGGAGAGGTGTATGAATTTTTCCAGGTCAACCATAACAAACTGGAGGGCTTCAAACAACAGAAATGTGTCCTAACAGGGTTCTGGGGGCCGGAAGTCTGAGATCAATGTGTCCACCAGGACCGGTTCCTTTGGAAGCGCCAAGGGAGCATCTCTTCCCGGCCTCTCTCCTGGCTCCTAGACGTCATTGGCAATCCTGGGCGTTTCCGTGGCTTGTGGCTCCATCACTCCCACTCCCACTCCCGTCTCTGTCTTCGCACACCTTTCCCCTCTGTGTCTCCGTCTCAGATTCTCCTCCTTTCCCTTAGAAGAAACAGCCATCGGATTGGTGACCTCATCCTGAGATCCTCAAGTTCATCTGCCAAGACCCTGTTTCCAAGCGAGGTCACATTCACAGCTTCCAGGGGCTAGGATATGGAATATCTGAGGGGGAGGGAGGGACACCATTCAACCCACTACAGAAAGGTAATAGGCTCATCCTAAAAAAGAGAACAGGGAAATTCACCTAAGTCGCAGTGAGGACGGCCCAAGCTGGTTGGCAGCCGAGTCTTTCTGCGGCCAGGTGTTGAGGGAAGCCGTCACGCAGGTGCGGGGAGGGTCAAAGGACCTGGGTTCCCATGCTGTGTTCACGTAAGAAAACCCAGGGGACCTCGGAGAGCACGCAGGGCCAGGAAAAGCCCCTGAATTCCTCCTCGGGCTAAGTGCTCTGCCATATGGGGGGTGGCAGTGGATCAGGGCCCCTCCTTTGAGCCTATGTTTGGCCCTGTCGCCTCCTCGAGGCAACGTGCAGCCATGCTAAACATGCCCAGGCAAAAGTACACACATTCTTGTTCTCCCGTACTTTCTAGGAATAATAGAGTTCGGGGGAAAACACAGACCCTTGGTTTCAAATGAGTTCGTGTATTGGTTTCAACTGTTACTTTCCAGCCTTCCTGTTTGTGTTTTCTTCTTAGGTCAAGGGCAACAAGAGCTAAATGAATCACCCCTCCTGGAGCTTGTACGTTATTATGTTCTTAGGCAAAACCACTTTCAAAAGAGTAATATCTGGAAAGGTTTTCAATTTTCCACAAATTGAGTTATCAGTGCCTTCCAAGGAGGGAATGAAAGACAATCTGTGAACTCGGGGATTTAAATAGGAACATCTGAAAACGGCCACAAGCCACAGGCCCATGACAGATGCCTCGCACCAGCCCAGAGGAGATCGTGCAGAGGGAGCCAGGAGAGCCCAGCAGAAGCTTCGCGGGAAGGCAGAGGGGAAGTTCATGGTGCATTTGCATCTCCTCCCCCAGCTCAATTCCTCTTCCATCCAGGCCCTCAGCACCCGCCACACCAAAGGAGGTACCCACCTCCGGAGCGGACCATCCAGAGCAGGGTGCCAAAGGACAGGAGCCCCATTTCCACACCTGCGCATTTCTTTTCCTGCACGATTGCCAACAGCACAGTAATCCCTACGCACCCCCAAGCTGGAAAGAGACTGGGTCTGCCCGGTGCTTGTTAATTTTGCAAGTAGTGCAGGATTGGAAGGTTGGAGGCCTTGGCTGAAACTTTTGCTCAAGCCTTGGAACTTAATTTGAAGCTACTGGCTAAGGGCTTCTGGTGTTTGGTGACCAGGGACATGGAAACAAACAGAGGTGGGCCTGGTCCAGCGGGGCCTCCACCTGCAGAGGAATCAGTCTGTCCTGGCTCACAGAAACCCTCCCCACCATCCTGTGCAATCGCACCCTATTTTCAGATGAGGAAATTCGGTCTCAAGAGAGTCCATGTGCTGCTTCCAGGCCCCCAGCAGGGACCAGAGCCCCGGTTCCTCATCTGCCTGTAAGACTAAGCAAAAATCCCAGGAGGAAAGAAAGGAATTAATGAAGAGAGCGCCTGGCTCATGCTCCAGCACCCAGAGCTTTGCCTGGCCTTGGGCGATGTAGGACCTGCTAGATAGGACCTGCACCCCAGCTCTAGCCTCTCCTAAATCCTGTTGGGTTATTAGGCAGATGCCACCTTATTCCACCTCAGCAGACCACATTCATATCCAACATTTGCCAAGCTCCCTGAGGTTCTGAGAGGGCAGGGCTCAACCACCTTTGCTCCCTAATGTATCACAGCTGCTTGGTATTTGCTGAATTTATCCCAGTGAGCGTGACTTAAACCTATATTCATAGAGTTGAGAGGATTTTCCAATGACCTGGTTGCACTCCTTCACCTGTTCCTCCTTCTAACAAACAATATACATTTAACAGGTAACTGTCCAAAGTTACAGGTGCCAGGTGAGGCTTCATGGGAATGACACCTGATATCTACCAAGCCACATGTCCGGTCTGCGGTCTGCGTTAGAAAGGAACTGTACGATGCCGTGGTGACGGACACGTGCCATTGTGTGTTTGTCCAGACCCACAGATTCTTCAGCACCCAGTGAGCCCTGATGTTAACTGTGGGCTTCAGGCAGTGATGACGAGTCACGGCAGGTTCATCGATTGTAACAGATGTACCCCCAGGTGGGGAGGTTGATGGTGGGGAAGGTTGTGTATGGGAGGGGGGCAGGGCAAGGAATATATAAGAACTCTCCACTCAGGACGCCTGGGTGGCTCAGCAGTTGAGCACCTGTCCCTGGCTCAGGGCATGATCCTCCGTCTCAGGATTGAGTCCCACATCGGGCTCCCTGCCTAGAGCCTGCTTCTCCCTCTGCCTACGTCTCTGCCTTTCTCTGTGTCTTTCATGAATAAATAAATACAATCTTTAAAAAAAAAAACACTCAATTTTGCTATCAACCTAAACTGCTCCAAAAAATTAACTTTTTTTTTAAAGATTGTATTTATTTATTCTTTTTTTTTTTAATAGAGAGGATTTTTACCACTTTTTTTTTTTATGATAGTCACACAGAGAGAGAGAGAGAGAGGCAGAGACATAGGCAGAGGGAGAAGCAGGCTCCATGCACTGGGAGCCCGACATGGGATTCGATCCCGGGTCTCCAGGATCACACCCTGGGCCAAAGGCAGGGGCCAAACCGCTGCGCCACCCAGGGATCCCTGTATTTATTTATTCATGAGAGACAGAGAAAGGCAGAGACATAGGCGGATGGAGGAGAAGCAGGGGCCATGCAAGGAGCCTGTTGAGGGACTCGATCCCAGAACCTCGGGATCATGCCCTGAGCCAAAGGCCGATGCTCAACCACTGAGCCACTCAGGCGTCCCATAAAAAATTAACTTGATTAAAATATTTTTTAAATTTTAAAGTAGGGCAGCCCGGGTGGCTCAGCAGTTTAGTGCTGCCTTCAGCCCAGGGTGGGATCCTGGAGACCCGGGATCGAGTCCCATGTCAGGCTCCCTGCATGGAGCCTGCTTCTCCCTCTGCCTCTCTCTCTGTGTCTCTCATGAATAAATAAATGAAATCTTTAAAAAAAATTTTAAGTAAAACTTAATGAATTTATGAAATCAGTGAGTTTTTGCACAACCCGATTCTCGTGGTAGATGGGAGGACTCCCACATTTATGCCGTCCAACCTGCATTTGACAGACCCCCGTAGCACAAATCCTCAGGAAGAAAAGTCCAAGGGGCTCCAGGAGAGATGCACCGGGAGCTGGCTGATGGGTGCTCGTGGTCAGGGTGCCAGGAAGGGGGTGCAGGTACAAGGCGGGCTCCCAGGCCCTTGCATTACTTTGCAGCCTGACTTCCAGTACCACAATCGTATGAGCCAATGGATTGGAGGTTACATCAAAATCCAGGCCATCAGCTTCACATGGGCCCCTCCGGGAAGGAATTTAGTAGAAAGCCCTGGCTCTGTCAGGACATAACCTCCTCCGCCAACAAACAACTGGGAGGGATGCCGACAACCAGGGCGTGCTCCCACCCTCAGAAGCCATAGTCCAGGGGCGCCTGGGGGGCTCAGTCAGTGAAGCATCTGCCTTCGGCTCCAGTCATGATCCCAGGGTCCTGGGATCGAGTCCCACGTTGGGGGTGGGGGGAGTCCCTGCTCAGCGGGGAGTCTGCTTCTCCCTCTCCCTCTGCCCCCCACTCATGCTCACTCTGTGTCTCTAGTCCTCTCTCCCTCTCTCTCAAATAAATAAGTAAAATATTTTAAAAAGAAGAAGAAGAAGCCACAGTCCAGCTGAGGAAGAACAAGGAATTCCCACTGGATTCACGTCTAGGGCTGCTGTGACAAACTGCCGCAAACCCACTGGCTTCCAACAACACAGATTTATTCTCCCAGAGCTCCGGCGGTCAGAAGTCTGAAATGGGTTTCACAGGGCTGACTCCAAGGTGTTGGCCGGGCTGTGTTCCTTCTAGAGGCTCTGAGGAGACGGTCTGTTCCTTGCCTTTTCCAGCTTCTAGAAGCCGTTTCTGGGCTCAGGGCCCCTTCTTGCATCTTCAGCATCAGCAGTGTGAACTCCTACCCCTCTCCCCGCCCCCTTCCTTGCCTGGCTCTGAGCCTCCTGCCTCCCTCTGACAAGGACCCTGTGATTACGCGGGCCCCACCCAGATCCCCCAGGACGATCTTCAATCTTCGCATCTCAAGATCCTTAACCTCATCACAGCTACGGAATCCCTTTCACAGGTCCTGGGATTTAAGACCACGGACGTTTTGGGGGGCCGTTATTCTGTGTACCACCTCCACCAACCTGACAGATTATATGGAGATGATTAATCTGACCCATTCTCAGCAAGGCCAAAAGGCCTTCAGCCTCAGCTGATTTTTGGCAACTCCTAGAACAGAGGCTCTTAGTGGGAGGGGGTAGGGACCATTTTGCCCCACAGGGGACATGTGACAATGTCTGGAGATACTTTTGGTTGTCACAACTTGGGTTGGGGGCAGTGGGGGTGCTTCTGACACCCAGCAGGGAGAGGCCAGGTATGCTCCAGAACACAGAATGATCTAGCCCAGATGGATCAAAGGGGCCAGGGCTGAGAAAACCTGCTCTAGAATCAAGAAAAGGACACATTTGAGGGCAAGGCTCCAGGCCACGGGAGGGCAAGAGGCATCCCACGGCTCTGGGCCGGCCCCCAGAGCTCCCCTCCCGGGAAGGCACAGTGCTTGCACACTGCAGACACTCAAAGGCACGAAGGTACAAAGGTGCATTGTTGCTTTGAAAGATTTGTAATCTCGTTTTTTCTTTGCATGAAATGAAATCTACTCTGGAGCACCCTGCCCCTCCTGCCCCTACCCCGGAGTCATTTGTCATCCTCACCCCCTGGGACACTGGCAGGGAGCGCAGTCAGATTTTCCATCAGCAGCCTCTATCATTTTTTCCCCCTGTTTCCAAGTCCAAGTGTTAATACTCGCAGGCTTGACTGGTTTTAAATTGGCTTTACTGTGGATAGCTTGCCGTTTCCAATAACACAGAGAGACAAGTGGTAAAAAAAAAAAATCTGCACAGAAGACCATAATTTGGGAGATGAAGCTGGACAAGACTTGAGTCAGCACATGTTGGACCTGCAGGCCCTCTGCACCTGCTCAGTGCCCCGGCCCTACGCTTAATTTCAGAGGCACCTGGGAAGTTTAAATAATTTACTCCTTCCTCGATGCTTCTGAAAGCTTCCTAGCCCACTCATTTGGTGATTAATATGAATCCCAAATTCTACTGGACCGTCAATAAAACCGGGCTTCACGTGGGGCTATACTCCCCATATCCCAATAAGGCAATGTTTCCACAGGCTTCTCTGAGATGCTAAGTAATTAAATTCTGTTGGACTGGATCAAAGAAAAGAGATGCCATATGCTCTCAATTCAGCTTCTAGAATCCTGGTTAACCCAACAATGGAGTGGGCACCCAGACAAAGGCTATGATGAGAGGTACCCAGGCCAAGCCTACCAGAGAGAAGCCTGTCCTGAACTTGCTGTACCCCTACCTGCCCTCCTAGATGCGAGCCCCCACCTCTCTGTGCTTAGTTCTGATCCATAATATGGGGATACCTATCCCTCTCTCCAAACTCCTGTGCTGAGCTCTTGGGAGGCACATGTCAGAATGCACTGGAAAGGGTCCTACAAATTGAGGTTATATAAATGTGAAGTCTTATTCCATAGATAAGGCAGGGCCTGGGGGCCTGACCCACACAGAATTTTAAGGAGAAAATGCAGCTCAAACCTGAACTTTTTTTTTTTAAGATTTTATTTTTTTATTTACTCATGAGAGACCCACAGAAAGAAGCAGAGACATAGGCAGAGGGAGAAGAAGGCTCCCCACAAGGAGCCCGACGTGGGACTCGATCCCAGGGTCTTGGGATCACAACCTGAGCCAAAGGCAGAGGCTCAATCACTGAGCCATCCAGGTGCCCCTCCTCATTGCAATTTTGTGACTTGCTCTTGACCTGGTATAAAACTTAACCTTGCCATTTTGCATCTTTGCATGATAGCGGGAATAAGCTTTGCTCCTTGGGGTGTGGGAAACAAAGGCAGAAGAGAAATTATGAAATTTCCTTACTACCTACAGCCCATGGACAAGTCCTTGAAAGAGACAGAGTGACTTTCCTCTAGGGACTCAGCTGCCTCGATGTTCATACTTTGCTGAGGGCAAAAGGCAATCCTAGCCCAACCCTCAGGACCCTGTAACCTATAACTTTAACTTTAACCTATAAAAATTCCTTTGGAAACTTCCTTTATCTCTAACCCAAGATACATGTTGACAATCATCCCCCAAGCATTTGACCCCGCATCTGAAGGGTCTCATGACTCCAGTTTTATTAGACGGTAATAAATGACCTTTCCCCAACAGCTCGCCCCCTCAAGGTCCTGGAACCTTGCTTCCAAAATTCCTTAGAGACTTACCCTCTCCCTAACCCCCTCCCAACTTGAAAGGATATTATGGACCACGCCTCACGACCCCAGGGTAACTCTTTCTGCCCATGTTCCTGTCCCTGTGCTTTAATAAAACCACCTTTTTGTACCAAAGAGGTCTCAAGAATTCTTTCTTGGCCATCGACATCGAACCCTAACGTCTTTCCTACGTCACTTGCACTTGGGGTAAGGCACGTGTGTCTTAGCAAAGATAAAGCACAATGCCAATATAAGCAGGAATGTCCCCCATATCTAACCAGTCAAAACCTAAGTCCTGCCACCTTCCCATGTGGCTGTGTGGTGCTCACACTGTAAGGGAGCAACGCCTTACCATCCCTTCATTACCAGTATCTGCATGAGTCAGAGCTGATGTCCAAATTTTCCCCAGGTTACCCTTGGTTAGGATTGGGAAGTGATGCATGTTTACAGGCGTGAGTTTAAACGGGCCAATGAAAAGAAAACAAACCTGAAGATAGGAACAGAGGCTGGACAGGCCCACTATCTTGAAAACAAGTCACATCTGTATTCATAGATCAATACTTAATAGCCCAGCATGAATTCCATCAATAAATGCTGTATTCATTCGCTCCCCGCTGTGCTCCAGGGAATAGATCTTCTCGTGGTGTCCGGAATTTCGTTTCCTGTAAACATTCTAAGACGTAAGACAGGAGTGGCTGTGTAAAACAATCTATCAGTGGCAGTCATGAAAGTATCTCAAATTTCAAAGTTCATCTCTTTTGCATGTGGCTATCCGACTGTCCCAGAGCCACTTGTGGGAAAGACTATCCTTTCCCCGCTTGAATTGTCTTGGTACCTTTGTCAATTGACCATAAATATAAGGATTTTTGGACTCCCTATTTACCATAAAGATAAGGATTTTTGGACTCTCAATTATTTTACATGGATCCACCCTTCTGTCAACGCTGTACTGTCTTGATAACAGTTTCTTCAGTGCTAAGTCTCAAATAAAAAGGCAAAGTACCTCCAACTTTGTTTTCAAAACTGTTTTGCTGATTCCAGGTTCTTTGTATTTCCCTACAAATCTTAAAGTCAACTTGTTGATTTCCACAAAAAATGTCCTGCTGAGATTTTGAGAGTGATTGCACTGAATTTTTAGACCGATGTGGTGAGAGTTGCCTTCTTGATGAGCCCAAATCTTCCAACCCATGAACGTGGAGATTTTTTCCATTTATTTAAACCTTTAATTTCTCTCAAAAACACCTGATAGTTTTCAGCAAATAAGAATTGCATTTTTTGTTAAATATATTACTGTTTTATTTCTTTTGATGGTATTGTGAATGAAATTGTATTACTTTCCTCTGCAGATTGTCCAATATTAGTATACAAAATACATTTAGTTCCTACATAGTGATCTTGTATCCCAACCTTGCTGAATCCATTCATTCTAGTAGGTTTATGTGTCTGTGTGTGTTCTTGGTATTATTTATATATAAGATTATGTTAACTGTGGTAGTTTTGACAATCTGGATGTCCTTTTGGGGGAGAGGTCTTATTGCAGAAATGGCAAAAGTGTACATTTTGCCTTGATCCTAATCTTAGAAAAAGAGCTTTCAATCTTTCGAATTAAGCATGATGTCAGTTGTGGGTTTTTCCATTGATGCCTCTATTAAGTTGAAGACGCTCTCTATTCCTACTTCAATGAAAGTAGTTTAGTTTTTGTCTCTTTGTTTTTAATCATGGTGTTGGATTTTGTCAAGTGCTTTTTATGTAATGTGAATGATCATGCAGTTTCTGTCCTTTATTTCTACGGTGTATTACTGTGGTATAATGAAAAATACATATAGGGGAGGGGGCTCCTGGCTGGCTCAGTTGGTGGAGCATGAAACTCTTGATCTTGGAGTTGTAAATTCAAGCCCCACATTGGGTGCAGAGATTGGTTTAAAATCTTTTTTTAAAAAAGATTTTATTTATTTATGAGAGAGAGAGAGAGAGAGGCAGAGACACAGGCAGAGGGAGAAGCAGGCTCCATGCAGGGAACCCAACATGGGACTCGATCACAGGTCTCCAGGATCAGGCCCTGGGTTGAAGGCAGTGCTAAACCACTGAGCCATCCGGGCTGCCCCTAGTTTAAAAATCTTTTAAAAAATACCTATATAGGTATATACATATACATACATATATATACATATACATATACATATACATATACATATACATATACATATACACACACACACAGCCTTTGTTCCTTGTTCCCAGCACAGAACTCCTAAAACCCTTGGAATTTCCTGAGTGCTAAGAATGTCTATCATTACCGTAATGAGCCTCTTCAGATCATACCTGACATTATGCTAATGAGGTGACTCTGGGTGGGCCCCTTGCATAGCTTTAAGATGGAGGCTGGTTGCCAGAAGAACCAGCCACTTGATTAGATGATTGGAACTTCAGCCCTACCTCTTGCACCTCCAACAGGGGTAGAGGAGCTGGAGGTTGATTAATCACCAATGCCAGTGACTTAGTCATGTCTACATAATAAAATCTTGATTAAAAACTCTTGTACAAAGTTCAGGGGGCTTCCAGGCTGGTGAACACATTGATGTCTAAGAGGATAGCATGCCCAGGTAGGACATGGAAACTCCAAGCTTCTGTCCCATCTCACTCTTGTACATCGCTCCTATACAGCTATTCCTGAGTTGGGTCCTTTATAATAAAACTGCAATATTAAGTATAGCGTTGTACTGATTTTATGAGTGATTTCTAGTGAATTATCAAATCTGAGGGATGGGTTGTGGGAACCTCTGAATTTGTGCTCAGCGAGGCAGAAGTGTGGGAGCCTTGGGGACAGCCAAGACTTATGGCTGGGATCTGAAGTGGGGGACTGAGCCTTCAACTTACGGGGTCTGTGCTAACTCTGGGTACTTAGAGTCAGAATTGATTTGACTGTATGACATCCAGTTGATGTTGGAAAATTATTAGTGTTGGAAAATGACACACATTGATTTTTGGATGTTAAACTAATCTCCCATTCCTAGGATAAATCCCACTGGCCTATGGTGTGTAATCTTTCTTATATGTTTGTTTTACCTGGAGTCAGTCTGTTAGTATGTTGGCCTTTATGTTCATGAGGAATACTTGACTATAGTTTTCTTGTGATGTCTTTGGGTTTGGTATCAGGGACATTGCGGCCTCATGGAATGAGTTGGATTCCAAATTATATTCTATTTATATTCTATATTATATTCCAATTTATATTCTATGTTCTAAAATAATTTGATAATTTAAAGAGTTGATAAAATTCACAGATGAAATCGTCTGGGCCTAGAGATTTCTTTGTGGGAAGAGTTTTAATTAATTAAATTTCTTTATTTGCTATTGGTCCTTTCACATTTCCTAATTCTTCTTGAGTCAGTTACAGTGTCTTTCTAGGAGTTTGTTCTTTTTACCTGAGTGGTCAAATTCTCCTTCTCCTTCTAGGGTTAACTTTCATTCATATGCCATATATTTCAGGGGTGCCTGGGTGGCTCAGTGGTTTAGGTGGGTTAAGTGGGACTCTTCCTGAACCTGATGGGTTTTGATTGCTTTCAACTCAAAATAATCTTCATACCAAAGTGGCTCATCTTGGGGAGACCTGCCCTTGGCCCCTACATCTATCACCCTATCATACATTTGAGATGGGTTTGGTATTTATAGAGATACAAATATAGGAAACTCTACGTATGCATACCTTCTGCCCTGGAACATACAACACACTTCAGGTTACCTCACTGCAGTGGATTGGCTCTGTAGCAATAAGAAAAGTTTATAGACAGCTATACATTGCATTCACTGTTCTACAGCCAGAAAACAAATAATGATGTACCACTAATGCACTTTTTTTTTAGATTTATTTATTTATTTATTTATTTATTTATTTATTTATTTATTATAAACGTAGAGAGAGAGAGAGAGAGGCAGAGACACAGGAGGAGGAAGAAGCAGGCTCCACACCGGGAGCCCGACACGGGACTTGATCCTGGGACCCCAGGATCGTGCCCTGGGCCAAGGCAGGCACCAAACCGCTGAGCCACCCAGGGATCCCCCACTAACGTGCTTTTTAAAACAGGTTATTATGTGTGTAATTTTCTTTCTTACAAAAAGAAAAGAAAGAAAGAAAGAAAGAAAGAAAGAAAGAAAGAAAGAAAGAAAGAAAGAAAGAAAGAAAGAAAGAAGGAAGGAAGGAAGGAAGGAAGGAAGGAAGAAAGAAAGAAAGAGAAAGAAAGAAAGAAAAAGAAAGAAAGATCTTTCTTTCTTTCTTTCTTTCTTTCTTTCTTTCTTTCTTTTTTTTTTTTTAAAGATAAATCTTTCTTTCTTTCTTTCTTTCTTTCTTTCTTTCTTTCTTTTTTTTTTTTTTAAAGATAAAACGTTCAGAGCCACAAAAAAAAAAAAAAAAAAAAAAAAAAAAAAAAAAAAGAAAAAGAAAGAAAGAAAGAAAGAAAGAAAGAAAGAAAGAAAGAAAGAAAGAAAGAAAGAAAGAAAAGAAAGAAAGAAAGATGGGCAGCCCCGGTGGCGCAGCGGTTTAGCGCTGCCTGCAGCCCGGGGTGTGATCCTGGAGATCCGGGATCGAGTCCCACATCAGGCTTGTTGCGTGGAGCCTGCTTCTCCTTCTGCCTGTGTCTCTGCCCCTCTCTCTCTCTCTATGAATAAATAAATAAAAATTCTTAAAAAAATAAAAATAAATAAAAAAGAAAGAAAGAAAGAAAGAAAGAAAGAAAGAAAGAAAGAAAGAAAGAAAGAAAGAAAGAAAGAAAGAAAGAAAGAAAGAAAGAAAGAAAGAAAGAAAGAAAAAGACTGGGGCACCTGGCTGGTTCAGTCAGTAGAGCACATGACTCTTGCTCTCAGGGCCATGAGTTCAAGCCCCACACTGGTGATAGAGCTTACTTAAAAAAAATTAATAGTGTGAAATTTCATAAAGGGAAACCTCACTAAAATGGAGTCAGGTTGTCCATTGTAGACCCAATAGGAAAGGATGAACAGGAGTGCCAGGGTGGCTCAGTCAGCGAAGCATCTGCCTTCAGCTCAGGTCATGATCTCAGGGTCCTGGGATGGAGCCCTGAATTGGACTCCCTTGCTTGGTGGGGAATTCCACTTCTCCCTCTGACCCTGGCTCCCCCTTATGCCCTCAATCGCTCTTTCTCAATTACTAAGTAAAATTTAAAAAGAAAAAGGAAAGAAAAAGAAAGAAAGAAGAAAGAAAAGAAGAAAGAAAGAAAGAAAGAAAGAAAGAAAGAAAGAAAGAAAGAAAGAAAAGAAAGAAAGAAAGAAAGAAAGAAAGAAAGAAAGAAAGAAAGAAAGAAAGAAAGAAAGGAAAAAAGGAAAGGAAGAGTAGCGCAGGTCCTCAGAAAAGTTAGCTACTACTTTATCAGGACCAGCAGGAGGAAGGTTTCCTCCTCACCGAGCAACAACTCAGCCAATGAGAGACAGTCACAGCCCAGCCAATGAGAGATCGTCACAGCTCAGCCAATGAGAAGCCCTCATACATGTAATTCCCAGTTTACGCCAATGGACTTTTTGTTTACAACAGCCCCCCCAACGACCCCCTCTCCTCTATAAAAGAGCCTCCTCTTCTTCGTTCTGTGGACCTGCCTGGGGCTTGTGTGTCCTGTGAAGCAATTCATTGCTCTTCCCAAATAAACCTATCTTTTGCTGGTTAAAATGACTGGTTTTATTTATTTTTAAAATTAACAAGAGCAGCAACAATCCATTGTGAGCTGGCTACTACTTATACATGAATGGCCCAGCCGTCCAGAGACCACAGTACAAAGGCTGCTTAATTAGAAAGGATTTCATAGGTGACCATTATCAAGGCAATTCTTCCCTCTCTGTGCCAGAAAGAGTGGTTTCTTACACTTTTAAGTTTTTAAGTGTAAAGCATGCTTTTGGACCTTTTTACCTCCTTTAAGGACATGGCTTCCATCCTTTGATTCCAAGGAAATCCTTTTAGCAAGAAACTTGGCAAGAAGAGAAAACAAAACTTAAGGCTGCAGGAGTGGCTGGAATAGAAAGAAGGCAGGCGAGAGAAATTATGGGATATGGGGTGTGAAATGATGCATCTGATCAGATAATAAAATGGACTGGGGTCCTGTACCCCCAACAGATTTAGGTGAGTTAGCTTTGGGCAGAGTTGGGGTGGGGATCAGTTTGCACCAAGATTTAGGACACAGAGGTGTGTTTCTGTGCTATAATTGGGAATTATGAAGATTTTCCCATCTGTGTCCTGCCTTTTAAATATTCTCTGAGGTTCCCGGCAGCCCAGGTGGTGCAGCAATTTAGCGCCGCCTGCAGCCAAGGGCGTGATCCTGGAGACCCTGGGTCGAGTCCCACATCGGGCTCTCTGCATGGAGCCTGCTTCCTCCTCTGCCTGTGTCTCTGCCTCTCTCTCTCTCTGCATCTCTATGAATAAATAAATAAATCTTTAAAAAAAATAAATAAATATTCTCTGAGGTTCCTTCCATGTCTGCATCTTAGGATTCCAGGGCTGCCCTCTGAATCTGCTGTTTCCATATTTTCAAAAGCATAATAGGACAAGAACTATTCAGTTGCTAACTACTTACCCAGAGTCACCTCATAGCTCAGATCTATACTAGTTGTAATATAATAAGAAATATATTTGGCCTTTGTTCCCAGTTGTAACACAGAGCTCGGAGATCCCCTAGGATATCCTGGGTGATAGAAGTGTCTTTTGTTATTCATATGAGCCCCTTTGAGCACTTCTGAGTTTATGGTAATGAGGATAATTAGAATGGGGTCCCTAGGTAGCCTTAGGATAGGCTGCTATCTGAAAGACCAAGTACTTACAACATGTGCCTGGTATGGTTAAGCACTTGGTATATAGTAGCGAAGTCTGTAAACAAAATTAGTCTTGGAAAGTCCAGTCTTGGAGGGCATGATGGCACTGTGTGAACATGCTGGAGCCCATCGAGGATATCAGTATTTAACATGAATAGATGCGAATAATCATGCCCTGTTTTTGCTATTTACCTTTCACTATTTACACTTTCTCTTTCAATGATTACCCTGATGTAAAAAGGAATTAAATGACAAAGCAGATCTCTCAGGAAAGGAAACAGACTGTATACCAAACACAGCAAAACTTATTTATTCTGCAAAGTAACGAGACAGGCCAAAATGGTGCCTAAGTCAGAGAGAGGGTTTGCTGGTGCCAAGGTGATGGCTGTAGAAGCTGCTTTCAGGCAACAGACTTGAGCGTTGTAAAGTTGAACAAGGCAAAAAGACCCATGGCGACCACCGTGCTGACTACAAACAGGCTCATTATGCCATAGGCCCTAACTGACCAATGGGCTACTTACAACCAGGCACAGTTCCTGAGATTACCAAAAAAGGGAAAATCCCATTCATCCCCATACTCCCTCACTCCGCCCTATAACTATAGCCCCTCACCACCTCCTCCTGGCAGTCTCTCCTCTGCTGTCCTGCTTGCTGCTCCCTTGCTGTGTATTCAATACATTTCTATCTCTTTTGTTCTGCTTGGGGGAATTCTTTAGCTGGCACCACGGGTCCCCATCCAATCAGGATGCCCCATGATGACCTCCAGTCTAAAGCAAGTTCTGGATGCAGAATAAATCATTTCTCACAGAATAGAGCACACACAGTGTGGCTTTGGGACCAGCTACCTTCAGGAGGAAAGAGGGTCCAGAAGCCCCTGCCTGGCTCCCTCTGACAGCCATATCAATTCGACAGGCTACTTACCAAACATGCCAGCTGACAGCATTTGCTGTACTCCTCTTTTATTTGAATGGTTGTAACAACATAAAAGAAGTAGAGAAAAAAACATCTGCTTTTTTCTCAATATGCTCTCACAGTGTCTACAAGATGAGTCATCAAAAGATTTTGCTTTCAGTTCATGTGACAATTATCCCAAAAGATCCCTTTTAAAATGTAAAATAGAAGGGGGAAAAAAGTCAAACAAGCTTAGAATATAAACAAAGAAGATTGAAGAATTGGGAATATCTGACAACATTTTAAAGAAGAAAAGAAAATAAGAGGACCTATGAATTGAAACGCAGTCAAAAAGAAATGCCCAAATGAGTCTCTTTTGGATTTGATGTCTCTAAAACGGCAATCAGTTTTTTCTTTAAATTATCTGTCTCTCTTCTCACAGAATTAGGGCAGAACTACTCCTGATAAAAACATCAAACCTTCCAGATTGAACAGCAGCTCAGAAAACCAGCAGTCACAACCAATGACACCAGTGGTCGCAGACTGTCCAGACTATTTGTATACAAAGTTGAAAATCATGTCGTTTGAAAGCCACTGTAAAACATTATAGTTTCTTGGCCTACCAAATTAACAAAAACATACTTCCTAGTATTGAAATTTAATATATTATGGATCAACAGGAAGAAATCACACTCAAGAGAAGAATAAGCAATAGGTAATTGGGAGAAAATATTTGCAAAAGAAACATCTGGTAAAGGACTGTATTCAAAATATATATATATATGAAAAAAAAACCAAAGACCCTACCCGACACTTCATCAAAGAAGACAACAGATGGCAAATACAAAGATGAAAAGGTGCTCCTCGGGATCCCTGGGTGGCGCAGCGGTTTAGCGCCTGCCTTTGGACCAGGGCGCGATCCTGGAGACCCAGGATCGAATCCCACGTCAGGCTCCCGGCATGGAGCCTGCTTCTCCCTCTGCCTATGTCTCTGCCTCTCTCTCTCTCTCTCTCTCTGTGTGACTATCATAAATTAAAAAAAAAAAAAAAAATTAAAAAAAAAAAAAAAGAAAAGGTGCTCCTCATACTGTGTCCTCAAGGAAATGCAGTTTAATCTGCATTTAATCAACAATGAGATGCTGGTACACACCTACCAGAATAGCCAAAACCCACAACACTGACACCACCAAATGCAGCTTAGGATGGGGAGCAGCAGGAACTTTGGTGCTGGTAGAGATTGCAAAATGGCGCAGCCACTTTGGAAGACAGTTCGTCAGTTTCTTACAAAACTAACATACTCTTACCATACGATCCGGCAACTGTGCTTGTTGGGATTGCAAAGGAGTTGAAAATTTATGTGTACATGAAAACCTTCATAGGGATGTTTACAGAAGCTTTATTCATAATTTCAAAACCTAAGGTGCATACACCATGCTGACAGGTAAACTGAGGCATAATAAACATGTTAAGAGTTTAACAAAAATCTGCTTGAACCCAGCAGCATCCGATCTAGCAGATAGAAAGGTGCTCTGAGGAGCTGTACAAAATGAAAGACTTTTATAGGCAGCAGGAAGCAGGAACAAGGGAGTTATAGCAGACCAAAAAAAAAAAAAAAAAAAAAGCAGGTTGGTTATTGCAAGGTTATTTTCCTTTAGGGGATGGTACGGGTCCATCAGGCGATTCCTGATCGACTAGTTTAAGATTCCATTTCTGGGAGAGCTGAAACAGTAATGGTGAAGGTGACTTGGGACTTAGCATAAAGGAGTTCATTTGGGGCCTGGTCTGGTCTTGTTTTTAACAAACCAGACAAGGGAATATTATTCAGCGCTAAGAAGAAATGAGCTATCAAGCCATGAAAAGACATGGAGAAATCTTAAATGCATATGACTAGTTGAAGAAGCCAATAATGGAAAGGCTACAGACTGTGTGTTCCCAACTAACTACATGACATTCTGGAAAAGGCAGAAGTCTAAAGACAGTGAAAAGATCGGAGATTGCCAGCAGGGAGGATAAATAGGTTAGGGAAGGATAAAGAGGAGGAGCACAGGGGGTCTTTAGGGCAGTGAAACTACTCCATGAAACTACTCCATATGACACTATGATGGCAGACACATGGTACATTTGCCCAAACCCACAGAATGTACAGGAAGGTGAACCCTCATGTGAACAATGGACTCTGGATGATGATGATGTATCAGTGGAGGTTCATTGATGGTAGCCAATGTGCCACTCCGGTGGCAATGTTGCTAGTGGGGACACGACGCATGAGTGGGGTGGTGGTATGGGAAATCTTTGTACCTTCCTCTCAATTTTTTTCTGAACCCAAATTATGCTAGAAATTAAAGTATATTTTTATATCCAAAAATTAATACTAACCATCTATTTCTTAATTCAATAAAGTAAAACACTGTTAAAGAAACAAGCAAAAAGGAAATCACATAAAATTTTAAGAGTCGGAGTATTTCCATGGAACACGTTTCCATATTTCTTAAGAAAATATAGACAGTTCTCTTCTTCAGAAATTGGAGTTGTAGAGAAGAGTTGTCTGTATATTACTTGCTGGGAACCTACCCAAAAGAACCCAACCAAACAAGCCAAAGTAGTTATAGTTAATGAGACATTAACTTTTCAAACCTAATTATCTCTTCAGTGTTACATCTGTCCCACTCTATGGCTGGAATTTGATCCACTTTCCCCAAGACTCCCTTTTCTTGGAGGACCGGAAGTAACAGAAGTGGACACTTAGGTCATATTGATGAGGGAGCAGAAGGCAAGCTGAGGACAAAGCACAAGGTGACAGACACCCCACAACCTCTCTCCCCCTCCCCACCCTGGGTGGGATAGGTGTGAAGTTCCTCCAGCGGGAAGCCCGGGTGGCTCAGTGGTTTAGCGCCACCTTCAGCCCAGGGTGTGATCCTGGAGACCCGGGATTGAGTCCCACGTCAGGCTCCCTGCATGGAGCCTGCTTCTCCCTCTGCCTGTGTCTCTGCCTCTTCTCTCTGTGTCTCTCATGAATAAATAAATAAAATCTTTAAAAAATAAAAAAAAAAAAATGAAGTTCCTCCAGGAAAATCCCAACTGTCTTAATGCTTTGCTAGAGGGAAAAACAACCTTAGCTTGATAATAGTATCCTGAGGATCATCCTTAGCATATCAAAGTCCTTTTGGACACCTTTTTCTCATCTCCTCCAACTCCCAGGTATATAATCAGCCATATCTCACAAACTTAGGGCAGCACCTCTTTCTGCCCATGGGTCCTGTCCCATGTTTTAATAAAATCACCTTTCTGCACCAAAGATGTCTAAAGAATTTTCTTGGCCATTGGCTCCAGACCTCACTGATATTCCAAAGCTGCATCAATATTACATAGAATATTTTTTTCAATTACAAAATGAGTGTCCCAAAGGGCACCTGGCTGGCTCAGTTGGTAGAGCATGTAACTCTTGATCTCGGGGTCATGAGTTTGAGCCTCACATTGGGTGCAGACTTGACTTAAAAAAAAAAGGTGGGGCGCCTGGGTGGCTCAGTAGTTGAGCATCTGCCTTTGGCTCAGGTCGTGATCGAGTCCCACATCAGGCTCCCTATAGGGAGCCTGCTTCTCCCTCTGCCTATGTCTCTGCCTCTCTCTCTGTGTCTTTCATGAATAAATTTTTAAAATCTTAAAAAAAAAAAAAAAAAAAGAAAAAGAAAAGGTGTTGGGGCACCTGGCTGGCTCAGTTGGTTAAGCGTCGGACTCCTGATTTTTGGCTCAGGTCGTGATCTCAGGGTTCTGGGATCAAGCCTTGCATTGGGCTCTGCACTTAGTGCAGTCTGCTTGGGCTTCTCTCTCTTCCTCTGCTCTGACCCTCTCCTTGATCATACTCTATCTAAAATTAAAAAATTAAATTTTAAAAAGGCGTTAAAAATGTGTTAAAAACAAAATAAAAAACCAAAAACCAGGGTCTCAATTCGAGGAAATAAGACACACATAGTCTATTTAAATGCTTTGATTTGTAATTAAACATGATTCAAGAACAGCAGTGAGGTTTCTAGAATCATTCAAATCCTTGCTATCCTGTTTTTTGACATTTGTTCAAATGAGGCAGGCCTAGAAACGTTCAGGACAGATCATCGTTCTTGAGGGCAATTCTAAAGTCCCCTGATACGAAGCCTTTCTGGGAAGTGTCAGGATGGGGGAAATTGGAGAGTCCCACCTATTAAAGTCAGGCTTATAGTTACTTCTCAAGTACAAGCAAGGCAGAGCGATTCTAAGGATTGTGACCCTAAAAGAAACATCTGACATTAAACCGGGGGGCCAGTTCATTTCAAGACCTTTCCCACTGTAGGCTTTCCTCTATCATTAGTGAGGAAGAAAAACTATCTCAACCCTGTGTATAAGACCCTTCTGAACACTGCTTTGGGCTTACACGTGACAGGATTAGCACAGCAGGCCTGAGACCACTGTCCCTGGAAGGCCGCCTGCAGACTTGCACGCAGGCTCTCGGAGCATTTCTAGCCACCGGTTAACTGGTAAGGGCGGCTCCCTGTGCCCCGTTGGGGCAAACCATGTGGTCTCTCTGAGGGTCTGGCATCTCCAGATGTGCCAGGCGGAGAGAGCCCGTGTGACCTGCACCCAGTGGAAACCTGGGGGGCTGTGTCCCTGGTGGGCTCCGGGCAGGAACACTGCACATGTTCTTGCTGCTGGAAGAGGGAGCTCTTTGCGTTCCCTCAGGGGTAAAGAGGGCATCAGCCACCTCCATTCTGACTTTATTCTGTACTAATTAAGTTCTCCTCTCCAGCTGATCTAACTCAGGCTAAAGGCCCTGTGGGCAAAGCATCCCACAGAGGAACTGGAACTACCTGCCCTGAGCCAGCAAGACCTCCCTTGACTGACCCCAAGACAAGGATCAACCTGACCTTCACCGCCCACCTGCACATCCCCACCCACCTTTGTCCCACACCATCCTTATATAAACCTAGAAGTGTTTTCAGCACTTTGGGCAGTCTTTGAGACGTTGTCTTCATGTGGGGGAGGCCTCATTGGAATAAATTCCTTTCTTGTTTCCCACCACTCATCTCTCTGGCTTTGGGTTTTGTCAGTGGCAAGAGGCTGAGCCTGGTCTGCTTGGGACCCCCCAGGGCCAGGTGCTCGTGCACCCCTGCACCCTGCTACAAGGGGAAGGAGTGTAAGGAAGCCTGTGCCTGGATTCCTCCAGAGTCTGCCTGGCTCTTTGTCCCGTGATCCATCCTTACCATGTCACCATAATTAACCCGAGCCATGGGTACACTGATAAGCTAAATCCCGTAATTCCTTCCAATAAATCTTCCAATTTAGGGGTGGCCCTGGGGTCCTCCAAAACACAAGCACTCATGCAGTTCCCCTCAGTTGTAAAACACACATAAGGGGATCCCTGGGTGGCTCAGCAGTTTGGCGCCTGCCTTTGGCCCAGGGCGCGATCCTGGAGTCCCGGGATCGAGTCCCATGTCGGGCTCCCGGCATAGAGCCTGCTTCTCCCTCCTCCTATGTCTGCCTCTCTCTCTCTATGTCTATCATAAATAAATAAATAAATCTTTAAACCCCCCCCCCCACACACACACATAAAATGTACATTAACCATTTTGACGTGCATAGTTCGGCAGCATTAAGTACATTCACATGGTGCAACCATCACCACTGTCCAAACACAGAACTCTTACCTTCCCCAGAGGACACGCTATACACAGTCAAAAAAAAAAAAAAAAATTCAACTGGAGTAAATTTGAAGATCCACTTGGCTTTATTAAGAGATGCACGAATCAAGCAGCATCTTGTCGCCATACCAAGTAGAGAGTTGCACAAAGGAAGATTTGTATAGGAAGGAGGGTAGGAAAAGAAAGTTGTTAGAGAATAAAAAAAAAGGAAAGGACTGTTTGAGGCAAGATCACCTTCCCTTAACGGAGGGGCAGGGGGTCTTACCACGCAGATTCCCTATCTTCCTCTGTGGTTTGGAGAAGGCCCACGTAATGGATCACCTCACTGATGCTGATCAGAAAATTCCTGACCATTCAGATGACACTGCAAGGAACTTAGGTACTAAGTCCAGATTTGGTGACTTGGCTTAAGTGACACCATTTTGGGCCTATGGTTTTCTAACACCGTTAAACACATTTCCTCGTTCCTCCACCCACCCAGGCCCTGCCTGGCAACTACTATTCTTTGTGTCTTTATGAATTTGACTGTTTTAGGTATTTGACGCACATGGAATTATACAGTATTTATCTTTTGTGACAGGCATGTCTCACTTAGCCTGGGGTTCTCAAGGTGCATCCATGCTGTAGGTGTCAGCGCTTCACACCTTTGCATGACTGGATAATACTCCACTGCGTGAACAGACCAATTTTGTTTATTCACTCATCTGCCGATGGGCACCTGGGATGTTGCCACCTTTCGGCAACTGTAAATAATACTGCTATTAACGTGATAGTACAAGTATCCCTTTAAGTTCCTGCTTCCAATAGTTTTGGGTACATACCCCAAAATGGAACTGCTGGATCATACAGTAAATTCCAGTTTTAGTTTTTTCTGTAACCACCCTGCTTTCCATAGAGGCTGAGCTATTTATTGTTGGGAAGACTCTGGGGTGTGGAGAATTCTTCATGCTAGTGGAGAAGACATTTGTGATTCAGTCAAGGTCGTTCAAGGTCCCACCAAATTTCAATATATACCTTATTAAATTTTCTTTTTTTTTAAGTTTTTTAAAGATTTATTTATTTATGATAAACAGAAAGAGAGAGAGAGAGAGAGGCAGAGACACAGGAGGAGTGAGAAGCAGGCTCCATGTCCATGCCGGGAGCCCGACGTGGAACTCGATCCTGGGACCCCAGGATAGCGCCCTGGGCCAAAGGCAGGCGCCAAACCACTGAGCCACCCAGGGATCCCCTTATTAAATTTTCGATTAAAGAGCAGTGCACCCATATTTATGCACACACACCCCATGTGAAAGCAAGCTAATACTTTTACTTTGCACAGATATGAAGATAAAATTATTTGACAGAGTGCACAAGTATAAAAATTAAACTCTTTATTTCATTGTCACATTTTAACTCAAATATGAAAAAAACTTAAAAGATGAGCTTATTGTTACCCATCATCTAAAGATCCCACCAAGATCGACACTATTTATAGACGTTAAAAATAAAAAAAAAAAAAACTGAGTAAAACCAAAATTCCAGGAAACACAATGTGAGTACAGAACTTTGAGTATGATTGTACGTATCTGTGGGATGCAGTCATGTTTTTGACTATGAATCTCATCCTATTTCATTTCCTTCTTGACAGAGTTACCAGGAATCCTCCTAGTGGAGACAATATGCTACAGCTTTCTTGGAGGAAAGTATGCTGTGTCATTAACAGAAGCTACTTAACCTCTTGCCAGCCTCGTTTTGCAGATCCATTATGAGCAAATGGAGCAAGAGCCCAGGAGGAGGAGTGATGTGGGAATGCGGGGCCCACTGTGAGCTTAAATATAAGAGAGTTTAAGCCTGGTATGATAAGCAGCCTCGTAAGATGGTCCAGAGAGAATCCTTGACTCCTGGTGCTAACCCCTTGTGTAATCCCATCCAGAACTAGTGACTTGCATCTAACAAAGAGAATATAGCAAAAGTGATGGGATGTCACTTTTGAGATTAAGTTACAAAAGACTGTGACTTCTGTCTTGCTAGCATTCTCTGGCTTTTCTTGCTTGCTTTCTTTGATGAAGACAGCTTCTATGTTGTAAGCTGCCCTGTAACAAGGAACAGAGGGTGGCCTTTGGCCAACAGCCACGAGAAACGGAGATCCTTAACCAGCAGCCTGCAAGGAGCTGACTCCTGCCAACAACTGCAAGAGTGAGCTGAGAAGTGGGTCCTTTCCCAGTTGAGCCCAGCCCAGCTTTGGGAGAGATCCTGACCCGAGGATCTAGCCTAGTGACACTGATTCCTGACTCATGGAACTGTGAGTGTTTGTCATTTTAAGTAGCTAAGTTTTGGGGTTATCTGTTATACCATGATAGAAAATACACCTGGGTAAGCAGTCACGTGCTTACAGAGACAATAAAACCATTTGTATTAATTCTGCAATAGCATTTACAAATTATTTATACAGGATCAACAAACAACTGAGTTTATCTATCTCAACTTTGAAAAAGAAAACCAAAACTTTATACAACCTGGAACAAGAGTTTGGTGCTCCACACAAACTAAATTTCTCTAAGGAGTCTAGGTAACTACAGTTTCCTGACTCCCTGCAGTATACATGCCATCAAGTCTGAAAATCACATGCTACTGAATTTCTTCAGATTTGTAGGCCAACTATAAAAATCTCCAAATTTCTATTAGGTTTAAAAAAAAAAATAGAAAACAAGGTATTAGCTGTCCTCCTGGCTGAATTTACCTTGCTCTAAAACTCATCATTTGTACAGGTAAATATCTTAGGTAAAAGTGAGCTCTCCCATTCATAAGAAATGTCCAAATAGGCAAATCCAGAGACAGCAGGGTAGTGTTTGCTAGTGCCAGGCCAGACAATGGGGGATGACTGCTAAAAGGCAGGGGTTTCTTTCTGGGGTGATGAAAATGTTCTAGAATTAGATCATGGTGATGGCAGTACAACCCTGTGAATATACTTAAGAAGAAACATTAAATTGTACACTTCAAAATGGTGAATTTCATGGTTTTTGAATTATATGTCGATTAGAAAGAATTTGTAAAGCAAGCTCCTACAGAGGAAAGTGAACATGTCCATTTAAACATCCCTCCAGACAGTTATGCTGCATCCCCAGACACACATGAGGAATGGTGTCTGCTCTGTGACAGAGAGCAACCTGCAACCATGCAACAGCTTACATGTACCTCCTTTCCCCTTTTTTTGCATTGCATCTTCTAGGAAAATTCTAGCAAAAATCCTCTCTGGTAAATATGTGTTGTTGTTGTTTTAAAAGAGTTTTTGTTCGTTTACATGTTAGATTCATTTTTAAAACTTTAGACAATTTTTACCTCATTTTATAATTAGCTACTCCTTGCTACAAATGACAAGGTAGGAAAACTCATCAAACCAAAATGTTAAAGAAGGAAGAAAGTGCAAACCTTTTCAAATATTCCACTAAGGCATCTCACAATTTATTGAAATGTCGTTCACAGACACATACGTGGGGTGGGCATATGCTCCCTATTACTACATGGTAGCACACACCCATGCCCAGCAAGAATCTTCATCTGCCATACGGCCTAGTGTTCTGAATCAGGGCAGGATCTTTCAATGAGAACAGGAGGGCGAAGAAAACATTTACACTCTAGAACATGATTATAAGGAACTCGACACATAGGAATTGAAAAACATTATCTCTGAACGATTATAACTGACAGAACAAGTTTCCCTTATTCTGCTTGTTTTAAATAGATAATATCTGTAAACTTGAACACCAACCCTGGCAGATTGAGCAGTCTTAATTCTCTGATCTTCCTTCCTGAACAACATCCAACACTCCGCGGAAAGGAAAGGTGGCTTCTTCAGCCGAGTTTTCGCTCCGCCACGCCACCAGAAGCTGCGCCCCACCTCTTGGGCGCCCCAGGGTCAAATGCTTCGGTAGTCAGAGCCCCGGGCCACGATGGCAGCGGCGGCCCACTCCACGGAGAAAAACGAAATGGTCCCAAAGAACCCAAATATCACCATGACCAGGAGTTGCCAGTGAAGGAGAAGGTAGTTACTGTAGAAGAATGCCACGGCCGCACAGATGGACTGAGAAGAAACAAAACAGGTCAGAAGATGTGCACAGAGGACCCCACCGTGCCCCAGCGAGCCCTGCCACCCTCGGCACCGCCCAGAGGGAACTCTGTCAGTCACCAGCTCACAAATGTGCAAAGGCCAGCAACAATCAAGTAAGCGGCAATCTGGTATTGAAAACAGTATTTTGTGGGGCGCCTGGGGGGCTCAGTCAGTTAAGCATCTGACTTTGGCTCAGGTGCTGATCTCAGGGTCTTGGGATCGAGCCCCACATCAGGCTCCCTGCTCAGCAGGGGGAGTCTGCTTCTCCCTCTGCCCCTCCCCCAGGTCATGCATGCCCACTTGCTCTCTGTCTCAAATAAATAAAATCTTTAAAAATAAATAGATCAAATAGGATTTTGTGAGAAACTCGGTAATGAAATAACATCACCCGGCCAGAAACCTGTTTATCTACAGGACAAAGGGACTCTGGTACTTAGACAGAAAGGCTCTAATCTGAGCACTGAGACCAGAATGAAAAATATCTTACACAGCAGGGGAAAGAAAATCACACCCCTCGCTGCTTCTGAAGTCCAATCAGAAACGCTTTAAAGGATGCCCCGACTCTCATTTGGGAACGATCAAGAACACAGTGTTGGCGTACCTGCACAAATTTGAAGACTGCAAAGGCTGGCGCACTGTCTTCAGAGTAGAGAAACCCTAAGATACTAAGCAGCTGGGTATTGAAGCAGCTGTCCCCAAGGCCCAACAAGAAGCTGCAGAAGATGGCAACTTCTTTGCTGCAGAAGAGGAAAATGAACTTAGGAGGAGCACTCTTAACAATATTTGTTAGAGCCGTCTCAAATGTAAAAGCAACTCCCCCATTAGAGCATTTCACTCACACGTTATAAACACTAAGAAACAAGAAGAAATACCAGACTCCATGGAGTAACAATTTATGCTCAAATGCACTCACCGTGACAGTCTGAGCAAACTCTGGTCTATGAACTATCTGGGAGCAGACAATGGGTTCGGGCAGGGACGCCCTTGCATGGTGGATCTGGACATAAATTCTACATCTATAATGAACTGGAGTGGAGTGGAAGAAAGTAAGATCCTCAAAACGGACATAACCAACTGTGAATGGACGGGACGGCCTACCCTCTCCTCACTGTTCTTCACTGCTCAGAATGCAGACCTATAAAATCACATCAGATACTTATATGCTCTGTCATAGATCAAGAAAAAACACTGAGTGGGCTGAAAGGTTAAAATCGACAATTACAAAAATAACTTGGGATTCTCTATGAGCTCCTGCTTAAACTAATTCTGGCTTATTCATTTAACATTTGACAGATGACCTTATAGAGAGAACAGACTTTCAGAAAATGATTAACTGCTCCATTCTGAATATCTAGCCACCCATTACCTCCCACCCTTCTTTAAATTACTAGAAAAATGACAGTCACTATACCTGGATTTGATGTAAGCACTGCTATCGGTTCCTTCAACAGGAGCAATAGGGGCATCCCCAGGCATATTGAGAAATATCAAATAAAAAGCTACAAAATGCACCAGGATGCCCAACAACACAACTGGATTTCTACCAAAACGATTATTCTTGCTCAGCAGGCCAAAGAGGCTTCCACCTACAGAACCAACGAAGTAGAGAAGAGAAAAACCCAAGGCCAGATTAATAAATCAAAATTTTGGTTCTCTGAAAAAAAAAAAAAATTAAAACAGATAAGCCAACAATTAATTTAATCAAGGGGAAAAGCACAAATATTAAAAATAAAAAATAACCATTGAAGCAGAAGAAATTTAAAAAATCAGAACAGACTTCTGGTCAGAGGGGTAACGAGGAATGGATTTACCACCTGCCAAAAAAAGTAGTACCAAAAATCTGAAGCAATAATTTTGAAGATACGAGATACCAGACGACAAAGGGCAATAATCTCTCAAAGAGGAAGTGAAGGAGGTGAGCCCAGCTGCAGGTCTAGAGAGAAGCTTAGCTGGGCTGCAGGGAGGGAGAGTGTGGGCAGGGGGACCCATAGCCCCTGAGTGGAGGACATGGGGCTGAGAGTCCAAGGATACCTAGGTGGCTACAGAGTTCCAGAATGGGCTATCAGAAAGGAAAGCTGCACAGAGACAATTCTAGAAATCTACAGCTCTGAGGCTTCCCTAAGTGCTGACTGGCACATACTGTGAGTAAATTAACAGAGGCCCGAGAAAGAACAGTCCAGCAGGATTAGATGTATTAGTGCCACGCTCTGGGCTGGGAAAAGTGCCTCATCCCCCTGGCCAGACAGGATATCTTATGACTCACAGGCACTGTGCACAGAACGGTCTTCCCTCAACAGCGAGGAAGATTTAGCCCTCGTCTGAGCACTTCTCTGGTCCTGTCCAACAAACCTTAAAAGCAAGCCCTGAAAGAGTCATACTGTTTCCAAGTAAATGAACTGTAGCCAAGAATAAAGCTCACGAATATTTATAAGAATATAAAAATGTCCAGCACCCCACAAGGTGAAGTTCACAAAGTCTGGTATCTCAAAGTACCTTCTTTGCCTAGTACCTCAGGCAAAGAAGCAGGAAAGCAGGCCCCATTGAGGAGAAAAAGCAGGCAAACGTGGAGTTATCATATGACCCAGCAATTCCAGTGCTAGTTATATATCCAAAGGAAGTGAACACGTACCTTCACATAAAAAATATATATACATATGTGTCCACAGCAGCATTATTTATAATGGCCAAAAAGTGGAAACAACCCAAATGTTCATCAAATGATGGACGGATAAATAAAATGTGATATATCTGTACAATTAAATATTGTCTACTGATAAAAAATGTATTTTTTAAAGTATGTTTTAAAGAAATGAACATTTCTTTTTTTAAAGAAAGCACATTAGCAGTTGCCTGCAGAAGGGCAAGAAAAATGTACTAAAATTAGATTGTAGGGATGACTCACAACCTGTGACTATACTAAAAAACACTGACCCACACATACACTTTAAGGGGGTGATGTATATGGCATGTGAGATACATTTCAATAAAGTTGTAAAAAATTTTAAAAACAACCCAGAACGATTACAGATACTAGAATGGGCAAAAACATCACAATAATTACTATAACCATATTCTACATAAACACCTGGTACGGCTCCAGGTGTGGGCAATAAAGCAGGGAAAGAAAAGGCTGTCTGCTCTTGTCAACATGCTGATCACCGCGGGCCACTCCAAGGGTCCTAGGAGGGTTTATTGTCTATGTTCTCCCCTAAGGCCAGAAGCTCCATGTGGGCAGGGAGTCTCAGTCATACAATGGAGGCATAAGTATGTGATGAATTGGTAAGTTCCTCCTACAGGATGGTATCCAACACACTGTTCCAGGGATCGAGCCAGTGTGGCTGACGGACGAATACCTGCACGCATGGTGCTGAGCACCATGAGTGGGACGAAATGTTCAATCACTACATTGTATACCCGAAACTAATATCATGCTGCATGTTAACTAACTGGAATTTGAATAAAAAAACATTAAAAAAAAAAAAAAGGAATACCTAATGTGGTACAGTAAAAATCCATGTTGGTCTTTGCCTTGTCCCTCCTCCTCCCTGGCACAGAGCTCCTAGGACCCTGGGAATGTCCTCAGTGACAGGCGTGTCTTCTGTTTGTTCTCTATTACTCTTTCCCGACCATACCAGAGCTTATGCAAATGAGATGATTGCTGAGGGGGGTTTAGGGGTGGACTTGCTAGCTTCAGGATGGCTGCTGGTTGCCAGAAGGACCAAGATTTACTTAGAGGGTTGGAACCCTCAGTCCCAGCCCCTAAGCTCAGGGCAGGGGAGAGCGTTGGAGATTGAGTTCAATTGCCATTGGCCAATGATCTCATCACCTTTGCCTCTGTAATGAAATGTCCATAACCACCCCTAAATGATGGGTTTGGAAGAGCTACCCTGATTGGTTGGTTGAACATATCCACATACTGGGAGGGTAATATATCCTGACTCCACGGGGACACAGGTTCCTGTACTCGGGACCCTTCTGGACTCTGCCGTATGTGCCTCCATCCGGCTATTCACTTGTATTCTTTATAATAAGCTTTAACAGTAAATATAGCATTTTCCTAGAGGTTTATGGGAACCTCCAAATTCGTAGCCAAGTCAGACAGAAATGTAGGTAGCCTGGGAACCTGGGATTCTTGGCAAGTGGCATCTGAAGTGAGGGCATCTTTATGGGACTGAGACCTTGGGCCTATGAAGTCTGACAGAAACTCAATACTTAGAAGTTCGAAGTGACTTGTCTCACTGGATCTCCAGTTTGTGTCAGAGATTCAGAAGATACTTTCCCTAAGTATTTTAAGAAAAAAAGCTGGAAGAGACTGTATGTTTTCCTATGTATGGTTTTGTCTGTGAATTATATGGCAAACATAGTTTTCTTAGAACGGTGATCATAAAAAAAGACATACCTGTCTGGGTGAAAATAAGCAAGGTAATTAAAATTCAAGGGTAAAGAGGTGAAGTACACTTACAATATCTATAACTACAACAAAGTGATTTCATGCAAAAACGCTTTTTTAACAAACCTAAGATTTCTCCAATGCCAATGAAAATGCCAGAAAGTCCAATGAGGCTCTTCTCTTCTGTTCCAAATTTATTTACAGCACCAATACACGTTCCGTAGACACCAGAAAAGAAAGTCAATTCCAGACCTAAGGAAAAAAATCAGATTTAATTATATATTCACAATCTCCATTCCTGGTTTTTCCTCATGGCTGGCAGAATTATATACGTACACAATAAAATTCATTCAGCCTG
Source organism: Canis aureus (assembly GCF_053574225.1). Classification (NCBI taxonomy): domain Eukaryota; kingdom Metazoa; phylum Chordata; class Mammalia; order Carnivora; family Canidae; genus Canis; species Canis aureus. The sequence goes on along the minus strand of NC_135626.1, from coordinate 59,341,923 downwards.
ACATGTTACTCCCCCCAAGCAAATCAGTTTTATGCTATCTAGCTGATGAAATGGAATTAACCTCAAAATGGCAGTTGCCATGTATTTCAGATAAAAATACACAACTCAAATAAGCAAAGACAGAAGAGTGTCTTTGCTCTCTGTCTTAACTCTTCTGTTAAGTCCTTTGGGCACCTGGGTGTCTTCAGTAGGTTAAGCACCCAACTCTTGATTTCAGCTCAGGTCATGATCTCAGGGTCCTGGGATCCAGCCCCACATGGAGCTCCAAGCTTACTGTGGAGTCTGCTTGAGATATTCTCTCTCCCTGCCCCGCCCCCGTCCCTCCCCCAGAGACACACACACATGCTGTCTCTCTCAAATACATAAATTAATCTTAAAAAACAAAAACGATTCTCTGTGTGGAGATGGATGGACAGAGGGCGGCACATATGTAAAGTCTGTACTAGTGATTTCTAAAGTGTTTGTTACCCTTATTAACAGCTCTCCAAGGTTAATAGGAATGTAGGTTTGGCAAACCAATGCATACCATCCACCTTGCTTAAAGGCACAATGTTTTCATTAAACTCTTTTTCCCAGAAAAATAAGTTTTAATAATTAGGGTTAAAAAATTAAGACTAATCAGTAGAAGGTCTTCTACATTCCTCAATGCTACAAAAACTTTCTGAATTTTAAAGATGTTTACCATTTTTTCTATTTCTCAAAAAAAGATGCTCATACCTATAAGGCAAATAAAGGCAAAAGTAATCGCTGGCACATTATAGCACTTTTTTCCCTTAACACTTATTTTTTAATTTACTTTTTTTTCTTAACTTTTTAAAAAGAAACCAATCTCATCATTCTGAAGATCTGAGAGTGCTCCAACGACCCAGGGTAAACCACAGAGCTCATTCCACTTCATTAGGAAGTATATGAATCTATAAAAACTCACAAGGTTACTCAGGATTATTTTTTGTAGTGTTCCATTTTGCCCTAATATCATCAGTTGTGCCTCCCAGGGTTCAACCCTTGTGCAGAATCCTCCTACACTGAACTTGGGCTGGCCCTGTGATGTGTTTTAACCAATGAAATGCAGAGGAATAAGGCTCATGCCAGGGCTAAGCCTGAAGAAAATCTGGTAGCTTCTCCTTTTGCCCTTTTTGGTGCACTTGGCCTCTAAGCCATCTGGCCTTCCTGCCAGGTTGGAAGGAAGGGATCATGTGGGAGGGGGTCATGCAGCCACGGAGACAACGTAGACACAGAGACGGAGAGACCCCCAGCCTTGCACTTGACCCCTTCAGACATGCAAAGGGAACTATTGGGACATTGTGGCCCCAGCTGCCTCTAATAGGACCCATAAGAAACCTCGATTAAGACCATCAGAACCACTCAGCTGAGCCCTGTCAGTACACAGAACTATGGGAAAGAATCACGCAGTGGTTGTTTTCCACCCTTTGTCATAAAGTAGCCACAGAAAACCCCATCATTAATCCCATTACCTGTATAAGCAGTTGTAATGCTAAGGAGGAGCATCTCCTTGGTGACACACAGCTTAAGAGATTTTCCTGTAATAAAGAAAACAATTCAGGAGTGCTTAATTAGATCGTACTTACTCAAACAAAAATCCTAAAACATTTACTTAACCCGGACACCCCTTGTCAGTAACGCCAGTAGACAAATACAGTGGCACTGAGGTTAAGGATTCAGATGCTGAAGAGATGAACAAAATCTGCCCTGTAAATAATGTGTTTATTTCAACGGCTTCAATACATTCTAGAGTGGCCTTTCCCCCACCATATTCTCCAGCTTGAATTAAAAGAAAAACAAAAACTAAAAACCATGGAATAGAGAAAAGAAATAGAATCAAATAAAACATGACTCTTTCAACAGACTTGACCAAGGGTTAGCCTAAGGGAGTCCATGGCTGGCAAAGCAATAACATCTCAGAGGAACGAGAGGGCACAGAGCGACTTGAAGACTGGACTCCAGATCGTCACCGAGGGAGCTTGCTGACCGCACAGAGGCTGCCACACCATTTCCTGTGATTCTCAGTTCTCTGGATCTGAGGACCGAAACTTCAGTTCTGCATATTTGCTTATGACTACTTTAACATCTATTTTTATGCTGTTTGATATGGTGGAAATCAGCAAAGGAAAATGCATGTCTAAAAACTGCACATTTTAACTATCTCTTTGAACCTGCTTACATTTCATAATTTAAGGCCACAGATTTAAACTACTCCTAAGTGAATAGCGGATCCAGGTTTTTTAGTTCTTGCTCAATTGCTGACTACAGAAGTTACACAAGACACAAATGCTCTGTCCTGAATTTCGCCACATGCAGAAGAGGGTATTTTTTTTATCTAACCTCACTGAAATGTAGTAAGACTAAATGCAGTATGACATTTTCACCATTTTCACGAAAAAATATATGACCAATATGAAGTTTATTTTTATTTTTTTAAAGATTCTATTTATTTATTTGAGAGAAAGAGAGTAAGAGAGAGCACAAGCAGGGGAGGGAGAAGCAGGCTCCCCACTGAGCAGGGACCCTGATGTGGGGCTCAATCCCAGGACCCTGGGATCATGATCTGAGCCAAAGGCACCTGACTGAGCCACCCAGGCACCCCTGGTCAATACAAAGTTTAAAACAATATTTTTAATTTTAAAAAATGACATTAGCAAACCATGTTTGTTTTTGGATAATCAGAAGATTTTGTTTTATAGATTTTATTTATTTATTCATGAGAGACACAGAGAGAGAGAGAGAGAGGCAGAGACACAGGCAGAGGGAGAAGCAGGCTCCATGTCGGGAGTCTGACGTGGTACTTGATCCCAGGTCTCCAGGATCAGGCCCTGGGCTGAAGGCGGTGCTAAACCACTGAGACACCTGGGCTGCCTAATAATCAGAAGATTTACAAAAAGGAATTTTAAAACAACCTAGAATAATACTATTATGGTGACTACCTATTGTCATACATTCGTCCAAACCCATAAAATGTACACCAAGAGTGAACCCTCATGTTAAACTGTGGACTCTGGGTGGTGATGCGATGTGTGAATGTAGCAGGGGCATCAACGGTGACAAATGCGCCACTCTGGTGGAGGAGGCTGTGCATGTGTGAGGGGCAAGGGAGCATCGGAGAACTCTCTTCCTCAATTTTGTTGTGAATCTACAACAGCTCTAAAAAGATGATAGAAATAACAACACAACATCATCTAGGTACAGAAATAGACAAAATGATCCTAAAATTCATACAGAAATTCAAGGGGCCCATCATAGCCAAAACGATCTTGAAAAAGAACAAAGTTGGAAGGTCACACTTTCCAACTCCAAAGTTTGATAGCCATCAGCGGAGCATGGTACCAGCATAAGGACAGACACATGCATCTAGAAATAAACTCTTACATTTACAGTCAATTGATTTTAGACAAGAGAATCAGCACAATTCAATGGGGAAGATCAGTCTTTTCAGCAGGACAACAGGTGGCACGGGCAGAGGAATGCAGTTGGACTCCTACCTCACAACATACACAACAATGAACTCAGAATAGATCCCAGACCTAAATGTCAGAGTGGAAACTAAAACTCTTAGAAGAAAACAGGAGCAAATCTTTGTGACCTGGGGCCAAGCAGGACCTCAGGACAACAAAAACACATGCACAAGGTAAAAATCAAAAGGTAAATCAGTCTTCTTCAAAAATTTAGAACTTTTGTGCTTTAGGAGATACTATCCAGAAAATGAAAAGCCAACCTAAGGAATGAGAGAAAATATTTGCAAATCCTATATGAGACTTTTATCTAGAATATATAAAGAATGTTTACAACTCCATAATAAAATGACAACCCATAAAAAATGGGCAAAGGACTCGAGTAGATAGTTCTCTAGAGACATGATGCAGATGACCACAAGCACGTGAAAATCTCCACACCCTTAGCCATCAGGAAAATGCCAATCAACACCATGAGACACCACTTTACACCCACTGGGACAGCCAGAATCAGAAAGACAGATAAGGACTCAAGGAGGTGGAGAAACCGGAACCTTCAGACACTGCTGCTGGGAGCGTAAAATGGTGCAGCCGCTCGGGAAAACATTTGCTGGTTCCTTAGAAGCTTAAACAGCGACCACAGACAGAGCAATCCCATGACTCCTAGATACACACACAGAGATGTGCAGATGTACATCCACACAAAAACCTGTACATGGATGTTCACAGCAGCATTATTCATGATGCCTACAAACACTCCATTCTTTGTAACATGCCATAACATGGATGAGCCTCAAAACCACGACCATAAAACCAAAACCATAAGTAAGAGGAACATGTCACAAAAAAGCACGTATAGCACAATTCCATGTATATAAAATAATATCCAGGTCAGGAGAGGCAAGTCTAAAGACAGAAAGAGGGTTAATGGATGCCTAGGGTGGTTAATGGATGCCTAGGGTGAGGGATTGGGGTAGTGGAGAAAATGGGAAGTGAATGTTAATGGGTATAGTAATCTCTTCTGGGGTGAAGAACAAGTCCTATAATTGACTGTAGTGATGAATGCCCAACCCTGTGAATATACTAAATGCCAACGAGTTGTACACTTAGATCGTACAGTCTGTGAATTACATTCAATAAACCTATTCTATTAAGAGAAAAAGTATAATCTAACAGTTTAATGGATTTCCTTCCAGATTTAAAAAAAAAACTTAATAGAAACAAAATTCATTATATATACTATTTTAAAATTTGTTTCCACATAATAAATATTTTCTAACATTCATCAAGATCATTTTAATGGCTAGAATAATCTCTTGTATAGACGCACTGATGCCTTGTTATGAAATATTTCAATTACTTTCAGTTTCTCACTAATACAGACATCTTAGCCATTAAATCTTGACAAAAATTCTTAATTATTTCCTGAGGATAATCCTATTAGTGGAATTGTCAGGATAAAGGCACAAACATTTCTAAGGCTTCTGATATTTGCTGACAGATTGTTCTTCAGAAAATAATATATCTTCCTATCAGCAATGTGGTCTTATGCCTGTAAGTACATACTCCCGATAACATGGACAAATATTTTTATCTTTTAAAATTTGATGGAAAACTTTCAAATTTCCATTTCTCATTCTTAAGCAAATGTCTTCCCTATCATTTTAAGTCTATTAGGTTGTTGTTTTTTAAGATTTTATTTATTTATTCATGAGAGACAGAGGCAGAGACACAGGCAGAGGGAGAAGCAGGCTCCCCACAGGGGGTCTTATGTGGGACTCGATCCCAGAAGCCTGGGATCACATTCTGAGCTGAAGATGCTCAACCGCTGAGCCATCCAGCTGTCCCCCATAGGTTGTTGACAGTTAGACGTTTTATATTTTAAGCAACCAAAGGGCACCTTTTCTCTTAATGTTTGCATAAGTTGCTTTTACAAGGCTTTTCTCTAACCGGTTTCTTGGATTACTTTTCTAGTTTCATTTTTACATTGAATCCAATTGCATTGGAATGCAAGAAGATATAACATTCGAGTCTATTTTCCTATACACTCCACTCTCTAACTTTATTTAAGAATCTCTTTTATTGTATTTGTAGTGTTATGGACATGGGACTGATTCTAGAAACCCCACTGCTCTTTGTATTCCAAAGTGTTCAAATGAATTCATGATAAATGTTAATATTTATTAAAGGAAAGTTCTCCTTTTCAAAAACTCTCTTGGCTGTTCTCAGTTATTTTTTTTTTAAATATATATATATATTTTTTTATGATAGTCACACACAGAGAGAGAGAGAGGCAGAGACACAGGCAGAGGGAGAAGCAGGCTCCATGCACCGGGAGCCTGACGTGGGATTCAATCCCAGGTCTCCAGGATCGTGCCCTGGGCCAAAGGCAGGCGCTAAACCGCTGCACCACCCAGGGATCCCTAAAAATATTTTTCTATTTATTTATTCATGAAAGACACAGAGAGAGAGAGAGAGGCAGAGACACAGGCAGAGGGAGAAGCAGGCTCCATGCAGGGGGCCCGACGTGGGACTTGACCCCGGGACTCCAGGATCACACCCTGGGCTGAAGGCGGTGCTAAACCGCTGAGCCACGTGGGCTGCCCCTATTCTCAGTTATTCTTCCGGATGAACTTCAGAATTGTTTCCTCAAGACCAAAAAATAAATTTTTAAAAATTTTCTAGAATTGGAGCACCTGGGTGGCTCAGTGGGTAAAGCATCTGCCTTTGGCTCAGGTCATGATCTTGGGGTCTTGGGATCAAGCCCCAAGGAGGGCTCCCTTCTCAGCAGGAGTCTGCTTGTCCTTCTCCCTCTGGACTTCCCTCTGCTTCCACGTGCACCCATTCTCTCTCTCCCTCTCCCAAACAATAAAATCTTAATTTTTTTTTCTAGAATCCCATCAAACATATGCATTTGGTTAAAAAATGAAGTGCTCTTGGGACGCCTGGGTAGCTCAGTGGTTGAGCATCTGCCTTTGGCTCAGGGCATGATTCTGGAGTCCTGGGATGGAGCTCCACATCGGGCTCCCTGCGTGGAGCCTGCTTCTCCCTCTGCCTGCATCTCTGCCTCTCTTTCTGTCTCTCTCATGAATACAATCTTAAAAAAAAAAAGAAAAAGAAAAAGAAATGACGTGCTTTTCAGATAATCAGAAGCCTTTTCTGTACAACATGCACCACAGCATCAACAGAGGGAATGTGATGATTAATAAAAAAATGAAACACAGCTCCCCACCCCACAGACAGATTATTTAAAGCTTGGACAGTCTGCTTCCTGTCTTCTCTTTGGCTTGTTACCTCATTACCTCACACTCCTCCCAAGGGCCCAGGAACCAGCTCCTAAATTTTCCTGCCCTGTAGCACCTTACGCAACTTGCCTCTTTGGCTGTTCCTTCTTTCTCCCCATTCAAACTAGATGGTTCAACATCCTATCACTCCAGCACCCAGTGGAGCAACCAACTAGTTCTATGGTGAAACCATGTGGCCTCTGCTGTGTTAGTGCCTCATTTTACAGAAAGAGAAGTTGAGACGAAGTTCATACATCCAGGAAAGACACCCTGAATCTGGTTAGTATGAACAGGCAGCCAGGGAGATCGGGGGTTTGGTAGTGGTGTGGCGGAGGCTGCATCAAGCCTTACCAAGGCTGGACGGATCATTTCATAAAACTGGAGGTCATCAATCTCCCTTTCCTTGACTCCGTGGCTCACCAAGTAAGCCAACGTGGCTTTCTAGGCCAAGAAGGGAACACCAAGGGAAAATCTATGAAAGGGCTCACTAAAAAATATTAAACAGCATCATAAATAGCTAAATTGAGATTTCTGTGGTTTGTTTTGCTTGAGCCCTTTCCCCTTTGGTCCCTCTGATCAATAACGGGACTTGTGACAAATGCGTTTCTAGGCCTGCAAAGCTCAAAGCTGGACCTTTGACTGTGGTGACCTCCCATCTTGTTGGGAGACAGTCTGGCTACATCCTTTTAATTATACTGTATCATTGCAAATGTGTTCTGGAAACATAAGAAATACATATAATAAAAGCCTGATTATGGGACAGCTAAGTGGCTCAGTGGTTGAACATCTACCTTTGGCTCGGGGCATGATCCCGAGGTCCTGGGATCGAGTTCCACATCAGGCTCCCTGCAGGGAGCCTGCTTCTCCTTTTGCTTATGTCTCTGCCTCTCTCTGTGTGTCTCTCATGAATAAATAAAATCTTAAAAAAAAAAAAAAAGTCTGATTAAACAGCCCAAACAATAATATACTATACATTGGGAACTCAAGACTACCACACCCATAAGCCTTTTCTAGAAAATGAGGAATTCTTGACTATAAGTTGGGTGCTTTTTGTCATCTGACTTAGGCCATGGCTGCTTAGAACAAGAATTGGCACTCTAGCCCAAGGCAACCTATAGTCTAGCCACAAGCACAGAAGTGTATAAGGCCCAGGAGCCTAACTGAAACAACATGACCCCAAAAAACTGCATCCCACTAGATAGTCATCAGATTCTCTCTCTTTGGGAGACAAAGAGACTAAGAGAAGCAAAGAACTGGCCCATATCAGGCCTTATGAGAACTGGAAGCCATGCTTGCCGGTTTCAGAAGGAACAAGATGGCCATAATGGGAATCGCTGGCCTGGCCTGTCACAGTTTGGGCTCAAGTCCCACCTTAGCCATGTACTAGCTATTTGACCCTGGGTAGATAATTTCTCTAAGCCTCAAACTTCTCTTCTATAAAATGGAGAGAATGGTAGGCCTGTGTTCTAGGACACTTACAGAGTGGTTTTGAGAATAATACAAAAGAAACGTAGAGGGAGGTTTAGCGAGGAAGAACCCTCCACAGACAAGCCTAGCTGTTCTTCCCAGTGACTTCTAAGGAGATGGTTTGTGTGTCCTCACTGGCTGGTGTAAATTAGCTCCAGCCCCCAAGCTCTCCGCACCTCCCTGTACCTCCCTCACAGGGCCCTAGGCCAGGCAGTCAGGGTACCATCCGTCCTGTGCGGCCCCCAGTTACAGAGACACTGACTGAGAAAACTACCGCCCTGCAGTGGGGCATACCTGAAAACACGAAAACCCTGGGGGATCGTCAATCCAGAGTTACCAGGGAAGGGGGTAAAGGCAAACGCTGCAGGTGTTCCTGAACAGGTCTCGCATTTCAGACACAGAAAATACTTACTAAAGGCATCTACTGCTTTTCCCATAGTGCTCTGGGCAGACCTGAAAAAGTAAAACAAAAAGTGTTTTCTTCTGAAAACTGAAAAGAGAACAAAAATGCGATATTTTCATTGACATTCATCAAAGTTCTGTTCCCTGCATAGTCTGGCAAATATTTCCACTGCCTGCAATGCTCCTCGCTCCAGGGTGTCCCGATGGGACCCTGTCCTGGCTTCAGAGAATGAGGTGAAAGTGCCACCTGTGTGGCTCTTTATTAACAAACACCATTCTCTCATACTAAGTTGACAGCACAGATGCCTGTCCTTTGCAGAAAGGATACTTCTGGCGGAACAGAAATCTCCTCCACCCTGCTATTCTCATACTGTAAAAACAGTTTATAAGAACTCCATTTCCCTCTATTCTGACTCCTTCAAAACTCAGTTGTGCAGTGTGAAAACTCTTCAAAAGCAATACCAGCACCTGTGCTCCACAGCTGGGTGCCAGAGAAGCTACAGGTCAACAACATGGGCTTCAGGGTCTGCGCTGTGCTTTGCCACTTACCAATCATACGGTTTTAGACAAGTTACTTCATGCCTCTAAGTTTCACTTCCCCGTTTATAAAATAGGGGCACTACCATGTAACTGGAGGAATTTAAGGCGGCCATGTAGTTTAAGTATAGTTGTTAACTACGATTACGGTAAAGATATTTTTTTTAAAGATTTTATTTATTGATAGAACGAGAGAGAGCATGAGCACTAGGAGAAGCAGATGGAGAGGGAGAGGCAGACTCTCTGCTGAGCAGGGAGTCTAATGCGGGACTCGATCCAGGACCCTGGGGTCATGACCTGAGCCGAAGGCAGACACCCAACCCACTGAGCCATCCAGGTGCCCCAGTAAAGACATTTTTTAAAAGATTACAGCCAATAGGGTAATACTCATTCCTCTGCCATCTTTACATACTATTATTCACAAAAAAGAAAAAAAAAAGAAACCTCATGGAGATATAGGTGACTTATATATATGAATTAGCGACACAAAAAGGTAGTCTGTTTTAACCAATAGGAAAACCCTTTCTTCCTCACCATAAAAACTCACGTTTTCCCTGGAAGCAAAAACTCTGGACTCCCAAGTAACCGACAGTTCTCTTGTAGTTGGGGTAGGATCAGGTATAGGATTGTCGTATTTTACGTTTCGGACCCCAGATAAATAAGTAGGAACTGTTTTATATACTCTATAGACTATGAAAATACAATCAAGCCAGCCAGAACTCAGGTGCAAATCACTCCCAATTCAATTCAGTGAGATATTAAAGGGAACCATTTCTAGAATCCTACTAGATGGTCCCTGAGGCCTGCAAGGATGGAGGGGGCAGAGTGAGATCACTGTCAAGCCCTCTTAACACCCTCCCATCTCACTCCTAGCTTACCTCTTTAAGGTCTCAACTTTGAAGGGTAGCAGAAGGTGCCACCACAAACACGCCACTTTGGTATATGGATTATGTGAAGCTGCAGGCACTCGAAAAACAGCAAATGTGGGGACAGGCTTTCTCTAAATCCCCTCATCTGCCTCAAGACAGATCCTCCAAAAGCAACTCAACTGTTATACATCACCTCTGGGAGTTTCATCAAACAGGAAAGATTGACTCTTGTCACAAGAGAGGAGACCAGATATCAACAGTGTGTCACAAACTATCACGTTTCCCATCTAGTCTCCTAAGGGTCTATTCATCTTTCCAACAAATCATCTACTCTCCCTTAAGAGGCCTGCATCCCTCCTCCCCTTTCCCTATTTAGATGGCATATAAAATCTAAATTCTAAGCCATCCTGGAGAATTACTCATTTTCCCCTGGGTTTCCTTCATGTATACACGAGGCATATGTGCTAATAAACCTCTGGGTACTTTTTCCCTCCTTAATCTTTATTACAGGGGTCTCGATTAAGAACATAGGAGAGTGAAGGGAAAAAAAGTGTTTTTTAAAAGATTTTATTTATTTATTCATGAGAGACACACAGAGAGAAAGAAGCAGAGACACAGGCAGGGGGAGAAGCAGGCTCCATGCAGGGAACCCAACATGGGACTCGATCCCGGGTCTCCAGGATCACACCCCAGGCCAAAGGCTGTGCTAAACCGCTGAGCCATCCGGGCTGCCCAAGAGAGTGAAGGGAAAATTATCTTTCATCCCCTACAACCTAAATATTACCTCCTCTCTTTCTCTCCCTCTGCCTCCATCTCAAGACCCTGAGATCGTAACCCGAGCCAGAAATCAAGAGTCAAATGCTCAACTAAGCCACCCAGATGCCTCCCTTAGATGGCTTCTAATCACACTAAGAATAGAAGCTGCAGGGACACATAGGTGGCTCAGTGGTTGAGCGGCTGCCTTCAGCTCAGGGCGTGATCCCGGGGTCCTGGAATTGAGTCCCACGTCAGGGCCCCCGCAGGGAGCCTGCTTCTTCCTTTGCCTGTGTTTCTGCCTCTCTCTGTGTCTCTCATGAATAAATGAATAAAACCTTTAAAAAAGAAAAGAAGCTGCTGTCCTGCCATAGTCCTGCTCCCAGAACTAACTCTCTGTCTACTGCAGATGATCCTACTTCCACTCCCTCCCTGTGCTGAGTCCCACGGCCTCCCTGCAGCCCTGGCACTCACCACACTCCTTCCCACCACCTGGCCTTGGCAATGGCTTCAGTGAGCCACCTAGCCCTCCATCACCACTCCTCCTTAACACTTACTTTGCAGTTGTACATGTGTATTGTCTATACCCCCTCTAAAATTAAGTGGCACAAGAACGGGGACTTATCTGTCTTGTTCACTGCTGTACCCTCAGGTTTAGAAGGGGGCTGGCACAGAGTCTGCACTATTTATAGAATAAAAACAAGGAAGCTTCAAGTCTGGGAAATAATTCAGGAAGAGAATATGCTAAAATGACTGAGCAATACTCCTCAGCACTGTACCTTACAGTTATATGATCCACTGTCTATCCACAAAGTTCCTTGAAAACAAGGATGGGCTGTTTTTGCACAGTACCAACATCTGACATTTACTAAACCAACAGGTGTTTTAATTTTTGCTGAATCTGTGATATTCCTCTTCAAAGATTCCTTTCCCAATATTTGTTAGTTTATGATAAAAACCATATACACATGGTTTACATTATATATACGTATCATCTTAATACATATACATAAATACAAACACATTTAACCAAAGATTAACACCTCTCTTTTGCTTTAAACAAACTTAGTGAAATTTTGAATGCTTAATGATCCCATAGCTGGACAATTTTAGGCCTTTTTGAGAATGACAAGGTGACACAGAATGCTCAATGCTGTTTTAACAATAAATGAAAAGCTATAATGGGTGCCTGGATGGCTCAGTGGTTGAGCATCTGCCTTCAAGCTCAGGTTGTGATCCCAGGGTCCTGGGAATGAGTCCCACGTCAGGCTCCTTGCGGGGAGCCTGCTTCTCCCTCTGCCTGTGTCTGTCTCTCTCTCTGTGTCTCTCATGAATAAATAAAATCTTAAAAAAAAAAAAAAAGCTATAACGTCATCTTCACAATTTACTGATTCACAAAGCAAAAACAAAACTGGCAAAGATTTCTCATTCCCCGTTCCTCAGACCTCGATACTACCCGCAGAGATATCATCTGTGATGTTTTAGTTTTACTTATAATTAAAACAGGCTCAAGGTAATGCACAGTGTTTTTGAAGAATAGAGCACTGTATACCTGTTTCCCCATTTGGACTACTCTGGAAGAGCATCCATGTAGGTTAGTGAAAAAACCCATCGCAGTACAGAAGGGCACGGGTGTGACTGAGGATCTTCTGTGACAGCTGTGGATAGCCCCGTCACTCACCTATACCACATGCATGGGGACATCTTAGGGCTGGACCAGAGAAACCATAACTAAGGGCAAAGACTGTCTTCTATTTAACTCTATAAGCCCTTATCTTTGTATATTAAAGCACACAGGAGGCCAGCTGAATTGAAAGAAGAAACTGAGGCCCAGAGAAATAAGGGGATTATGGCTAATGTCCAGGGTCTGACAACGTGTTAGCCACAACCTGGGGTTCTGGCTCAGATCTCCTGTAAGCTTTCCCCTGCCTCTCCCTTCTTTTCCCTTCTTCCGCCCCACAGCTCCCCATCTTCTTTCTCATATGACTGGCTTTATTTTTTTTTTTTTTTTAATTTTTATTTATTTATGATAGTCACAGAGAGAGAGAGAGAGAGAGAGAGAGAGAGAGACAGAGACATAGGCAGAGGGAGAAGCAGGCTCCATGCACCGGGAGCCCGACGTGGGATTCGATCCCGGGTCTCCAGGATCGCGCCCTGGGCCAAAGGCAGGCGCCAAACCGCTGCGCCACCCAGGGATCCCATATGACTGGCTTTAAAACCTCTCCCTCAGGGCGCCTGCCTGGCTCAGTCAGTAGAGGCTGCAACTTTTTTTTTTTTTTTTAAGATTTTATTTATTGAGAGATAGAAAGAGAGAGCACCCATGCACGTGTGTGTGCATGAAGGGGGCAGGTAGAGAGAAAATCTTCAGCAGATCCCCCCTCCCCGCTGAGCAAGGAGCCCAAGGAGGGGCTCAATCCCATGACCCTGAGATCATGACCTGAGCTGAAATCAAGAGTCAGATGTTGAACCCCTTAACTGGCTGAGCCACCCAGTGGCCCTGAGCCTGCGACTCTTGATCTCAGGGTTGTCAGTTCGAGCCCCACGATGGGTGTGGAACCTACTTAAAATAAATAAATATAAACAAAGCTTTTATCTAATGTCTGCCCAATCCTGGATGAGTTAGGGCCACAAATGGTTAGTAATCTCTACACCACATCCACTCAGAATATATTTTCAAATAAAAAGGAATGTTGCCAACTTCTTACTCATTGACTTCCAGGTCCTGGTCATCAGAAGACTCATCTTCTCCCAAGACATTTTCAGAATCTGGCTGTCGAATGAGAAAGAAAAGAACTGTCCCCACAAGGCTAATCACTGTCAGGGCAATAAACACTGTTCTTCGATCACTCTCTGGAGGAAGAAGAAAAAAAAAACGCAGATAGCACTGGACACGCAAACAATTCCAGACTTAGCATATGTTCAGAGGTGGTTTAACACCATCCTAGAATTTCCTTGTTAAATGTTTACTTTATTGCATTAGTGAAAATCTCAAACAAGAAACACCACCACCCAGAATACCTCCACCTTTGTCTTACAGTTAAAGAAATACTAATAAGCCAAAAGAAAAACAGCACAATAAAGTAATCATTCTTTTAACCAAAGAAGCATACAGACAAAACAAGGGTTCAAAAGTCTAACAGGTGGGCAGCCCGAGTGGCTCAGCAGTTTAGTGCCGCCTTCAGCCCAGGGCCTGATCCTGGAGACCCGGGATCAAGTCCCATGTCGGGCTCCCTGCATGGAGCCTGCTTCTCCCTCCACCTGGGTCTCTGTCTGCCTCTCTCTGTGTCTCTCATGAAAAAATAAATAAAATCTTAAAAAAAAAAAAAAGTCTAACAGGTGACTGCTCATACATAGCATAACCTTCTCTTCTACCTTGAGATGCCGCCTGAAGTGTAGTCGTAAACTAAAACCCTAGCTTAATAACATAAGAGAAAAAGTTACTAAACACTGAAATCTGAGAGGACTTAAGGCAGCAAGGTTCATTAGGACCATCTGAACAGAGCAATAATGGATATTTTTGGAGAAACTATTATTATCCTTTGACATGTGTGAATAAAGCGAAGCGAGTAACACAAACCTGATATTTGAGTTTTTCCTTGCCAAGCAAAATATATGTAGAGATTTCCAAAGAATAAGCTGGAGAAAGAAAAGGAAGAATAGAACGCTGAGGGTTTATTTCCATATTTATAGTCTTTACAGCAGTTTTTCCATCATTTGTTAAAGAAATTTTTAAAGCATATGTGACTTTAAAAGTATCTACCTGTCTTAGATCATTTAAAAGTATCGACTCCACCCTCTTTCTGAAAAAATGACCCAGATGGAATTGTTTCCTTCCACGTGATGGTGACCTGATTCAGAACCACCCTTCAAAGACTTGACTCGCTTTGAAACATGTGATTTATTGGGACCTGGAAATGACTACTTGGAAACAAGGTTATGCTACTTCTCAAAGGCTATATTTTAAAGAATCTATGGGGAGAGGGAATCCATGATTCAGTTACCTGCATCTAATTAGATACTTTAGCATACTTTCCCAGAGAAGGAATCATTCACTTACACTCTGGTTTCTTAATATACACCCCCTTACAAATGAAACACCCGCGTTTATAAAGACATATTGATACCACAATTTTAGGCAATATCCACAAGGATAAATCCTCAGGACAGATACAATGACAGAATGACAGTTTTTGTTTTTTACTGAGGATATATATATAATATGCTGTATCATTCAGCATTGATAGAATTAATCTCACTTTTTTTTTAAGTTCATTTATTTTTAAGTAGTCTCTACACCCAATGTGGGGCTCGAACTCATGACCCTGAGATCAAGAGTCATATGCCGCCCTGACTGAGTCAGCCAGGCACCCCTCACTTTTAAATTTTAATATATTCGTTAGTAGCTACCAGATGCAGCTCAGTGGGAAGGATGTGGTCTTTGGAATCCAGATAAGGATGGTTTAAATCAGATCAGTTACTTCACTTTTAAGCCTCTGTTTTCTCATCTGCAGAACACAGATAATACTACTACTGGTCTCATGAGGCAGTGAGGATTACTGAGATTTAGTAATGAAGCCAAAAGTCCCTGCCTGAAACATAGCAGATGCTAAGTACGTTATGGTTAACATTTTTTTCTCCGTACTAATCATGAATCCCAGTGAGGCAGATCCATGCATTTCATGCAATTCTGTAAAACGTTAAATCTGCATCATATGCAGCTAGGAACTCAAGTTACCAAACACGGAAGACAGGAATTTTCAACACAACAAAGATCTAAAAAAAATGCTGGGACAAAAGAATTAAAGAAAAGACTGAGCTGCAGAAGGATTATTACCTAGATTGTAAGAGTGCCCAGAAAATTCCACTGTTTCTCCCAATTGTGTGCTCATCTGAATTTATTGTCAGGCAATTTCCTTGTGCTGTCCAAAGCACTGAAATTCAAACCAAAAGTTTGTCAAGGGAATGAAATCACTTAGCTTCACACACTAAACACACGATATTCTTAAATAAATTCCAGAACACAAAGAAAATAAACATCGAGATGCTTACCGGCAGCTGCAATTCCAATGAAAACAGAAGCTGTGTAGAAGGACCATGGGAGAGGCTGGATAAAAACGGCAATGTACATGCTAAAATGTAACAGGTCAACGCATTACGGTCAAACAATACCTCATACAGAATGCCAATTATGCCTTCTAGGAATCGATTCTGAGGATTCTCTTTTTTTTAAAAGTCAACCTGTAAATGACTTCTCCAGTGTTGCGGGGACGGGGGGACAAATTTCACCTACTCATTTCTTAATTCACTATTCTGAATTTGTGAGATTGGACATGGAACAAGGGTTTGCCACGGGCCTTTGCCAATAGTTCAGCACGTGCTGGGACTGTAGTTCTATGACCCAGAAAAAAAGCTTAAATTATCTCGGTTGAGGGCGGCCCGGGTGGCTCAGCGGTTTAGCGCCACCTTCAGCCCAGGGCGTGATCCTGGAGACCAGGGATCGAGTCCCATGTCAGGCTCCCTATATGGAGCCTGCTTCTCCCTCTGCTTGTGTCTCTGCCCCCCTCTCTCTCTCTCTCTCTCTCTCTCTCTCTCGTGAATAAATAAAATTTTTAAAAAGTTTATCTCTGTTGAATTCCTGTTAATCAATTTGATATAAAATAAGATTATTCCATGGGAAATCCAAATTTTTTCAACTCTCATAGAAAGAGATTTTGAGATGCTATTCCTATTAATAGTAAAATCACAGCAAGTATGCACACACGCCATCACATTAAAACAATATGGTAATCCCTGGGCATCAAGGAGAGAACCAAATCCCTAAAATACTGCCTGCATTCGGGACACCTCGGTGGCTCAGCAGTTGAGCATCTGCCTTCGGCTCAGGGCATAATCCTGGAGTCCCACATCAGGCTCCCTGCATGGAGCCTGCTTCTCCCTCTGCCTCTGCCTCTGCCTCTCTCTCTCTCTGTGTATCTCTCATGAAAAAATAAATAAAATCTTAAAAAAAAAATACTGCCTGTATTCTATTCAATCCAAATCAGCAAATATATATATATATATATATTTTAAGATTTATTTATTTATTTATGATAGACACAGAGAGAAAGAGGCAGAGACACAGGAGGAGGGAGAAGCAGGCTCCATGCTGGGAGCCCAACGTGGAACTCGATCCCGGGACTCCAGGATCACGCCCTGGGCTGAAGGCAGGCGCTAAACTGCTGAGCCACCCAGGGATCCCCTATTTTTTTTTTCTTTTAAGTGACCTCTGCACCCAATGTGGGGTTCGAAACTACAACCTGGAGATTGAAAGTTATGTGCCTTTTTGACTGAGCCAGCCACACACCCCCAAGTCAGCAATTTCTTATGAAAAGTTTACTATATGCTTGAAAGGCGCTGAGGGTGTTTGAATTAAATGAAAGAAAATCACACTACTCACCTGTAAAATAAACCACTTGCAAACATAGAGAGCTGAGGTCCTACAATGGCCACCACTGATGGTGTAATCAAATTGGAAGCGGAGAACACTCCATAAATAATTGCCATGCTGTACACATAAAACATTAAAAGGAAAAAACAAAACTCTTGAATCACGGTCTCAAAAGTGCATTTTTTTCAAATATACTTAGCATCTATAGATTTTTCTTTACCATAAGCATTGACTTCTTTAGCCAGAATTAACAATAATGCTATCAGTAAGCTGAACCCTACACTGAAGTTTTCACTTACACAAAATCCTTACGTCTCATCAAATTTCCCTTTGAATCAGCTTGCCTTGGACAATACGCTTTTAGTGAACAAGTAAATTATGACAGCTAACATAGAACATATAACAAACACAGAGCCAACTGTTTTATGTATGTTTGGAATTGGAAGACAAAGCTCTACAAAAAAAAAAAAAAAACTGTGGTATTATTATCAATCATCTAAAAAAAAAAAAAAAAAAAACCCAGAGGTTAGCATCCCTCTATTCTCAAATGTCATATACAAGATTAGGTTTAGGATACGTAACAAAGAACCAAATAAGAGCTGTGGGGAAAGGGGGAATGGTCAGCATCTTATAGTTAATGACAGAGAAATTAAGAAACCCGTGTTTATAGCCATGTGTGCATTACATTCCCAGCTTCAATCATATGTACTGACTCATGAAGGCCTTTTAACTTTTCATTTTCTCTATGTCTAAAACTGGGACAAAACATCTCAACAAAAATCTAAAAGCTCCTGGTGACAGTATGTTAATCGTTACGAAATTACAAAGACGGGAGGACTAATGTTTCAAGAACCCTATAAAACATGCTCTGTTTAGGATTGAGAAGATGTAATTATGACAATACTTGGGTGTTTGTTAAATGCCAGGCACTGTGCCAAGAGCTTTATATGAATTACCTGAGCAAGGAAACGGGGCTCAGAGAAGCCACTGGCCTAATGCAACACGGTCTTATGTCCCGAAACCAGGATTCCAAACCCGGTGTTTAATTCCTCATGAAATCTAAACTCATCACCGTTATTGCGTTCTCCCAAGCAGCCCAGATGTGGAGACAAGACAACTCCTAATTCAACCACAGTATTAAGGCCGGAGATTCTGAAGATTTGGGGGGACTACTGTCATACATGAAGTAAAACCAACCATAGAGTACAATACCTGGTATATCCACTGCCGTGAAAATCTGTGCTATTTAAGCTCCTGATGACGGTTTGCTGCGTGGAAGACAGAGCTCATCAGTGAAAACATTCTGCAGTCTCCCTCCCCACCAAAGTTTGTCTCCGAGGATGGAGAAGGAAGCACCTGGCAAAGTGAAAATCAAGATACTCCGTGCTTCCCTGGGAAGTCGGCTAGGAGACAAGCGGAAAGAACAGGAAAGGGGCAAACCGAGGCCCGGGGAGCGCGGAAAGCTGGGCCGTAGCTACGCCTTGAGGCTTCCTTCTCCTCAATTGTCCCAGCACTAACGTGGACCTTAATGCAGGCACGAAATGACAGGTCAACCTGCAGACCCCAAGTCAGGTCAGAGGAATAAGCGGTAACTGCTCGACACCCCGACCCGATGCAATATTTACTACAAACCATCTGACACGTGAAACCAAACTGAAGCACAGAAAGCCAGGTGGGAAGATAGGAGGTGCAATTTCAGCGCGCTGCTAGGTACGATGACTGTTTATTATTGGGTTTTTTTTTGGGGGGGGGGCGTTAGGAGAGGCACTTCGGAAGACGGAGAACAAATCCCAACTCACCGCCACATTCCCACAAGTTTGAAAGGCGGTGAACATAAACATAAAGGCAACTCCTAAAATAATAATGTTGAAAAGCTTTTTGGATTCCGGGGACATTGTGGCTCGGCTGGGCCGGAGGTCAGCAGCTCCTCGGGGCGAAGCCGCTGACGATCCTGGGGAAGGAGACGAGGCGGTGACAAGAGGCGGCAGATGCACGAGCCAGGCTGCCAGCGGTGCGCGTCCAGCTCCCGGATCAGAATCGCGGCCCGAGAGTGGACTCCTCGGCACGGGCGGCTAGGACATTCCCAGGACCCGATCCGAGCAGGGGCAGGCCCGCCGCCCCGAGAGGCGCCAACCACTTCGCGGCTCCAGGTGGAAGGGCCTGCCCGACGGAGGAGGGGGCCAAAGACGAGGTGCAGCGGCCGGCGCGGCCCCGCCCGCCCGGCCGGCCCTGACTCACCACGGGTCAGGCGACCCGGTCACCTGACCGCAGCCTCCGCGCCCGCCGCTCGGCCCGCTGGGAAATGTAGTCCCGCCCGCCCGAGGCACGCAGGCGCGCCGTGAGGAGGGGAGCGGGGCCGAGCCCGCGCGCCCCAGCGAGGGAGGGGCTGTTAAGCGGAACCCGGCGGAGGAGTGGGGAAGCGCGGGGAGGGAGCCCGGCGATGTCGTAGCGGGGTCCGAGAACGCTGGAGACCGCGGGACAAACGGGGGGGCGGGGAGGGAGGAGAAGTAGCCCCTTTGGCAGGGGCGGGAACCTTCTGCGGAGGCCCGAGCAGAAAAGCTGCGTGGAGCTCGCATACTGCCCTGAAAAGAAGGCGGGGCCTGGAAGGGGAGCGCTTCCTGTCCCTCCTGCGGGAGCAGCGCCCGTGCGGCCTCGCAGCCGGAAAGAGCGTTTCGCGGGCTTTCCAACTGCCCGCAAATTCCGCTCCCCCCTCCCAGCCACAGTGACTCCGCGCTTTTCGGCCCGCCCGCCGGGCTCTGCGCAGGCGCGTCGGGCAGGGGCGGGGCGCGTGGCCGCGGAGTTGCGGGGCGGGGAGGGGCGAGCCAATCAGGGGATTCATTTCCGGGTGGCGCGGGCGCCATTTTGTGAGGAGGGATATAAACGGGCGCCAGGGCCGGCCGCCCGCCCAGTTGTTTCTGTGGTGGAGGCGGCGGCTGCGGTGGTTCGCTCGCCTTTCCCGTCCACCGCGTCCGGTCCGGCCTCTCCCAGCGTCTCAACCGCGCGGAAGCCAACTGCCAGAGGCGCGGCGTCGAGCCGGGCTAGTGTGGGGAAACCGCCGCCTCAGCCGAGCGCGCGGGCCCGCCCAGGGCGTTACTAGGTCGGCGCGCAGTCGCGGCCCCCGGCCGGCGCTCCAGAGCCATGAGTTACGGTCGCCCGCCTCCCGATGTGGAGGGCATGACCTCCCTCAAGGTGGACAACCTGACCTACCGCACCTCGCCCGACACCCTGAGGCGCGTGTTCGAGAAGTACGGGCGCGTCGGCGACGTGTACATCCCGCGGGACCGCTACACCAAGGAGTCCCGCGGCTTCGCCTTCGTCCGCTTCCACGACAAGCGCGACGCCGAGGACGCCATGGACGCCATGGACGGGGCGGTGCTGGACGGCCGCGAGCTGCGGGTGCAGATGGCGCGCTACGGCCGCCCGCCGGACTCGCACCACAGCCGCCGGGGCCCGCCGCCCCGCCGCTACGGGGGCGGGGGCTACGGGCGCCGGAGCCGCAGGTAAGCGAGCCGGGGGCACAAAGGTCCGCGCGGACACGTGGCGGTGGCGGCGGTGGCGGCGGCGGCGGCGGCGGCGGGCGGGCGGCGGGCGCGGGGCCGTGGCGGGCGGCCGGGAAATGGCGCCCGGGCGGCGCGGTAATGGCGGCGGGGCGGGCGCAGCACGCGGGCGGGGCGCGGCCCTGGCCCCGATGGCCGCCCTGACTGACGCCCGCCCGCCCGGCCGCCCGCAGCCCTCGGCGACGCCGCCGCAGCCGCTCCCGGAGTCGGAGCCGCTCCCGGTCCCGCAGCCGCTCCCGCTACAGCCGCTCCAAGTCTCGCTCCCGCACTCGCTCGAGGTCGCGGTCCACGTCCAAGTCCAGGTCGGCGCGAAGGTCCAAGTCCAAGTCGTCGTCGGTGTCCAGGTCTCGCTCGCGCTCCCGGTCCCGGTCCCGGTCCAGGAGTCCTCCGCCCGTGTCCAAGAGGGAGTCCAAGTCCAGGTCGCGCTCCAAGAGCCCCCCGAAGTCTCCCGAGGAGGAAGGAGCGGTGTCCTCTTAAGCGAATGGTAATGTCAATGGGGATCCGAGACGCACGGACTCGAACTCAGATGGGGTGTGCAGGAGCTTGTTATGATCCGTGTTAATATAAAGTGGCTCCTGGTGTCGGGAGTGCGGCTGTGAGCTAACTCAGCTTTGGGAGTAATACTGAAGAGAGGGGTCTGCAGAGAGGATGTGCATAAAGCTTAGATATTAATGGCTGTTTCGTAAACTGTTTGAGACCTATTAATGAAAATGACTATTTCTTGCTGTTTTTATCCAACGTCTGCATTTTCCCCTTTAAAGCTGCGGTCTCCTGTTTGATAAAAGAATATTGGCCAGTATTGCAGATTTTAACTGATTTGGCTGATCCTCCAGGGACCAGTTTCTGTGGGCGTGTATTGGAGCAGGTTTGTCTTTAAATGTTAAAGATGCACTATCCTCTTAGCGAAAACGATCAGTTCAACTATTGTTGTACTGACTGGGACTTCATATTCTAACGGATGTGGCAAACGAATTGCAAAAAAGAAGCAATGAACTTTCGGAACCCCAAAAAAGTTTACAGGTATTGCACTGGGTGGGGAAAGGATAGTGTGTCTTTAACTCTCAAATTGTTTGGTCCTATTTTTTAAAAGGAAAGGGCCCTAAGTAGCTCAGATATTCTCAATTGCCAAATGTTTCATTTGAAAACTAAAGATTTATCTTAAAATAGACTGATTTTCTGATTTCAAGTTGTTTTTGTTTGGATACCGTCCTTTTTCTTTTTTTTTTTTTCTTTCTTTTTTTTCCCCCCTTTTCCTTTTTCCCTCCCTTATCATTTTTCACCTTGGTTATTTGGCCAAGATTGCATAAACACAAATTTGTAAAAGCGGATGGTAGCCTTTGTGAAAATTTCCTAATTGGGCCTTTAAAAAACTGATAATGGCTGGGTGGAACCTTTCCGTAACCTACTTGTTTCACCAGAGCCTTAGTAAGTACATGCCTGAAACTGAAACCATGTGCACTTTCAGTCACTTCACAGTAATGGAGGGTAAACTGAACTTTTCTCTTTTCAAACCTAGATGGGTCAACAAGCAACATAACAGAAGACTTGGGGGAGAAGGACCGCACACTCAGTCCATCGAAGAGTCCTTGGAACAAGCAACTGGCTATTGAAAAGGTTATTTTGTAACATTTTGTCTAACTTTTTACTTGTTTTAAGCTTTGCCTCAGGTGGCAAACTTCATTTTATGTGCCATTTTGTTGCTGTTATTCAAATTTCTTGTAATTTAGTGAGGTGAACGACTTCAGATTTCATTATTGGCTTGGATATTTGAGGTAAATTTTCCTTTTTGTTTATATAGTGCTGACTTTTTTTGTTTGAAATTAAACAGATTGGTAACCTAATTTGTGGCCTCCTGACTTTTAAGGAAACGTGTGCAGCCATTACACACAGCCTAAAGCTGTCAAGAGATTGACTCAACATTGCCTTCATTCCTTAAAATTAAAAACCTACAAAAGTCGGTGTAAATTTGTTTGTATATGTTATTTACCTTCAGATCTAAATGGTAATCTGAACCCAAATTTGTATAAAGACTTTTCAGGTGAAAAGACTTGATTTTTTGAAAGGATTGTTTACCAAACACAATTCTAATCTCTTCTCTTGTGTATTTTTGTGCACTAGGCGCAGTTGTGTAGCAGTTGAGTAATGCTGGTTAGCTGTTAAGGTGGCGTGTTGCAGTGCAGAGTGCTTGGCTGTTTCCTGTTTTCTCCTGATTGCTCCTGTGTAAAGATGCCTTGTCGTGCAGAAACAAATGGCTGTCCAGTTTATTAAAATGCCTGACAACTGCACTTCCAGTCACCCGGGCCTTGCATATAAATAACGGAGCATACAGTGAGCACATCTAGCTGATGATAAATACACCTTTTTTTCCCCCCTACCCCCAAAATGGTAAATCTGATCATCTTCATGTATGAACTTAAAATACGGAAAATGTTAAGGAAGCAAAATGGTTTGTAACTTTGTAAGTACTTATAACATGGTGTATCTTTTTGCTCATGAAAATTCTGTACTATAACCATTGTTTCTGTAGTTTAATTAAAACGTTTTCTTGGTGTTAGCTTTTCTCAGAATATGTCTTGGTCTTTTTTCCCCCTCCCTTTATTTGAAAGACCTGTGACCTGTGCAATTTACCTTGTGAATTGTTACTGACTGTACAGTATGAAGGTGAAATGTTTAGTAGTTGACTTTTTTCCCCCTTAAGTTAAAGTGGAAATGCCATTTCAGCACCCATAACCCCTAAAATCAATGCTCTAGGGTAGCACTTCTCTTGAGGTTGTGGATACTCCCTTCTTAGCTTAATTTATGGCCTGTTTTTATTTTTTATTTTTTTAAAGAACAGCCCAAGTCGTTTCTTGTTTGTTTTCTTACAGGCGTGTTAATTTTTGTTTTCATGGCTTTGTAACCCACAAGTGTTGTCTAGGTGACCCATCACAATCTTTAAGGCTGACAGATTTGGACCATCTTCAAATCCAATGTTTTTTTTGTACACCCAAGAAGTTAAAGTGGTCTGAGTCTAGTTGGCATGCCAGGTTGCTAATTAGTATTGACGTCGTCCCAGAACAACCTGTATGTAGGTGGTAATTCAGAGACTGTCCTTTGCAAAGGAGATGACCAGCATTTCAACCGTATGTCTTCCTGGAAGGGCAGATTCTGCTATATCTTCCTTGTCTGCATCAAAAGACTCCAGAGGAATGTGGACACATTTCATATCCCACTTGTAGAGCAAAGCTTCAAGTGACCAGTCAGCACTGAGAAAAAAAAATAAATTGTTTTTTTAAAATCATGCTTTTCCTGTTTTGCTTCAGATATGTTTTCATTTTGTCCTTAAAGTAGGTTATTGCATGAGGAGTAAAGTTTTAATAAAATTGAGAGAGTAAACCAAGATGATGCAGGCTTACCTTCTCACCTGGTAAGTAGACCACAGTTGGACTTTGGGGTTCTTCTGCATCAGAAAGTAGACTGTAGTTAAGATGTCTTCAAAATCTGGGAAGAGAGGACTCTTTAAATGGACTTGTACACATCACCTCTTTAGCCAAATGTACTATTAAAAACCAAAAAAGATTTATTACCTTCTGGTTCAAAGAACACATCAGATGCAAGAATAATATCTTGTGGTGGTAGAGCCAGAAGATCCTGAGACACATGGCCCCATGTCAGTCCAATGACACGCACCTGTGGCAGGTTATTCATTTCACAGCTTTGCCGGCAGATCTCTAGACAGTAAGGCAGCTCTGAACTGTCTGACAGGATTACTTCAGCACCACATTTTGCAGCCATAATTCCTGGAAGGCTCACTCCAGCTCCAATCTAATAAATTTATTAAAGGCTAGCATTTCAAAGTCCTGCTTAGCATTTCAGGGAATTTAGGATCTTAGTTTGCTAAGAACAGCGTCCATGAGGAGCTTGTCATAATCTATAAAATGTGCCACAATGAAGTATTGCTTTACTAGATGAAGCTTAAGCTTTTCAATTGTAGAACTTCTTGGGGGATTCCTCTTAATTGGCTGGGAAGGTTAATTCCCATACAGGGCCCTGTATTCTGCAACTGACAGTATCGCTTTCAAAGTCTGTATCTGGCAGCTTAATTGCTTAATAAGCCCTAGGTAGTTTGGGACACATGTTCTGTCATTTTCAGTTCTCTTAGCTGTCTATAAAGGAGCTCCTAATTATAGGACATGGGGTCTCAAGGTTTGATGAGTGACTTGCATGCACACCTGGCCATTACGGTTGTTACTACTCATTTTAACTGCTTTTATATGGCTATAACTTGACAGGTCTGCAACATGGCTTCCTACAAGGGATTTTCTAGTTGGGCCTTCAAAGTGACTAAGGAATAACCAAAGAATGCCTTTATTAAGTATTGTCTCTTTGGTTAAAACATAAGCTTCCCATTTTCCAGTTCTGAGGATAAGCATAGAGATTCTCAATCTCCCCAAATTGCCACTGATGGGAGGGTCCCTGGGTGGCTCAGTGGTTGAGTGCCTGCCTTCCACCCAGGGCGTGATCCTGGAGACCAGAGATCAAGTCCCACATCAGGCTCCCTGCGTGGAGCCTGCTTCTCCCTCTGCCTGTGTCTCTGCCCCTCTCAATGTCTCTCATGAATGAATAAGTAAATCTTGTAAAAAAATAAATTGCCACTGATATTCAGGCCAGAAGTGCACCAAGTGCCTTCCCACTGTTCATTTATTTACATGGTTTTGCAAAAGTTAAGAGGTGTTACTAAGTTTTGGATTTATCCTCAGCCTTCAGATTTAAGTCTTGTACCATTTCTGCAAACTTGACAATTTCTCCAACCCTTTAGCAGGTTCCTGTCAGGTGGAGTGAGAGAAAGCTTGGGATACTCAAGATTTCCAAAAAATGGAAAAGGCTACTTTATAAGAAACTGCATGTGTCACAGACCCCCGATTACCCTACTGGGTCACCCTGGAAAGATTGCTTTAATGACTGCTTCCATGCCAAGATTCTAGAACTAAGATTAGTCAATGGGCTTCACTTAGAATAATGGTCAGCATAATGTAAAGGGCCAGATATTTTAGTCTCGATGGGACTCCTGTGGTCTCTGGTACATGTTCTTTTTTTAAACAACCTAAAATGTAAAAAGCATTCTTCACTCAAGACTTACAAGTTGGTCAAATCACCCAATTTAAAAATATTTAAACAAAAGTAACAAGCACATAGACTTAAATCTGAACAGGATTTCAGGAAACCTCAAGAGCACTTGTACCTCTAAGACAGCCTTGCCCGGCAGAGATCTTCTGTGAAACCACAGGTACTGAGCCAGGACCACCGCACAGGGCCAAACATACATCCCATATTGGAGATGGAGGACCTGAAAAGAATTTTTTGTATGCCAAAAATAACTCCTCTGCTGGCAGCTGGAATATTTTACAGTCAGAATGCCCAACACTGGCATCTATCACAAAAATGACAGTTCCCTGCTCTCTAGTTCACATCCCAGGAGGTATATGAAACTGCAATACCCTGTGATAAGCACTCTTCATACCCTCATTCGTTCAACATTCATCCAGGCACTTGAGTGGTTTAGTGGGCTAAGGATGTAACTTAGGTTAAGGGTGTAAGGCTCGTAGAATACAGACATCCTACTGGGAAAAGACAAGCCATAAGTAAGCAAATACATTCTTCATTGGTGATAATGCTAACAAACACGAAAACGTGATGTGAGATAGTGGGGGCAGGGAGCAGGAGATAGGGGTGGGGAGACAGTGACCACAAGCTGGCTGTCCTAGATAGGGAGAATGATACAGGCAAAGGCCCTGAAGCAGGAACTAAAAAGCCTCTGGCTGGACCACAGAGGGCGCCGACTGCTGGAGGCAGGGAGGCAGGGTTGTGGTAGGTCAGAGGGAAGGCAGAGACCAGACCAGTGGGGTCTTGCAGGCCATGGGAAGTTCAGCTTTTATTGTAAGGCAGTTAAGAATGTATAGGGACACGTGGGTGGCTCTGGTAGAGCGTCTGCTTCGGCTGGGGGCATGATCCCAGAGTCCCGGGGTTGAGTCCCACATCGGCTCCCTGCGGGGAGCCTGGCTCTCCCTCTGTGTCTCATGGAAAAACAAATATTTTTTTTAAAAATGTATCTGGGGCTTATAATCACGCATTGATTTGGTATGCTAATGAGAGACAATGAGGCTGGGAAGACTTTCAACAAGTTTGAGTGCAGCTCAGTCCTGGAGTCAGGAAGGCAGGCAGCTTACACAGCCTTTGGAGAGAATCGTGAGAGCACAGTATTTAGGGAGGCAAAAAAACGGCTCACACCTTGGCAATGAGCCTGCCTGAGTTCAAGCGCTGGATGTGTAACTTACTAGCTGTGTGACTGCACCCTGTCCATGCTTGTTTCCTCACCTGCAAAACACTATCTCCTCGGGTGACTTGGAAGACTCAGTGCTAACCTAGTATAGCACCCAGCACAAAACAGTCAAGGTGAGCGGTTCTTAAACTGCAAAACTGCAAGTCTTTCCGTTTTCTAGAGCAGAGGGTGCTGCTAGTGGATTGGTTGGAAAGGCCGCTGAAGTGGTAAAAGCATCAAAGGCGAAGGAACTGAAGGTCCAAATTCAAGCAGTCAATTCACTCAACAAAAATATTAGTGCCCTGGAACACATGGGTGGCTCAGTGGTTGAGCATCTGCCTTCAGCTTAGGTCACGATCCCTGGGTTCTGGGATCCAGCCCGGCCTTAGGGGAGCCTGCTTCTCCTCTGCCTGTGTCTCTGCCTCTCTCTCTCCATTTCTCATGGATAAATACATAAAATCTTAAAAAAAAAAAAAAAAAAAGGTTAGTGCATGGGCACTGGTACTAAGCGTAGCAAGTGCAGCCTGAATAAAACGCCTGCCCTGGTAGATTTTACCCGATACAATTAAAGGATTTCTAACCAAAGCAGTGAGTTTGCAAGATTTGGGTGTAAAAGGGTCTTTATTCTCACAGGGAATATTTCCACCTCCTAAACTTGGAAAGAGATCCCAGTGGGGTATTCAACACGACGGCATTTAAAAAACACCAGAAATGGTTTTCGCTTGAGACTTCACCTCCTCTTAGGCGGTTTTTTTTTTTTTTTTTTTTTGGTCTTTAAATGGTTTCTGCTCATGCCTCCCTCATTAGACTGCTGTTAAAGTCGAAACATTGCTACCTCCAAATACTTTAAAAATCCGGATGCATAAGGTATTACTTCTATTATTACAGATTATAGAGTTTGGGGACAGCTGTGAGCTGACAGGAGCAAGTGACGGTCGGCCCAAGAAACTTTATTTGGACAGTGAGGGTGGACTCTCCGATCCTTGGTAAAGCTGAACTAAGAAGCCCTTTAACAAGACCAAAGGAAGCATTTGGTGTCCAAATGCCCCTTTTCTGGCAAGGCCCCCCAAGTGTCTTACTTAGGAGACTGCCAAGGGCTTCACACCGCAGACCTCCCCGCCCTGAGGAGCATCGCCCCAACCCTCCCGACGCCGCCAGGTCGGCTGGACCCGCTCCCGCCCCGGGCGCCCCCGCAGAGGACCCGAGGCGCCCCCCGGCGGCACCCGCCGCACGCACCTGCGGGACGCGGACCTCCAGCACGGCCCCCTCTGCCCCCAGGCCCGGCTCCTCCGAGAACCGAAAGCGCTGGGCCCGGGCCGCATGCCCTCGGAGGTCACGCTCGCCCAGCGGGGAGTCGGGGGCCCCCGGGCCGGCCGGGAGCAGCGACGAGCGCCGGGCTGCCAGGCTGCGCGCGCGGGAAACCCCGAGGCCGGCTGGGGCCGTCTCACTGGCGCCACGTGGCCCTTCGCGGCCCCCGTCGGGTCGGGGCAACTCGACAGGAAGGGCGGGGAAAGCAGCCCTCGGGCGGGGATGCGGCCACGCGGTGAGGAGACACGGGGACGCCAGGCAAAAACGGACACGGAAGACAGGCGGCCTCCGCCGCTCGCCCGCCGGAAACGGGCCGCCGGCGAAGCGCCTCGCCTCCGGAAGTGACGCGAAGACCGGAAGCGGGCGCGGGAGAGGCGGGGCCGCAGTGAGGCGGCTCCTCGTTCGGCGCGACCTTCCCAACATGGCGGAGAGCCGGCGAGTGTGAGGGCGGACCCCGGAGGCGCCCGGACCAATGGCTCACCGCGAGAGGCCGGGGGGCGGGGAAGACGGCAGCCGCGTGCCCAACCCGAGGCCCGGGAGGTGGTTGGGGAGTGAATTTTCTGGAAGGCGACTTTAAAGGCGCCAGGCCGGAGCGAAGGGCGTTTGGGTGCCGCCGCCGCCGCTGCCGCCGCTGCCGCCGCTGCCGCCGCTGCCGCCGCCCGGGTCGGGGAGGGGGCGCGTTGCAAGTAGGAAGCGAGGCGCTCCGAGGCCGTCGCGGGAGCAGCTGGGGACCCCCCCGCAGGATGAACCACAAGAGCAAGAAGCGCATCCGCGAGGCCAAGCGGAGTGCGCGGCCGGAGCTCAAGGACTCGCTGGACTGGACCCGTCACAACTACTACGAGAGCTTCTCGCTGAACCCGGCGGCCGTGGCGGTGAGTGGGCCGGGGTCGCGGGCACCTCCGCACGGCTGCGCCCCGCCCCCCGCCGGTGCCCAGCGCGGCAGCCCCGGGTCCCCAGGGGCTCGCCCGCGCCCCGCGGAGGTCGGGGTCCTCGGGCCCGGGTTCCAGGGCGGCCCCCTTCCTCCCGCGCCGCCGCCCGGAGGCTGACCCCGTTGGCCGTGGAGGCCCACGAGTGGGAGATAAGCCGTTTCCCCTGGTGGGGCGGCGCTGGGTGCGACGTGTCAGTCCACTCGCGGGTCCTTGTGCCTCCCCGCCCCCCTCCACGTCCCCAAGGTAAGCCAGAACGAGAATCTGGCTCCTTAGGTATGTCACTGCTAATTAATCCTGGGGGACGCCTTTTGCTGCCGCCGGACCTTTTTTTTTTTAACTGGGTAGGTCTTTTCTGGTTCAGGATAACGTGGAAAGGGCAGACGCCTTACAGCTGTCGGTGGAAGAATTTGTGGAGCGCTATGAACGACCCTACAAGCCCGTGGTTCTGCTGAACGCCCAAGAGGGCTGGTCTGCGCAGGAGAAGTGGACCCTGGAGCGCCTGAAAAGGAAGTACCGGAACCAGAAGTTCAAGTGTGGCGAGGATAATGACGGCTACTCCGTGAAGATGAAGATGAAATACTACATCGAGTACATGGAGAGCACTCGGGATGACAGCCCCCTCTACATCTTTGACAGCAGCTACGGTGAACACCCTAAAAGAAGGAAACTTCTGGAGGACTACAAAGTGCCCAAGTTTTTCACCGATGACCTCTTCCAGTATGCTGGGGAGAAACGCAGGCCGCCTTACAGGTGAAGTTACCTGGCAGTGAGGCCGTTACAGTCTAACGTACAAGTCTAACTTAGTGTGTGTCACCTGAGCTCAGTCAGCTGATCTTTCTCCATAGCAGTGAGTGGTTCTCCTGGGCTGCACATGAAGCTTATTTAGGGGGGGGTGACTGCTGCCTGCGCAGGTCCTACAGCCACAGACTGGTTTCACTGGTCTGGGTTGCCACTTGGGCATTAGGATTTCTGAAGGCTCCCCAGGTGACTCAAACGTGCAACCAAAGTTAAACTAACACTCATCTTTGAGGGAAGTTTTAATAGTTAAAGCCCAGTGGTAATAAGCCACATCAGTGATTTTTTTTTTCTTCTGTTATGGAGCATTTCAGACATTCAGCGTTTCTGCGTAGCAGGATTTTTGTAGTACCTGAAATAAAGAGCACATTGGGGGCACTTGGGTGGCTCAGTTGGTTAAGCGCTTGTCTTCAGCTCAGGTCATGATCTCAGGGTCCTGGGATCCAGCCCCACATTGGGCTCTGCACTCAGTGGGAAATCTTCTCTCTTCCCCTGCTTGTTCTGTCTCTCTAATAAATAAAATCTTAAAAAAAAAAAAAAGCACAACATATAAAACTAAGAACTTGTGATTTTGTAGTATGTGAACAGTTAAGTTACTCTTTGTATCTTGGTTGTTTTCACTCCTTAGGTGGTTTGTGATGGGGCCACCACGCTCTGGAACCGGAATTCACATCGACCCTCTGGGAACCAGTGCCTGGAATGCCTTAGTTCAGGGCCACAAGCGCTGGTGCCTGTTTCCTACCAGCACGCCTAGGGAGCTCATCAAGGTGACCCGTGAAGAAGGAGGGAACCAGCAAGATGAAGCCATTACCTGGTTTAGTATCATTCATCCCCGGACACAGCTTCCTACTTGGCCACCTGAATTCAAACCCCTGGAAATCTTACAAAAACCAGGAGAGACTGTCTTTGTACCAGGTATAGATGAAATGAGAGGAATTACATTCTTTGATTTCATTTTTTTGGTCATTTGGGGGCACAAGGGTATATATAGAGAAGGAGTCAAACAAGTCCATCTGCATGCTGATTCTTTTTTTTTTTTTTTTTTTTTTTTTTTAAAATTTTATTTATTTATGATAGTCACATAGAGAGAGAGAGAGAGAGGCAGAGACACAGGCAGAGGGAGAAGCAGGCTCCATGCACCTGGAGCCTGACGTGGGATTCGATCCCGGGTCTCCAGGATCACGCCCTGGGCCAAAGGCAGGCGCCAAACCGCTGCGCCACCCAGGGATCCCTGCATGCTGATTCTTAATGAACTCCCTGATGCCCAGCTTGGACAGTGATGTGCTGCTGTGTTGTCAAGTGGTTAGGGGGCTACTGTCCCATTTTTCTTGTAACCTGCAGATACGGTGCCTATTGATAAACTTTATGTGAGGATTATATTCATTTTTATGCCTAGCAGTTTTCTGGTGTCCCTGTGGATGTGCAGTGACTTGTGCATATTTCTGTAAATTGAGTTTTCAATACAGTGTGGCACTGGCCAGTTGAGCCAGGAAATAACTTGGGGCCAATGCAGCAAGTCCCACACTTGAAAACTGTTAGTTTTGGTAGATTAAGTGTTAAGAGCAAGGGTATTTAATTTTTCTTTTAAGATTTTATTTATTTATTTATGAGAGACAGAGAGAGGCAGAGACACAGGCAAAGGGAGAAGCAGGGGAGAGGAGGGTGGGGGGGAATGGGTGACGGGCACTGAGGGGGGCACTTGATGGGATGAGCACTGGGTGTTATTCTGTACGTTGGTAAATTGAACACCAATAAAAAATAAATTTATTATTAAAAAAAAAAAGAGGGAGAAGCAGGCTCCCTGCAGGGAGCCCAGTGTGGGACTCGATCTCACGACCCTGGGATCACGACCTGAGCTAATGGCAGACTCTCAACCACTGAGCCACCCAGTGCCCCACAAGGCTATTTGGTATTATAGGAGGTAGGTGTTCTCCTCTTAGAAGCCAAAGAACTTGCTGCCTTTACAGTTTTAATCACCGTTTTGATCACCGTTTTGAATTAAAAGGGGTCAACACACTTTTTCTGTGAAGGGCAGAGAGTAAATATTTTAAGCACCGTGGACCAGACAGCATCTGTTCCAACTGCTCAGCTCTGCCTGTGGAGCAGAAAAGCAGCCGTAGACAGTCCAGAAATGAACAGGCATGGCTGTGCTCCAGTAGAACTTTATATAAATTGCTTGTGATTCCTGGATCAGGAGAACCATTGACCACTCTGGGTCTGATGTTTCTGAGTGTCTACTCATCTCACCTATAGATAGGAATCCTCTATTCATGAAGCTTATGTTATTTGTGGTTGTGTATAGACCCAAACCCTGCTTAACTGTTTCCTCGTTGGATTTCAGGAGGCTGGTGGCACGTCGTCCTTAATCTCGACACCACCATTGCCATCACCCAGAATTTTGCCAGCAGCACCAATTTCCCTGTTGTATGGCACAAGACGGTAAGAGGGAGACCAAAGTTATCGAGGAAATGGTATAGGTGAGAGACATTTTTTTCTCATTTCTGCTTTGTTCCGATTCCTACCCCAGAGGTGAAGTGGAAGGAGTCCACTGCTGCAGTAACGTGTGCTGATCTTAGGCCTGGGAGAGCTGGGGTACAAAAGCTCACGGGCAGAGGAGAGTGGGTCCAAGGTCAGGACTAGTTCTCAGGATGCTTGCCAGCCTCGAGGTGTGACAGGCTAAGACTCTGCATGTTTGATCAGTCAGTCAAAACGTGGTCATAATTGGGATTGGTCCTCATTTTCTGTTTCTTTTTTGTTTTCTGCTTTGGTTTTGTTTTGTTTTCCCCAAAGCTAGCGCTAGCAAAGGAAGCCTTTTTGTTTGGGTTTTATTTTGGTTCATTCTTTTTCTTACTCAGAAGCATTATTCCCCTTTGAACTTATTACCTTCAGTTCTTGTGAGTGAGGTGACTGCCCTGGAGACTTAGCTCCTCTGTTTATCCACAGAACAGATACAGCACGGGCAGCGGCAGTGCAAGCCACCCCCAGCCACCCCGTGCCACTGTGTCCCAACCCTGACCTGGAGGGACCAGCTCTCGGGGTAAGAGAGGGATCCTGGCTTGGTCAGTGCTCAGCCTCCCTGCTGAGAGGGCCAGCAAGGGTGGTGGCTTTGTTCTCCCCGGACTCTCGGGCACCTGAGGCCCACTTACTCCATCCCATAGGCCGCTGTGTGCTGTGATAGGGTCATTTTAAAGGCCTTAACCATACAGCTGGTCTTTTGTCCCTGGTTAGAGTGGATGCCAAATCAGGTCCCTAAGGGGAGGGCTGCTGCCTCTGAAAGTCCAGTTCAGTTTTATCTTCAAGTGAGGGGGACCCTCTCTGTTGCTTGGCACTTCTTGTTTCTCACAAACCTAATTGTTGCTACTCTTACGAATAGAATTTAACCAAGCCCAACTGCAGTCACTCAGTGCTGTGTCGTGGAAAGGAAGGGTTTTAAAAATCAGCTAGGAAAGGTTCAGGAAAACAAGGAAGAGAGACTCTTTCTCCCAGGTGGGGGAAAAATAAAATAAGACTAACTCAGGGCAACTTTGCCTCACACGTTGGCAGCACGGCTGGCTCCTATGCGAAGGTCGTAGTAACTTGTGTGCAGCTAGTTCGCCTTTTCAGAAAAGCCTGAGCAGCATGTTTAGGGCTTTTGTTCCCAGCCTGTGGATTCGTGTGTCCTCACCACTGTCCAGCACCCATTCTGAGCCAGGGCACCTGACATTCCCAGGTGCTTCTGAGAGAGACAGGCCTCAGCGTTGAGTCCGGGTTGTTGTGCGCGGGCTTCATTGCCGGTCCCAGCACTGGGAACAATGTTTCTTGTCTCTCAGGATCTTGAAGCAAGAGCACCCCGAGTTGGCGGTCCTGGCCGACTCTGTTGACCTTCAGGAGTCCACAGGTATTGCCTCGGACAGCTCCAGTGACTCCTCCAGCTCCTCCAGCTCCAGCTCGTCGGACTCGGACTCCGAGGTGAGGCCTTGCTTCCTTCCCAGGCCTTCAGGGCAAGGCGCCCCGGCAAAACCAGTGGTGGCTCTCCCTCCTCCTGTCTGGGAAGGAGAAAAGCGTGAACATTTTCCGCTTTCTTCCAAGAACTTCGACCGCCACCATCTCTGCCACGTGGTGAATTTTAGCCGTATTATAGCCTTGTGTGTGTGCACACATGCGCATATCCTTGCAGTAGCCTCAAGAGATAAAAGGAGTACTTGGGGATTTCGTTAAGTGAACCACCCAGGATCACATAGCTTGTGAACGGCAGTATGGGGATTCGAACTTGGAGCATTGTCACCTCAAAGCTCATGTTGAGAATTGTCCCTGTGGGTGTCAGTTGTAAGCCTGGCAGCTCAGCAAATTCAGTGGCTTGTTAGAAGCTAACGTCACATTGGGGAAGAGGAACCTGTGCCCTTAGCAGATGAAATAAATTCCTGTCATAGCACTTTGCATAATCGGTTGATTTGGGGTTTTGCCAGGGGGCAAGTGGGGGGTGAATGTTACATGCTGTTACTTCTTGCTTCCCCCCCTCGGGGTCTGTGCAAGTGCAGTCAGAGTGCACAATGCAATCTCCAAATGCTGTCTGTAAAATGTTCTTAGAGCCTTGATTTCAAACAATCCCTCTGTTGGAGACTGCTGGAAAGACACCTGGTACCTGAGGGAAGTTGCAGTGTTTGGGGAGGAACACCAGAGGGAGATGGATATTTGGACTGTGTTGCAGAGCTGTCATAAACGGCCGCTTCACTCTGGGAGGGCACGGACAGCATTTGTGCTATCTCTCGAGGTTGGATGTTTACAGACAAAATGGGTTGCATCTAATTGAGTTCCTGTTTTTTTCCCCTGTGTCCAGTGTGAGTCTGGGTCTGAAGGTGATGGCACAATGCACCGCAGGAAGAAGCGGAGGACGTGCAGCATGATGGGAAATGGGGACACCACCTCCCAGGATGACTGTGTGAGCAAAGAACGCAGCTCCTCCAGGTGACCACGCACGGCTGTTGTCTGTGTAGAAGGACATGCCCCCAGCGAGGGGCAGGGCCCTGGGGAGGGCAGCCTTCTGAAGCTGCAGACAAGGGGAGGGCCGGAGAAAGCCAGAGAACAAGGATGCCCTCGGAATAGGAGTCCGTTCACTTAGCATTTGCTGCAGTAGCTTCTTTCTCTGCTACCAATGCAAAGTAATGTGGCTTATTTTATGCATAAAGGCAAGAATCTATGTGGATGGTGCCAAGGAAACCCTTAACATTATTTAATAAAAATTCAATCCATTTTACATCCTTGAAACTTTTGTCCTTGGAGAATCCCAGAACCTCCCCTGTGGTGTTGTGGGAAAGCAGTGACTCCACTGGTGTGTACCCTTGATGGGGAAGTGGTGGTTACGGCCTAAGTGAAGGTACCCGGTGTCTCCTGAGAGCCTGAGGTGTGGCCTCCTGCTTTTCCCCCCACTTGCCATTGTCGCTTTGAGCACTCACATCAAGTGAGGCAGCCGTGAAGAGCTCAGTTATAGGAGGTTTTTGTCACATCTCCCGTGTCTCTTGATTTGCACCAGATTGGGTCTAAATAAGTTAAAACTCACAAAGTTAGTGAAGCAGTCCCTCTGCCAGCATGTGCCCTTGCAGGGGTACGTGATGGGCTTACAGTGAGGTCTGGAGCCAGAGCCCCTTCTCATTTGCGAGCCGCAGTGTGCCAGGCAGTGGTGGTCAGCAGGAGGGTCCCGGGAGGAGTTCAGTACTGAAGCTTGTGCGGCTCCCAGTGTCTGAAGGCCTGGCCTGCCTGCCGCGGGTGGCGTTCCTGCTGTGTTCTTTGTGTGTCTGAGCAGCTGGCTGTTTTCTCACCTGTCTGAGGAAAGCTGGGGACCTGCATGCCTTGCTGTTCGTTGTCCTCTTTCTCCACAGTCAGGCTAGAATTCTGCAGGAAGTTCAGGTGTCCTAGTCACAGGAATTGATGGGACTAGACTATGCATTTCTGAACCCGGTTCTCTTCACAGCCGTTGTTAGATTTCTCTTCTTGCTTTTTAGAGATGTTTCTGTTATAAATTCCCCCCACCGGCGAAATGTGCCTTTGTAACGTGTAAGAAAAGGGTTTAGGGACAGCCCTGCCCTGAGTTGCACACAGGGTCCTGGGGTTCTGCTTTAACATTGCCTTCCAGCTTCGCACCGGCTGTGCTGTCTACATGCTGATTACAGGCAGTTGTACTTTCCTTGGCAGGATTAGGGACACTTGTGGAGGCCGGGCTCACCCCTGAGCAAATAAAGAGACTCTCCCTGAGGTGGCTCCTGTGTACGCTGTTGGCGGCCACCTGACTCAGTTTTCACGTCTTCTGCTCCCACCTTCTCCTTTGTCTTCTTTGAATTTGGATAATCCTTCTCTGGTCCAAGCTTCTGTCTTCGGTCAAATGCTGTTTTTACTGCTTACTAAGAATAGATGGTCAAGAAGTGTCAAAACTCAGCAAGCTCAGTGAAACACGAAACACTGAAGGCTGCCGTGCTGTTGGGTGAGGAGGCCTATGCTGTCTCACTTACACCATGACCTCGAGGCTGCAGGGCTGAGATCCCTTGAGTATCTCACTGCGTGTGATAACCTCCCGACGTGGGTAAGGAACCTCTGCTCTCCGAGAGCCGGCTGTGCACAAGCAGGCCCCGAAGGGTGAGTGGACTTGGATTCGTGTGTGAGCCAATTACACATAAAAAGTGCCGCGCATGTGCCACTTCCCTGTCACTGTCCCAAAGCCGCACTCCCTGGCAGTGACCCAGCCAGCAAGTGCAGTGCCGCTCACTGCTGCGAGCGCTGTCTTTGGACACATTTCCTTCTCACCACCATCAGAGAGGCTCTTAAATTTAAGCAGTGTGTTCGTATAGTGTATTTTGGGGGAGGGATGACATATCAGGGTTTTTGTTTAGGAACAGTATGGGAATGGTGTTTGGTGTGTTTTATCACAGAATTTAAATTATGAATAGGGCCAACTTCTAACAGATGTGTCCTGTTCTTTCCTACCATGTGATCCATAAGGCAGGAGCTCTCTGTAAGAGACTTCACGATTAGTGCCCTTATTTGTTTGACCAGCAGACGAGAGGTGGGTGGCTTGTGCTACATGTCTGGAAATAAATCCATATATGGTGCTTCCAGTCTTTGGGATCTGTTTAGGATTCTAATTACTCTGGTATGAATACTTGGGATTGACCAGCAGTTTCCATTACTTGCTCTCTCAACTCACCTGCTTGCCTTAATTGGTCCCTAAATTCATCTAAATTTAAATAAAAGTAAGGGGGGGCTTGTCAAGGATATTTCCAGTGGAGAGGACTGAGCAGCATGTCCTGTTCTGGATGGGAGTGTAGGTAAAGGCATTAGCAGCCAGAGGGCAGCAAGAGCTCTCACTGGGGAGTGTTTGGGAGGAGCAGAGGAGTGTGTGCAGACATCCTGGAGTTGTATGGTTCCTCCCTCAACATGGGTATAATCTGGGGAATTCAGATCTCTTCTGTGCAAAAGTCCTATTTTTAACAGACTGATTATCATTTCATGACACTACCTCAGTCACGTGGCTTTCCTCTAGGAGGCTGATCCCTTATTTTGCCATAGTCAGTTCTCATTTGCGTTCTCAAATGCCAATCCAGATGTGTGGCCAGATTGGATGGAAAACATCTACTGCCTTCATCGGTGCCTGTCACCTGCCCCAACGTGCTGCTCTCCTCTTCCCCACCAGGCTACAGGGGCTTAGGCTCTTGCTTCCAGGGTCTGTTTGGGTGTGCATAAAGTCAAACCCCAAATTTATCATTTCTTTGTGTTAACAAGGTGTTCCTCCGTCTCCTTTTTCAAATTTTCTTGCCATCTTCCAAAATGGTTTTTTCTTTTCCCTATATTGCTAAGGGGCTGTCACACCTTCTCAAATCCATACCAACTTCTCTCTGAACTTCAGTTTAAAGAAAAAAAAAAAAATCTAAAGGCCATTCGCCGCCAGGGGGCGTGGTAGGACACTTTTGCAGTGGCTGGGATGCCGAGGTTAGAAGTTTGAATTGGAGAGATGAGCCTTCCCCAGAGGCCAACGGTGTTCCTGTTTGACAAACCATATCCAGAAATGAGGGCTCCAGCCCATCTGACAGGCCCGCAGTCACCTCACCGGAAAGCATCTGGATCACACGGGTTACATGCTGCCGTTCGGCTCTTACCACCCCGTGAGTGACCATGGGGCAGGGCAGTCTTTGTTTAGCTATGCCAGAGATTCAATACCTTCCCCCTGCCCACCTCCCAGCCCCGGCCCCTTTTATCGTCCCTGTGGCCCAGCCAAGCACACCATTATGGAAATAAAGCAGGGATGAGTTGGGGAAACCGTGAGAGAGGAGTGCCGTGATGACTGGATGCTGGGGATGAAGTAGGAAATGGGAACCAGGGGCCCATCTGTTCTGGAGTTAACCTTTTAACCCACCTGGCCTGAGCTCCCCCTTTGAGTGGTGTCAACAGCTTAGTAAGGGCAAGAACACAACATGAAACTTCTTAGGGATTCTTCTGCCAACTGAAAACCAACAAGCTGGCTCCTGGAAGAAGGGCTCTTGGACCAGTAGCTACTGATAGGGAGCAGGGTTCATGAAGACAGTGAGGGGCAGGGGAGGCTCTGGGCTTTGGGAACAAGCACCAAAGACTTATCATCATCCTGAAGTATCCAGCCTGCACACAGGCCTCCCTGGGGTCAGTAGTAGTGCTGGGATATTCAGGGTGACACCTTTGAGGGGAGAGCCACCGAACAGGGACGTTGTTCCTGTTTGGCTCAGGCTTACAGATGCCCACTTACCAATCATCCAAGCATTCAGCCTGTGTTTGAGTGCCAGGCACTGTTCTAGGTGCTGGAGATGCAGCAGTGACAAGCTCAGGTCCCCCTCCTTATGGAGCTGAAAGACTGAGTGCGCCATGCATGGTTCCCAACGGTCGCTGGTCAGAGTAGGTGGAGTCAGGCACATCCATTTCCACGACCAGAAAAGTAAGTTCAGACCTTACTAAATTCAGGTTTATGAGACCTTCATAAAAGAACATAATTAACATCATAGCTATGTTCTCAGCTTAGTGTTTGGTTTCTCTCTAAATTAGCTGAAGATATTTAAGGATTGGCAAGAAAGTTGCTGGTATAAGTGCTTTATGAAGTTACTAGAGGTTCAGCCTGGATATGATTTAGGACTTTAGACAAGAGTGTGAGATGGAATAGGAGTTTTCCAGTAAATGTTGTAAAAAGTGCTTTCTAGGACGTAGGCGTGTACGTGCGCAGCTATAGGTTCCTTGAATTGTGTGTAGCGTTTCCACAAATAAGTTGTCATGTGCGTGCTGGGTACTGCTGATGGTTTCCTGTGGAGTCTGGTGTCTCCTCACACTCCCCCCTCCCTGCCTTCTGTCAAGATGTTCCACTGATGTTACATTATATACAGCAAAACGAGATGAACCTCGCACCCCAGCCCCCTTGGGTGGTGGCTCTTGACTTTTGTCTCATCATCCTTAATTCAAAAACTTGAGACATCTAGCCCCCACTGAATGTCCCATGAGAACTGGCCCGGCCTGCTGTCTCCAAGGGGACTGGACAGTGCAGAAGAATTGGGACTGTGCCGAGTCCTTGTGCCTCTTGCAGCTGTCACCTAGACACCCAGCAGCCTGCTGCGCCTGCTTTCATCTCGCCGGGGGCTTCGCCACCGGATGCCTGTGGCTCTGCCATTTGATTGGTATTTTTAACTTTCACTTGGATGAAACTTGTTCATCATTTTAAATAAAGCAACTTGATTTGGAGTTGGGGTTTTTTTTTTTCCTTGTTCTTGTTTCTTTTCATTATTCATCTGATAGTGAATACAGAATGTAACTAAGTTAGTACAATGGGCCCTCTTAAAAGTATACTTTCAAACAGTGAAGGCAGGGGACAGAAAAGAAGGCCCTCTTTGGCTGAAAGTCATCCCCATCCCGGGGGTGGGGGTGGGGGTGGGGGGCAAAGGCCATAGCCAAGACAGGAGCCCATTCCACATTTTATAGCTACAGGGCATTTTTCATGAACCACCACTGAAATTCCTTGTGCTGGCACCCCTGACTATGATGTGGAGCAGCAGGACCAAACTCCCCCTCTTCCTGGAAGCCTGCAGTCATAACTGGAGCTCAAGAGGAAGCCTGAGCACTTACCGGTGTCTTCCACTTCAACAGCTGTCCATCTAGCTTCCTGGCTTACACCAGCTATCAGCTCAGGCACTGTAATTTTTCCAAAAGCAATAAATGTATCCTAAGCAGAAACTGGCACCCTGTTTTTTCAACTGGTACCTGACAAACTGCCCTGTGTTTACTGGAAATGGGAAAGACAATTTTTTGGTTACAGCATATTTATCTCAAACACAGTGTTCAGCCACAGAGCCCTGGAAGGATCTGGAGAAACAAAACCAGTAAACTTCCCTTCATTCCACCCTCCCAAACACGGAGGATTACTCCCAGAGAAGTCAGTAGGGGCCCTTGAAGCTGAATTCCAGAAAGCAGCCTTTGCGGGGCTGCCACGTTCCGGGGAGGCTTGTGTTGGAGGCTGCTGGTCTCAGGCCGGAAGGGGCATTCGCCGGCCAGGAACTGGAAGTGCCCCCCCGCCCCCCCCCAAAAAAAATGCTGTGGCCGAGAGTAAGCGGGGTTCACGTTCGCTGTTCACCGTCTTACAGGCCAGTCGGGTGCCAGGGTTTGGGTGAGCCTTCCCGGCCTGTCGGGGCCTCCGCGTTCCCCAACCTGCGCCCCCAGAGGGCTGGAGGCGCGGAAATGATGCTGAAAGTGACCAGAAGCGAAGGGCGCCTGAGAAAAGAGCGTTTCGAGCTGGTTTCCAAAACCAATCTGAGCGCAAAGCGCCAAGC
This sequence comes from Canis aureus, assembly GCF_053574225.1. Lineage (NCBI taxonomy): Eukaryota > Metazoa > Chordata > Mammalia > Carnivora > Canidae > Canis > Canis aureus. The sequence goes on along the minus strand of NC_135626.1, from coordinate 59,301,028 downwards.
CCGCCCGGTGCGGGCGGCGCGGGCCTCCTCCGGCCTCGGGAGCGCCGCCCCGGGGTCGGGGGCGCGGGGGGCGCGGGGGGCGGGGCGCGGCGGGGGCTCCGCCCCGGGGCGGGGCGCGGGCGGGGCGCGGCGGGCTCCCTCGGGGTCCCCGCGGGCGGGCACTCGGGCGGCCGCGGCGCGATGGAGGCGCCGGCCGAGCTGCTGGCCGCGCTGCCCGCGCTGGCCACGGCGCTGGCGCTGCTGCTCGCCTGGCTGCTGGTGCGGCGCGGGGGGGCCGCCAGCCCGGAGCCCGCGCCCCCGGCCGAGGCCCGCGGGACCCCCGCACCGCCCGGCCCCTGCGCCCCGGAGCCCGCGGCCGCGCCGGAGGGCCCGGGGGAGCCCGAGGGCCCGGGGGAGCTCGCGGCGGCGGCGGCGGCGGCGGCGCCGGTGGAGGCGGAGGAGCAGGCCGCTGAGGCCAGGCAGGTACGACCCGGCCCTCCCGGGCGCCCCTCCCCACCCCGGGGCCCGCGCCCCCTCCCCCCGGCTCGGGCGGGGCCGGGGACCGGGCCCCACTGCCCCCGCCCCCGCCCCCGCCCCCGGGAGCGCCGAGCCCGCGAGCAAACTCGCGAGCATCCTCCCCCCAGAAGTGCCGGCAGCGCCGAGCCCGCTTGAGTTGTGTGCTGCGTCCTGCTGGGGTTCCGCTGCCCGCTCCCCGCTCCCCGCTCCAGGCTCCCCGGCTCGGGGCACACCCACCCCTCGCCCTGCACCCCTCCGGCCCACGGCGGCCCGCATCCACGTGCATGCGGCTTGTTTCAAGGTCTGCAGTAATGAGAGTTGTCTCGATAACGAAAAAACAGTCATACTTTGAAAGAAAAGAAAAAAAGCTGCCTTTTCTTGGGAAGCCAGTGTGAAATCCAGACTCCAGAGCCAGTCTCGGGTGGGAAGCGCATAGGGCGGGGCGGCCGGAAGAGGCCTGGCACAAATGCAGTCATTTTTATTGTCACACGTGCTTTGGCACTTTTCCCCTGGGGTTGCAGATAAGCCTGGCCTGGATGGAGCAGAGGAGCAAGATACAGCCCTCCTACAGCCGGGCTGAGCACCCCCAAACCGCCCCTCCTGCTTCTGCCCCACACTCACTCCCTATGGTCCATCATCAGCTCCGTTCTGACCACTTGCCTGGCTTCAGGACATCCAGAGAGATGTGCACTCATCCCCCCTGGCCCCATACACTTTTTCCAGGGCTTCTCTTCACATTCGAAACCTACTTGCGGGCATGAGACCCACATTTCCAGGATTTGAGCACCCTTGACCCCTACAGGCTACCACCCAGGGCCCTGAGTCCGTGGGATCAGAATGCCTTGTTCTTATTCCCAATCCCCTCTTCTTGCACTGGAGGAGGCCTGGAGCAGTTGAAGCCGTGAGCAAGCTGCTCTGGTGCCTTGTCCGTGTGTCCACAGCACCCTACTGAATTTTGCTGGACACTGCAGAGAACCCTTGAGGGGAGAAGGCAGTGAGGCTGGGCCAAGGCTTTTCTCTTTGCTGAGTAAGTGTGTGGGACCCCTCTGAGCAGGCGCTTTGTTTGACAACTGGGTGACTAATTGTGTCATTAGAGCGGATTCTAACCAGCCAGAGGAGGGCTGTTGTATTCCTCCCAGGGAGGACAGACTGCTCTAGTGGAGGCCCAGTTGCTCCTGCTCACCTGGGCCATGGTGACCGCAGGTAGGGTTAGGGCCTGTGCTGATATATTAGGTTCGCTCCCAGGTTTGGGATCCCGCCTGCACTCACAGCCTCCTGGGAGAGCAGAGAGGAATGGGCCTTTCTCAGGAGCCATTTGCTCTCAACCAGCCCTGCCCTACCGTTTACACAGTGCCCTTTCCCACCCAGCAGCAAGTTCTAGATTGAAGTCTTAGATGCCTGTTAGTGGCGCTCAGTAGGGTCTTGATCCTCTGGGTTACAGCACTCCTGAGAGGGCTTTCTACGAGGCCTGTGGGCCCTCAGCAGTTCGAGATCTGGTGGGATGGGGTCAGTGTTGTTGGTCCCGAGCAGCCCCAGCACAATCTGCCTCTGTCAGGAAGACGCTCTTCCTGTGGGGGTGCGTGGGTGCTTGGAAGGACAAAGCACGTCAGAGGGGTTCACGTGCAGAGCAGCTGCCAGATGACTCTGAGAGTCTTGTGTCCCTACTCCCCATGCGACATCCTGTCCCAAGACCATCCCAATGTAAGGGTTATTTTTAAGTCCATATCCTCACTCAGGACTCTGGCCCTTCCCTTGTGGGTTCGGATCCCCAGTCCTTGCTGAGTTGCTGAGCTCCCCCCTCAACTCCAGCTGACAAACGCTAAATCATGGCTGGGCCTCAGGCCCTAGGGTCACGTGCGGGGGGTGGGGGACACATACCCCTGTCCCCTACTACTCTGCCTTCCCAGTGGAGAGATTATCCCTGAAAGAAGCTGCTAAGAAATTATCTGAAAATGCACAGGGGCATTTTCTAGAGCAGGTCTCACTGCTTTTTTCTGATTATCATATTGGGTAGAAGGACCCTGGGGAAATGAGGCTGAGGGGTGGGGGCGGGGGGGTGGGCAGCCACCTTGCCTGACTAGTGGTGCTTCTTCTGATCCAATCATCTTTCTGCCCTGCCAGGCCTGGGAGGCCCAGGGCAGCTGCTGCCTCTGATTCACAAAGCTGATTATTGAGAAGGATCCCAGCCCAGGGAAGCAGCCTTCCACTGCGGCTGCGGGTCACTGGGAAGGGTCCCCATGGTGCTGCGGGACAAAGTAGCATAGTGAGCTGAGACACTGGGCAGCCACTGAAGAAACGGGGAAATGGGGGGTGATCAGCCGGCCAGGTCGGGGAGGCTAAGCAGAGGGCAGAGCTCTATTAGTAGAACCTCTTTCTTGTCATATCTCCTAGGGGTGCGTGTGGGGGTGGGCAGTCTGAGGAAGCATGACAGGCATGCCCCCCCCCAACAAAGATTCATGGCCAATAATGTCACAAAAATAAGAGCTGGTCCCTTTTAAGGCCAGGAAACAGTGCTTTTTGGTGATGTGTAGGTTGTGATTTTCGGATCACCACGCTTCTTATCTAATGCAGGTGTGGATTCCAGCCAGGCTATGTCATAGGATTCCCAAACCGTGGTCAAGGTGAAGGTCAAGGGTCCCCCGAATAGTACTAGAGTTAAGTCGGTGCCATAACCCAGACTTCTTGGCATTTGGGTCCTCCCTCTCTGGTCAGCAACCGACTAGACACGGTATCACCAAACACAGAAGAGGCAGGGAGACCTGTCTCAGCTGAAAACTAAAGAGACAAGACGGACAAACATGATGCATGATCCTTGAATGGGTTCTGGATTGGGGCGGGGGTGCGGAGCATCCTGCAGGTAACTTGCAGATCTGTACAGAACATCTTGCAGATAACTGGGATATGTTTCAAATGAACCGGTTATCAGATCATTTTGTTGTCTCGATGCTCAATTTCTTGCATGTGATGCTGGCGTTGTGCTTCTGTAGACCCGTGGCCTTGTCCTTGGGGAGATTGCTGTGTGCCCAAACGTTCAGGGAGGACCCGTCATGATTCTAATAGTTACACGTACACGCCCACACAAGAGAATGGAAAAATGGCAAAATGTTAACAACTGGTGAATCTAGGTGAAGGACGTACAAGTGTTCATTGTTTTATTCTTCCGATTTTCCTGTAGGTTTGGAATTTCCCAAAGTACAGGGCTGGAGAGTACACTTACGGTGATGAGCGCCGAGAAATGTATAAAATTGTTGAAACATTATATTGTTTGCCTGAAGCTTTTATACCACTATATATTCATTATACATGGAAAAAAAAATACAGTGTTGGGAAAAAGAAACCCAGTGGGGAATTTCTCAGGAAAGGGCTTGGTTTCTCAGACACTCTGGCTGTGTCAGTCTGATTGGGCTGCGCAGCCTCACCCGGGTGTCCTCACTGTGCAGCTGGGCCCTGGTTCACCTTCTGGAGTTATCCTGCTGTTAGGTCTACAGCGTGTCTCCTACCCTCACCATCCCTGTCGCCACAGGTCTCCCCACCCCGACCCCTACAGAGGCCACAGAGTGATTTAGGAGCAGGTGACTCCCCTCCCCCGCCGTCCATCCTGACCTTCGTGATGCCAACGTGTCCCCACTTTCTGTTCTCTTAACAAAAAGCACAGAAGCCAGTGAGTGAAGGGCCAAATAGAGAGTTGGCAGTTGTTCATATCAGTTTGGAATCCTGTCTCCGTCAGCTCGGGCTGCTATAACAAAATACCAGAGACTCGGAGACCTAAACGGTAGACATGTCCTTCTCCCAGCTCCGGAGGTTGGCAAGTCTAACATCAAGGTGCCAGCTAACTCGGTTCCCAGGAAGAGTCCGCTTCCTGGTTTTCTGTGTCCTCACGTGGTGGACAGAGAGCTCCCTGGTGTCTTCCTCTTCTTATAAGGACAATAATCCCATCCTGGGGGCCCCTACTCTCAGGACCTCATGTAACCCTAGTTTACCTCCAAAGGCCCCACCTCCAAAAACCATCACACTGGGGCTTCTCGGGCTTCGACATACAAATTTGGGGAGGATACAAACATTCAGTCTGTAATAGGTCTAGTGATTTACTGCAAAGGACACTGGAAATAGCCCACACATCCATTAATTAGGACATTGGATTAATTAGCAAGTTGGTAGAAATATGTAAGGAAAAGCTCAGAACACAAAACAGTGTGTTCACGGTAATTACAGTGATGAACATCACCAAAGAGGGGACGATGCACAGAGCTGCAAACAAGAGTTCAGTGTTCAGCAGTGCAAGAGAGTATTTTATGCGAAGTCGTTTCAGCTCATAATTTTTTTTTTCCCACGTGAGAAAGAAGTCCAGGGACTTTCCTCATGGCTAAACTTTGTTCTTTCTTCCCGAAGTAGTCTTGTTGGCACCCAGAAAATTTAGCTGTCGGTTAGAATTTTCTACTCTGTGGGAAGTAATAAATTTTTAAAGAACATACCTTAAGGAAAAAGCTGCCTAGCTTTGCAGGGTTAGAAAGAAGACGCGGAGCATGCGCCCTTTTACACAGACCCTGTTTGTTGCTCTGTTCTTTCCCGGACCGTCGGCCTAAGCCAGAGTGTGGGAGGGCTGAGTCGGCCCTAGACCGTGGGTGGATGTGCCTCCTGAGAAAAGCCCAGTTCCCGGTGGCTGAGGCATTTTGGGAGCAGCTTGAGTCCAGCCACGCTTGGTTTGCCACCGTTAGGGAAAGATGAATGAACCAGGACTTTGTTTTGGGGTATTTTTTTTTTAAGATTTTATTTATTTATTCATGAGAGACACAGAGAGAAGCAGAGACATAGGCAGAGGGAGAAGCAGGCTCCCTGCAAGGACCCTGATGTGGGGCTCAATCCCAGGACCCCGGGATCATGACCTGAGCCAAAAGCAGATGCTCAACCACGGAGCCACTCAGGTGCCCCTGAACCAGGACTTTGATGGGGTTCAGAAATCTCCTAAAAGGGGTGCTCTGTATGGACTGAGCAGCTTGCTGGGATTGCTAGTCTTGGCTGCTTGGTCAGAGCTGAGAAAGAGGTCTGGGATGCTGCACCAGGGTGCTCCTGCCCTCCTACCTGGCAGGGAAGAAGGATCGGTCAGGTTCTCCTGGCCATAGTGGGTGAAAGAGCAAATGAGATTAACTGGTCCAAAGGAAACCCAGTATGAGAATTCATGGTACCTATTTACCTAATATTTTTCCTCCAGGGGCACCTGGGTGGCTTAGTCAGTTAAGTGCCCATCTTTGGCTCAGGTCTGATCCCAGGGTTCTGGGATTGAGCCCCACATCCAGTTCCCTGCTCAGCGGGGAGCCCACTTCACCTTCTCTTTTTTGCCATTCCCCCTGCTTGTGCTCTCTCTCTTTCTCTGTCAAATAAATAAATAAAATCTTTAAAAAAAAATTGTGACTATTCTGAATAGTCATAGGACTTGGGGGAAGCCATATAACCTCAGTTTCCCCAAACTGAAAGGATTGAACTAAAACGAGCTCTGACCTCTCCTAGAGCTCTCTGCAATCCATGCTTATCTGCTTTCCAGTTACCAACTTCTGTTTCAAGGCCTGTGCGTCCAGGGGTGGGTGTGTGCATGTGTGTGCCCGCATCTAGTATTTGCAAGTAAGAACTCCTTGCATCATTATTAACGCTTCGGCCAACCTGACCTCTGGTTGAGACAACCCTGGGCACGTTCTCAGCCAGAACCTCATTCTGGGACCTTGGTATTAAGAGTGTTTCTCCCGGCCAGATGCTTCTGTGCCGAGGACTCAGTATCTGAGATCAATCCCAAGACAAGCAAATACCTCCAGCGCAGTGGTGTCCTGTGAAGATCAGTAAACCCTACTCTGGGGGTCAAGCCATTCTTATCTTTATTCTTCCTAAAGTCTTGCCAGTTTCTGTGGCCATGGTTGAGGGCTCCTTAGAGACTTTTTTTTTTTTTTTAAGATTTTATTTATTTATTTGTGAGATACAGAGAGAGAGAGAGAGAGAGAGAGAGAGGCAGAGACACAGGCAGAGGGAGAAGGAGAAGCAGGCTCCATGCAGGGAGCCCGACGTGGGACTCCAGGATCACACCCAGGGCCGAAGGCGGTGCTAAACCGCTGAGCCACCAGGGATCTCCTCCTTAGAGACTTTCAACACTAGTCACCTGTCTTCTGTTGTTGTCCTTAAAGTTGGTCATGGTCAGAGTTCTTCTTCAGCCTGGTTGGCCCCGAACACGGTGGTCTCATGTCCCCCGCCCCCATCGTTCTGGTCACAGCAGTCCGCAAGCTCTCCGCCCTATGCTCAAGCGTCTCCATTTATCACCACCTCCCGCCCCAAAATGTAGACACTAAAATTCCACCTAATCCTTGCTGATAAGGGGAGAATGCACATCGCTGCCCCGGGGTGGTTTTTTACGAAGCATTTGATGCCCTCCAAATCCTCTTTGTAGGAACAATGCCAAAAACCATTAATCTGATAGGATTGGATCTGGCATGCTTGGCCATAGGAGCAAGAGAGTGTGCCTAGGGCTTATGAATGTGCCCTCAACTGGGATATGAGGTTGGAGTCCAGGATGGCCCTTTTCGTCTGGACGGCTGAACTTGGCCCCCAGCCTGGCTCCTCCTTGCCCTGGGGCGCTGTGTGCTGGCACAGGGAACACCAGGTCTCAATCTCTCCGCCCCTCTCCCCCAACCCCAACTCAGGAGTCCGCGTCTTACCCAGGACTCTTGCTTTGTTCTTTGTCCGTGCTGGAAACACTCATGCTCCTATCAAGTGGAGGACTCACTTCTAGACCTGTCTTCCAGAACACGCTGGCCTCTGCCCTTCCCCTGATCCATAGCTGATGGTGCCCAGCCGCTCCCTGAGCCCCACCTCATGTGGCCGGCTGCCTCCTCGACACCTGCCCGGGGTGGTCCAGTGAGCCCCTGAGACCACCGTGAGGCCACCCTGTCTGTTAAGACTGTTCTGGACAGGTTCCCCCCAGAGACCAGCCCCATGTTTATAACATGGAAGCCACAGCCACATTCTCCTGCTCCAAGCCGTGTGGTGGCCTCCGTCACATACTGAATAAATTCCGAACTCTTACCACGGCCCCAGTGGCCGGCTCTGCCTCCTGTCCCAGCTGTCCCCTCGCCCCCTCCAGCACAGCCACAGTGGCCTTCCCAGTGCTCAGACGCACCGGGCCTGTGCCTCCTCTGGAGCCTTGGGACAGGCTCTGGGCCCTGCCGAGCAGACCCTTCCTGGCCTAGACTCTCACACAATGGCTCCTCTTCACCTTTCAAGTGTCTGTGTCCCCGAGCACCTTTGAGGATACAAACTGGCAATTCATCAAAGGTTTTATCAGCTAGAATTATGTCTTGGGGCAAAGGACATCAGATCAGTGGTTTTCTTACATTTTTTTAAAAGTGCTAGATCTGTTTTGTTCTTCTTTAAGCCTAGATGGAAGTCCAGTGCATAAAGCAAAAGCAGAACTTCCTTGGGGTGGGGTGGGGTGGGGAGTGGATCTTGGGCCCTATATTCCCACTCCCCCCTTCTTACAGCAATCCGTTCGGTCGCCCCCACAGAGCTCCAGGATAAAAACGAAGCTCAAAACCATCCTTGCCGGGTCCTGTGAACCTCAGAGGACCCCACCCAGACAGAGGAGGGAGGGGGACCCAGAGGTGAACAGGGAAGGGCAGACCATGTGCCCAAGGCCTTGTTCCCAAGGGTGACCCCAAGTTCCAGCCCGCCTGCCCATGGCACCCGCCCCCCCATGGGCTGGAGAGGAAAGCACCTCTCCATTAGAGACCCTGACCTCACGGACTGGAGGCATTAGAGACCCTGACCTCACGGACTCCAGAAGCCCAAGAACCTCAAAGGCCAGGGATTATTTGAATTCAACACGGCAGCTGTCATTTTAGAGTTTTCGTGGGAAAAAGCCATCGTAAGGCTAGCATTTTAAGATGTTCTCAGAGCAAATGAGTTGCAGGAGATTAAGTAAGGTCAAGGACATGGTGCCGTATTGGGCACCGAGTGATTGGCAGGAGCATGGAGAATGAGGGTGAGTCCAGACTTTTCCAGGCGGGTGGTGGCGGTAGAGAAGTCAAAGCGGAGAGGAAGCAGCAGGCGTGGATCCCCATTCCCAGGCCGTGACGAAGTGTCCAGGATGCTGTGACCGCAGAGAAAAACTGGCGAGTTGAGAGGGGCCAGTTTAGGATAAGAAGACGTCAGTCCGTTGTCTCGGGGGATGCGCCTTATCCCGCTGCAAATATGGATTTAGAGGGTTGGCCGGAGCGTCCTCTGCCTGGAGCTGTCACTTAGGCGTGCGGTGGCTGAGCTGTTAGACACGCGGGTGGAGGGAGCCGCCGTGACCTCTGCCAGCCTGCCCTCCCCCCCACCAGCCTGCACAGGCGCCCCGGGAGCTGGCGCCAGCTCTGCGCCCTCTGCTCGCCCGCAGCTGCTCCCCTCCGAATGCAAAAGATGAACAGCCTGATTGCCTAATGGAATCTTTCTGGAATGGGGGTTGGGGGGGAAGAGCCCTGTCAGAGCCTCTCTGCCTGCGGTGGGAGCCGGGCAGCAGCCCCTGCACCCTGCCCGTTCTGGGTGCCCACCCCAGAAACCTGCTGCAGACGTGGTGTGCAGGTGGATGGGGCCTGGCCCAGGCCGCGGAGAAGCCGTGGGGGATCGTGCAGGCCCCTTGAGAGCTCCCTGCTCTCCCTGTTGGCTGCTGCAGGGGAGGGAGGGACAGACGTCCCCGTGGAGGTGGACCCGCGGGCCTCTAAAATCACCCTGGGTTATCCAGGGGGCCTGTTGTGGCACAGCCGGGCTCAGCCATGGTGCTGCTCACAGGGGCCAAGCAGGTCCTGTGTGCAGGACCCGGGGCCGAGCCATCTCCTCAGAGAGAGGGAAAGATATCTGCTTCTCTGTCTGTGTCTGCCCCCCTCACCCTCTCCCTCCCTCCCTCCCTCCCTCCTCTGCTTCGGCGCCTGCATCAGGCCTGGATGGGCCAGGGCGGCCATAAATGGCAATGTGCTGCCCGCAGGCTCGCACTGGCTCCGAGAAGCCTCCCTCCTTGGCCTCTGGGAGCCCCTGGCCCCTGTGCTCTGCCTCCCCCGAGCCGTCCCTCCACTGGAGGAAAAGGCGGATTTGGAGAAGTGTGTCGGGACCCGGGAAGTGAGAACTTGGGCCCTGTCCAGTAGTGGAATGCCGGGACTCTGGTCAGTGAGGTGATGGGCTCGGGTCCCGGCCCGAGACCGCTCTGGGGACCAGCCAGGATGACGGTAGCTGTCTCAGAAGGCGTCACCCATTCACAGCTTCACGAACCTGATTTCCTTTCCTTAGAGCACGGTGTGTTGGTTTGCTAGGGCTGCCATAACAACGTTCTGCAGACGGGGCGGCTTAGAACACCAACGTTCATTTTTTCCAGAACTGTGAGGTCCAGGCGCGGGCGGGGCCGGTCTCTCCTGGGACCTCTCTGACCCTGGCCTGCCGGTGCCGCCTTCTCGCCGCGTCCTCATGACACCCCTGGTGTCTCTTGCATGTGTCCCCTTCTTACACATCTCCTCTTTGAAGGACACCGCTCAGATTGGGTTGGGACAAGGCCTCACTGGCCTCACTTTAACTTAATTCCTTCTTCAAAGGCCTTCTCTCCAAATGTAGTCACAATCTGAAGTACCAGCAGTTTGGACCTCAGCTTGTGATTTTGGGAAAGACACAGTCCAGCCCACAACACACAAGGACCGTGCAGCTCTCTCAGGACCAAGGGGACCAGTGGTGACATCTGGCTGGCTTGCGATCAGCGCTCTGAGCAGCTGTGTGGTTGTGCTGCAGCCCAGCTCCGTGGGAAAGCAAGCCCAAGGGTGGAACTCCAGACCTCAAGACCCCCAGGGGATTGCCTGTGGCCAGGGGCAGCCAGCCCTTCGCAGATTCATTCAACAAACACAGAGCCGATGGCCAGAGTTCCTTAACCTCCCAAGTCAGGCCTGACATCTCTCACCTGCACTTTTTTTTTTTAATTTTATTTATTTATTCATGAGAGATACAGAGAGAGAGGCAGAGGGAGAAGCAGGCTCCACGCAGGGAGCCCGACGTGGGACTCGATTCCAGGACTCCAGGATCACGCCCCGGGCCGAAGGCAGGTGCTAAACTGCTGAGCCACCCGGGAATCCCCTCTCCCCTGCACTTTGAAAACGCTTCTTGGAGTTTCTCCTGCCTCTGATCTTGCCCTCGTTACCCCATTCCACTTCCTGCTCCAAAAATGCCAGCCTCTTCCTCTTTCTCCCCATTTAAAAGATGCTGGGAGCCCATTGTCACCTTGTCCTCTCAGAGATGGGGAGGCCGGGGTGGAGTGGCCTTGGAACAACCACAGCCAGGGTCTTCTCCAAACCCTGGGACCAGAGCTCCCTTCTCCCCAAACAGAGTCGGGCCATGGGTCACATCTGCATGCTGGTCCGTTGCAGGAGGGGGTCTGTCCTGAGGCAGTGCCCCATCCCCCACCCCCCACTTCCACCTCACACCCCACACCCCACCCCTGGGCCCACAGGCTTCCAGGGGTATCCTCCAAAGGAAGGGGGTTTCTGTACAGACAGAAAAAAATGAGTGGCCAATTCAGCACTGTTTTCCAAACTTCACAAAATCTAAAACAAAACAAAACAAAAACAAAAACAAAAACTCTTTTAAATTGCATCCCCGTATATAAAGTCACAGAAGCACACCAGAAATTTTATAAATCGGTATCTCTCTCTACCAGACATGTAACACTATTTATCTTCCATTTAATTCTGGGATGCAGGGGTATCCCCGAAGTCTTGGTGTAGTTTTAGGTTTTAATAACTTGAGAAGTGTAAATGCTACAAAGCTACAGCACACGTCCGTTGAATATTTACTTATTTAAATTCTTCTTATGCTTAGCTACCTGACATTTGAATGCCAAGTTTTCCATTTTAATTCCTTGTGTGTGCCAGAGTCTGGATGGGTGGGCAGGGGGACGAGTCCTCTCCCCCGGGCACCTTGGTGAGCTGGCCAACCTCCGTTAACGTGATGTCCAAGCTGTCAGGTGTGCATCAAATCCTCGCAAGATCGAAAGGCTGGAATCACAAATGCGATCCCTCAGTTACTGAAGCTCAGGCCATGAGTATTGTTTTCAAAGTCCAAAAATCAACGACAGCCATATCTAGCACCAGACTGTGGTAATTACATGAATTTGAATGAGAAACGTCAATTTATTTAACATGTAAATAGCCTCTCCAGGGTCGTTTTCTTGCTATGTTTGTAGCATTCATGCTTCTGAAATTATTAAAGCTGAAAATGACACTAAGACCTGGGTCGCACATTTTTTTAAAATACCGGTAGCAACCTCTCAATTGCTTTCATAACCCGCCAACGGGGTCACAGCTACAGCTTAAGAAGCAAAAAATAAAAAAATAAAATAAGAAGCAGCACACTAAAAATAAATAAATAAATAAATAAATAAATAAATAAATAAATAAATAAGCAGCACACTTCAAAAGTCAAGTGCAAGATTCAAAGTTAGAGCAGCCTCTCCCCGGGAGGGTGTTGGCAGGTCAGCCTTTGCTGGGTGTCCCTTGGGGACAGTGGGGTGTGCCTCAGCTCTTGATTTTCTCACCGTGCACGGCCATTATTTGTGCAGATGTCTTTCCAACTGGATCATGAGCTCCTTGAGGAAAAGATTGTGCTCGTATCTCTTTTATCTTTGTGTCCGTCACACGTAATGGGAGAATCGGCCACCTCTCTAGTCTCAATATTGGGCTTATTTCTGGGGTCCAGCCCTGAACAGGTTAAGGGCAGTTGTCTCTCTGTTTTCTCCTCTTCCTTAAAACACACACACACACACACACACACACACGCACACAAAACCTCACTGACTTCACAGTTCAGATACCCCTGTGTAGCATTTTTAAAATATGTCGAGTAATTCATGCATATTATTAGAAAATCCAAATATACTGAAATGAATCAAATGAACAGAGAAGTGCTGCCCTTCCCCCCGAGGTAGCCCTTCCCCCCAAAGGTAGCCACTGCTAACAGTGCCTTGCGTGTCCTTCCAGAAAACATTTCCTCAGCGTTTGGAGCGTTTATGTGCATCTCCATTCTTATATTTATACCAAGAAGGTTGCCCCTCTCACACTGTGCTGCTTCTTGCTGCTTCCTCTTGGTAACTTATCCTGATGCATTTCTCACATCAGTCTGTACAGTTGCCTGCTTTTTAAAGCACTGTGTTGGGGACGCCAGCTGGCTCAGCGGTTGAGTGTCTGCCTTGGGCTCAGGTCGTGATCCCGGGGTCCTGGGATGGAGTCCTGCATCGAGGTCCCCTCAGGGAGCCTGCTTCTCCCTCTGCCTGTGTCTGCCTCTATCTGTGTCTCTCATGAAAAAAATAAATAAAATCTTTAAAATAAATAAAAGCACTTTGTTGCATGGCGTATCCACATTGTGATATATTTAACCTGTTAACATTGTGCTGCACACATTAGCCAAATATATTTAACTCTAATATATTTAACTCAAAGTCACGAACATGTCATCGTTTCCAGTTTGGCTTCTTTTCTGCTGCACATAATCAGAGTCCTTGTATAAAAACCTGAACAGATGGTTTTCTAGTCCAGAGCAGATCCCTAGAAGTGGGTTTGCTGGGTCAAAGGGGTGTCTCCTTTTCCTGCCTCCCCTGAAGAGGCCTGCCCCCCTCCCCACAGACGCTTTGCTGTGCAAAATCCAGGGGGCATCTGGACAAGCCCCACGTACTGACCGGCGGCGCTCAGGGCAGCGTGGCTCACATCTCGATGGTGCAGAGCTTGATGGACGCTGCTAAGAGGAGAAGTCCTGCTCCTGCCTCCCACCCAGCTCCTCCTGGCTGCACTTTGTGTGATCCAGAGAGCAAGAAAATGACAGGCAACTCAAGGCCTCTCAGGGTTTGCCACTCATGACCTGCTGTTGGGCTTGTGCAAACTTGCAGGCCAGCTTCGCTCGCTCTGTTCTATGAGGGAGCCTGCTGCCAGCCCCTCCGAGCTCCTGCGGAGGCTGCACCTCTGGGAACTGAGTCCCAAAGGCCTGAGCGTGCCACCCTCTCAACGCAGGCGGCTCACTCCTGTGTGTGCTTCCCTCTCATCAACCTGCGGGTTTGTGCATATTGGCTTCCCGTCACAGTTCCCCGGGTCCCTTGTCCCCACCACGCCCTCAGTCCCTGTGGCTGGAGGATCCGCACATCCCGGTACCCCCCGGGATTCCTGCAGGTTGAAGTCACTCCTTCCTCCCAAGAAGGCCATCTTGGGACACTCCTTCCAGCCATCCGTTTATTGAGTCCATTTGAGGGAGAGCACTGGGCCTGAAGGAGGTGGAGCTCCAGTTTGGGGAAGATAGATGCTGAAACTGTTAGGGGTAGAAACGCAGTGCCAGGGGCATCAGGGTGGCTTAGTTGGTTAAGCTTCTGTCTTCGGCTCAGTTCATGATCTCAGGATCCTGGGATCGAGCCCTACGTTGGGCTCCCAGCTCAGTGAGGAGTCTGCTTCTCCCTCTGCCTCTGCCCCCTGCTCATGCTCTCTCTCAAATAAATAAAAATCTTAAAAAATATACTTTTCTCAAAAAAAAAAAAAAGAAAAAAAGAAATGAGGTACCAGGAGGCAGAGGTGGAGTCTGCACTCACCAGCACAGCTTCTCTGTGACGGCCCCGCCAAGGTGGGCCCCAGGTGCTAGCCTTCCCCGGGTGCCCCTCCCTGGTCCTATCAGCTAGAGTGGCGGGTGGGGGTCCCCAGTCCCCTTACCAAAATGGCATCCAAAGGCTTTGACAAGGGCAGCCCGGGTGGCTCAGCGGTTTAGCACCACCTTCAGCCCAGGGCGTGATCCTGGAGTCCTGGGATCGAGTCCCACGTCGGGCTCCCTGCATAGAGCCTGCTTCTCCCTCTGCCTGTGTCTCTGCCTCTCTCTCTCTCTCTGTGTCTCTCATGAATAAATACATAAAATCTTTAAAAAAAAAAACAAACAAAGGCTTTGACAAACACCCACCTGGAAGGGGTGAAAGGACTGAGGTTTAAGGTCAAAGACACAGCTCCCCAGCGGACAGACTCCCCCTTGTCGTCTTGGCCACACAGCGTTTTCATGGAGATTATGTGGATTCCACCGCTGGTTGATGGTGGCCCCCACGGGGGTCCTCCTGGCCTCATCCAAAGAACAGGCACCTGTGCTGTATGGTCATGCTGGCCCTCAGCGGCTCCTTCCTCTCCTGACGTTCCGCCCACCGCTGCCCCATCTCCCGGAGGCGGGCCCTGGTTTCTGGTCCACCACTGCTGCGGCACATCCCTCCTGCCAGTGGGCCAGGGTCAGGTCGCTTTCACCGAGGGGTCAGGCACCTGGATGACCCTATCAGAGTGAACCACCCCGAGCTCTGGGCCCCAGGTGCTGAGTCTCTCCTTGTCTTGCAGGAAGAGGAGCCAGAGCTGGAGCCGGAGCCAAAGCCGGAGCCGCAGCCGGAGCCGCAGCCAGAGCCGGAGCAGGATGGCCCGGAGGGACCAGCCCAAGCAGGGCCTGAGGAAGAGGACGGTGAGTGGGACCCGGCCTCCAGGTGCAACCCCCCGCCCTGTCACCTTGGCTCTTTCTGTCCCCTCTTTCCTGTCTCTAAACTGTGAGTTGTCTTCCAATACGGAGGACCCATCATGCCAGAAAACCAAGCACCCTGACCTTCCACTTCCTGCCGCACCTCCTAGCTCTGCTCCCAACACTGTGCATTTCAGTTTCTCACTGAACCTCTCCCTTATGGAGACAAAAGCCACTCACAGGCCGTTACCCAGGTGTTCTGCACGGCGAAGGCCCCACGGGAGGAGACGCCTGATTTCCAAGCAGCTCAAGTACCTGGCCAGCCCTCCCTGCCCTCAGAACCTGGCTGGCCAGGGGTAGGGGGCAGGAGTGACCCTGAGCATGAAGGAAACTGGCCAGTTAGAACCTGAGCAGGTGGAAGGCAGTGGGGTTGCCCTGGGCACCCACGGGGGCCAGTGCCCTGAACAGACAGAGAGCCAAACGCGGTGTGGGTTTCTGCTGGGTCCTGTCGTGTTTTATTGCTTTAAAACAAGCAACAAGAAAGCAGCATGTCAACATTTGTTAAATCTATATGCAAAGTACGTGGAGGACTTAATACTTGTACTCTTGTGTGTGTTTGAAATACTTCATAATTTTTAAAAAAGCGAGACTGTTGCCGTGACTTTCAGCCGACTGCTGGCAGGGGCAGTGGAAAGAGTGGGTTGCAGGAATGCAATAACCTCCGCTGGTGTGGGTGTGTGGGCGGGTGGCCGGCTGCACTGGGGGGCCCACAGCTCCCCATGAGGTCCCGCAGGTCCAGGCTCCTGTCAGTGCTGCCTCAAAAGAACAGGGAAGGGCAGGCAGCTGCAGAGGCTCGGGGGCTGGTTCTCCCCAATCATCTGCAGGTTTAGAGATGCATGGCACCTGTGCCTGGGGTCTGTCCCTGCCTCGTGGCCCCCCTTCCCCCCCCCAGGCAGCTGCAGGGATGCCAGAAGTCAGGATCCTGTTAGTGACTCGGGGACCCAGGAGCTGTGGCTGCTAGAGGCCCTGCCGTGGCAGCTAGAGGCCCTGGCCAGGACAAGAGGAGGATCACCAGCCTCCCACCCAGCCATGGGCCTTGTCATGGGCCCTCTGTCCTTATCTGACTGCTGACCCCGGACACCCCCCATCCCCCAGCCGCTTCCTGTGAGCTCTGACAAGGCGAGGGAAGGGAGGTTTAGGGCCCCAGCTGTCAGAGGAAAAGAGGCGTGGGCCCCCAGCCCCTCTGCAGTGAGCAGCTCAGCTCTCGGGCTAATTGATTAGTGTCGCCAAGATGCCCTCGCTAAGCGACTTGGCAATTCACAGAAGGCTACAAGAGGAAGTCCTGCTCCCGGGAGGCTCTCACATTGAAACCTCCTGGTCTAGCAAAATTGGATGCGACTGTGGATCACTTGGTACACCACATGTGATGTGATTAAGTGAAAGGCTTTTCTGCCTGGCCCGGAAAACATAAAACTAATCAGGCCTGCCCCCTAAATTGAAACCTTGAGTAGTGCCCAGCTGGCAGAATTTTTTGTTTTATTTTTCTAAAACATAGCAACACAGTGACCTTGATGTTGAGGTTAATTGGTTTTCTTTGTCCGTTGCCTCTTCTCGAGGTCCAGAATCGAGTGTTGGTGTGTTGGCTGTGAGCTCATTCTGAGACCGCAGCTCTGTGTCAGGCTTTTTTTTTCCCGCCCCTCTGGCAGGCTTTTCAGAGCTTTCCGGATAACCAGGGACCCAAGCCCCTCCGACAGCAGCTCTGAATTACTCAGCAAAGTGCCCAGATCCCCAGATGCAGGCAGTCCATACCTGGTGCTGTTGGAAGCTCCTGGTTCTGCGGGCCTGCAGGAAATGGTACTTTCCAGCCCTTTGCTGGTCAACCTGAGCAGAGCTCAGCCTGGAGGAAGAGCTGGCCCGTGGGGGCCGCGGTCTCTGGTGAGAGGGGGTGGGAATGGATTCCCGGGTCTCTGCACCAAGCCTCATCTCACCCGGAAGAAGAATGAAGGCCCCTCAGGATGATCCGGCCCCTTTCTCCACCACCCAGTGCCACTGGCCTCCTTGCTTTGCTGGGTCGGTCTCCCCAGACACCACAGGGCTTGCTCCCTCTCAACTACCACCTGTAAATCCCCTCCTGATGCCACTCCCAGCCTACCCCCAGGGAAACTTCCAAGCAGCCCCCTCGCTGCCCCACTCCCCTGTCCTTTCTGCAGAGCACTCGTGACCAACTTCTAACTGTATTTTACTTATCTTTGCTTACTATATGTTTTATTCACTGCTAAGTCCCCAGCACCTCACACAGTGCTCACTAAATATTTGCAGAAAGAATGAAGAGCAAATGAACTCTTGTACAGATGTAGTAACTTCTTCCTAAGGCAAAGCTTCAGCCCCTGGGCAGTTAGCCGGGGTGAGGGAGCCACAAGCGGACTGTGCCCTGGGAGCCGGCCAGCATTCTCCTCCTGGGCGAGGCTTTGGAGAGAACAGGGCCCTCCTCACATGACATTTGGGTTCTGAGTCTGCATCCAGAACCTTCTTCCTTCGGCCCAGAGAGAACCTGAATCCAAAGGGCTACGGCCTCCACCCTGGACCCACATCAGCTTGTCTAATCAAGCGGGACAGGTGCCAGCTGGAGGTCAGGGTGGCCTGGGGCAGGATGCGGAGGTGTTCGAGATTCCTGACATTGGAGTGGCAGAGAGGTACACTCTCTAGAACAGGACTGAAAAGGACTCCATGTGTGGGAGGGTGATTTGCTGGCCTTCGCATTTCCCTCACTCAATTCTGTACGCCTTAGTGGAAACTAGACAAAACCAGCCATTCAGTCCCTGTCCTGGGGACGGCCAGGGGTTGCCTGCCCTCCACCTGCTGGGCTGAAAGACCACTTAAGGGCATAGCTTCCCAAGGGGACTCTCTCCTCCCGGATGCTCAGCCCAGGGCTATGCCCTGCAGTGCTTTTCTCCTCCGCCCTGCAGCCTGTGCCTGTGTGCCCAGCACCTGCCCTCGCTCCCTGTCACTCCGCTTCTCTGCCCAGACCTCTGAGGTGCCCGCCTAAGGCCTCGAGATGGTTTTTGTGTTCTCAGGCAGCTAGGAGTCCGTTCTCTGGGACTGGCAGGTCCCTATTCAGTAACATGTACCGATTTTGATGCCCAAATTCAAAACTGTGTGAAAAACGCTACATCCCTCCCATGTCCTACTGTAGGCTGGATGCATTGTTTCAGATTTCTAATAACCGGCAGGCACCCCAAGCCCCAGAACCCGAAGGATCTCAGCAGAACGCTCAGGAGTCCCTGTGCCTCCCGGGGGCCTGGGACCCAAGGAGATGCAGGGGACGTGGCCATCACATAGTAGTGATGGGGGGCTTCAGAGACGAGGGTAAAGCATCCCCCAGACAGCAACTCAGCGGGAGCCTTTGCCGGAGAGGGGCAGCCGGGCAGCTCTGCGGGCAGCTCAGCCGGGTCTTGGGGGGGGCCCATCACTGGCTGGGTAGAGCTGCAGGCACCGTGTGAGGAGGGGGACTGATTTCTCTCCAGCTGCTTCATCTTTGTCCCTGTATCCCCATTTCAAGTTCCAAAGAGCTCCTAAGCTGCCGTGGGATTTCACAGAGTGTGGGAGGAAGCCCTGCCGGGTGGAGACAAAAAGTCGCAAGCTCCTGAGGCCTGGCAGCCCGGATGGCATGGGGTGGATGCAGGAGAGGATGGGGCCAGGCAGCCAGCCTTTGGAGCCAGCAAAAGGGAATGAGGACCCCAAGCCTGTGGGAGGCCCCCCTGCGCTCAAGGCCTGCGCCGGCTCTGACCCGTCTCCTCTCTGCAGGGGGAGAGGTCTTCTCCTTTAAATACAGCCCGGGGAAGCTGCGGGGGAACCAGTACAGGAAGATGATGACCAAAGAGGAGCTGGAGGAGGAGCAGAGGTAGGCCGCACACCTTCCCCGTGGGAGCCCCCCCCCCACACGCTGTCCTGCCCCTGCCGGGCCCTCCGGAGGGGGGAGCCGGAGGGGGGAGCCGAGCTGAGCAGGAGAGGAGGCCCGCCTCTGGCCAGCCTCCTGCCCCACCCCCGCTACTCCTTTATTTTGGTTTTCGGGGTTCTGTCCTGCTCAACCAGCCTCAGTTTCCCCAGAGACGGGCCCCTTGGGGAGCCCGGGAAGAGGGCAGGGCGGCTGAGCCCCTCCCCTGCCCACCTCGCCCCACGAGCCACCCGGGAGGAGCCTGGAGCAGAGCCGGCTGTTCCCTCACACGTACAGTTCATGACAAAACCGATCCATCACTTGGGGACAGGGTGCGATTCTTCCTGCTCATCCGCTCGGCAGCTCCCCTGCCCCCATCGCCCGGCGTCGGCGTTTGTTCTGCTCCACGGAGCTCCCACACAACTGCACGCCTAGCTTCTCAGCTGTAGGACTGGGCACCCCCCACACCCCGCTGGGCACCCACTGCACACCGCGGGCCTCCGTCCCTGAGTCCTCTCCACTCCAGCCCGCTGGGGTGCTGAGGAACGCCCTGGAGGCAGCAGGACAGCTGTGCCAGGCCATGGGAGAGAACGGTGGTCGGACTCCAGCGGTCCCCCCACGACCCCCCGGTTCAAACTGGAGTCTCAACGGGAGCCCAGGCTTGTATGCTTATGGTGACCCCCACCTGCTCCTTAGCACAGGCTGGGGTCCTAGGGTCACAGAGGACAGGAGGTTATTCGAATGCACAACTCAGCCACCCTTTTGGTGCCGCTGGTCAAGCCACTCAGGGTCCCTCGAAAGTCAGAAGCCACTCTGCCCAGACCCCCATTTCCCCTCCTGCAGCTGCCACCAGCTCTTCCAAACCTGGCCTGGAAGGCTCTTCCCCTGGGGCGGAGGGGTGGCAGCCTGGGCCCAGCCTGAGGAAGATCCTGAGCAGGGGAAGGTGGCCTCCAGGGGAGCCCCTGGCCCCCCACTTGGTGCTGGTGACACTGCCTCTGGGTGTGACCCAGTTTGCTGCCTTTATATTTCAGGATTGAGCTGACCTCTGACCTCACTTCCCTGTAGCAAGTTCCTTAGGTCCTGAGCCACACATATTCTTGCAAATCCTTTTGGTAAGGAGATTGACTTCTCAGACCAGTGGTGCTTCCCTCCTCCTGTCTGTTAACGTGTCCCCAACACGACTGGCGCGGTCTAAACCTCCCCGCTCCGCCGCCTCCATCATCAGTTGATACATTGTGTGCACGGTGCGGTCTCGCTCTCCGCCAGCACGGGGGTCGCAGTGTGACCGGGTCCCTCTGTCCGGGCTGCGGGGTTCTGGGAGCCCAGAGGACACAAGTCCCTGGTGGGCCTCGTGGACCGGCTGGTGGGGAGCTAGCGCCCCCTTGTGAGGCTGGGGCAGAACTGTCGTCCCCCAGGGGAATTGCTGGGTGTCCCCCTGCCACTTCATCCCAAGCTGTGGGACAGGCAGGTTGTTCTGGTCAGAGGAAGGGGTGGCAGAGGCAGTGCTGTTCAGTAAGCTCAGACTGACCGGAACACAGCCACTCTTTAGTTTTCCTGTTGCAGTAGAGACCACGTGGCGCAGAGGGCCCAACAGAGTCAGTATCGGGCCCTCTACAGGAAACGTTTGCAGGCCCTGGATTAAGGATGGGGAGCGCTGGGTGCACCTGCGATCCCGCGAAGGTCCCCATGGACGGAGCCAGGTGCTCGGGCAGGTGCCTGTGGATGTGAGGAGTCAGTGAAACCGGAAGGACCGGTTAGGGACAGATGCCAGGCCTCAGGCGGGGGTAGGGGGTGTCAGGTCTCCAGGGTTACGGGGCTCAGAGCAGGCACCCCAGAAAGAGGGAGGGGAAGGGGAAGTCCCTTCTCTGTTATGTTCAGACAGCAGACCCTGCATCGCCCAGGAAGGTCTTTCCCGCCAGGGTCTTGGGGGACCTCTGGGGCACCGAGTCATACTTGGCTACTCCATGGGGTGGAGACTGTGACCCAGGGCAGCCCCAGGGTGAAGGAGGCTGTGCCCCAACTTGAGATGAAGGGGCTAGTGGACTTCATGGCCCTTAAACACACGGTCCCCGCAGAGTGGAGCTGGAGTTCACGTTCATTTTCATTCCTGTCCTTCCCCAGCATGCTCCCCACGGCTGCTGCACGCATCTGCCTGCTGCCTCCTGCCCCTGCATGCGCCCCAGCCAGCTCACGTGGCACTGCATGGGGCCCCGTGACTCGCACACCTCTTGCAGCTGCTTCTGTCCCTCTCGTGGTGATGCTTGGGGTTGCAGAGGCTGGCGAGTTTGGCTCTGTCTCTCCATCTACAGCTGGGTAGTTCCCGTGTGGCCCCGGGAGAGCCGGCGGGTGCAAGCTCGTTCTGGTCCCAGCTCGTCCCAGCTCGGTCTAGGAAACTGCCCTGGAATTCTAGTATGAAAAAGAACACGTATATTATCGTCAAATCACTAAAGCCACAGGAGCCAAGTATGCTCTCTTCTTTGCCTGTCAAATTCTTTCCGACCGAACTCTGCCTGTTTCTAATCCCTTTCCTGGCACTCTGAGTCCCAGTTGAATTGCAAGCTAGTTCACCAAAAAATGCTGCAAATCCCTGATTTTAAATTAACTCAGCCACCAGAGCAGTGGTATCCAGAGCCCAAATCCTTAGCGGTCACATGGTCCAGCATCCCCTAAAGCCTCGCTTTACAAATAATTTTCAGGGCCTAGCACTTAGGAAGCAGGACTAAAATCAAGACCCCAGATCATTCCTCTGCGTGTTTCAGTGGACAGTCCCACCCTTGGAATTGCTCACAGATTCAGGTTCCCTGGGCACAAGAGGCAGATAAATGGTCAGGGTTGCAAATCCAGAGCTGGTGGCTGCCTAAGGAAGACTGCTCGGTCACTGCCTGCCCCCTCCGCCAGGCCTTCTCCTGGGGCCCAGGGCTCTCACAGGCGTCCCTGGCGTTGCCACGCCTGCCTGGCTGGTGGAGGGTGCCTTCCCACCGCAGCTTCTCTGGGAGGTGCCATGTCCAGCCTCAGTGTGTGGCTGGGACAATGGGCTTTGCAGGCTGCTGATAGAGCCTCCAGCTCCCAGAGCTAGTGAAGCTGGGGAGCTTGTCAGGAAAAAGAAAAAGCACCCCCGTCCCCTCCTCTCCTGTGTGCCGTCTGTTCTTCCCACCTCCTGGTCCAGAGGACAGTGTAGACCAGGCTGGCTCTGATAGATGGGAACCTGGGATCCCAGCGCCCCCGCTCCATTCTGAAGGTCCACAGAACGTCCTGACCTTTCTGGAAAAGGACACGACTCTGGTGGTAGGTGCCTGGTGCAGCAGAGCAGGCAAGGGTGGGAGGCGGCCCGGGAGCCCAGGCTGTGGGACATTCTGGCATCCACAACCTGGTGAGTCCATGGAGCATTTGCCGGTATGAATGTCTAGAAACACGCGTGACTCTGACCTCCAGAAGAGGGCGCCGGAGGGACAAAATTGAGGGCCTGCGTTCCCTGGAAGAGACTGTGAGCTTCTGGGTGTCATTTAGAAAAGGTGTGTGTGCATCCTAGGGTGCTAGTGTCCCCAGAGGGAACAAAACCCCACCAGCGGGAACAGGAAATAGTTGAGTGTGACAGGACAATCTCAGTGGGGGGGGGGCAAAGGTCAGAAGCACCCAGTATGTGACCTAGAGTCGGCCCCGCCTCCCCGCCCAGGGTCCAGGTCTGCCCCCCTTAACTAAATGCCTCCCGGACTCAGGACTCAGAATGGGGTTTGGCAGGCTGCTGAGGGCCAGTGCCGGGTCAGGCGGGCTCTGGGGAACAGTGTCCTGCTGTAGCCTGGCTTCTGCAATCCCAAACATCCTCCTCCTCATCCCCATTCCCCCTTCCTCCCCCACCATCCGTGTAAGATGGAAGAAGTAAAATAAATGATCTTTTCTCCCTATTTCTCTTTACAGAACCGAAGAATAATGAAGTTATCATTAGCCTCCTGCTAAAGGCTTTTCCTTTTGGCATCTAAAAAGCTTGAGAGATAAAATGGAAATCCCCAGAGCGGAGCCATGCAGGCTCCCGGGTGCCTCTGGCCTGCACAAATGTGCTGGGACCCAGCCCCTCCATCAGGACCTGTCCCTCAGCGGGGAAGGTGCCGGGAGCGCCTTGGCCCCCCGGGGTAGAGATGCTCCCCCCTGTTGGTGTGCATTGCTTGGTTAAGCAAGGGTTTCGTAGACTTGGATTTGTCTTATCACCGTACCCTGCTTTCCCCTCGCCCTTCACACCTGTGCTATCACCAATGGCAGCCACCTTGTCATTTTAAAACCAGCAGAGCTTCATCCCCGCCCCGCCTTTTCCTTCACTGGAGCCAAATTGTGAAAGACTCTGAGGCCTGCCAGACCAACGAGGCAAAGCTCCTGTGCTGGCTACCTGGCTCAGGGATGGTGGACGTCCTCCTTTCCCTGGGGGCCCACTTCCCTCTTTCCATCTGGGGGGCTCGGGTGTTGGGGGTGAGAGAGGAGAGTCGCAGCGGCAGCAGTCCTATTACTGGCCCCACAGCAGGGAACCAGCGCCAGCTATCGATTTGTGTGGCCCTTAGACTTCATTTAGAGGAGGCTTGAATCCGCCCCTCTTGTGGCTTGAGAGGCCTTTTCACTGACGGCTCTTCCCAGCGCAGCCGAACCTCCACCTCCGCTTTGGCAGAAGCAATAAGACTAGTTTGCTTGAAATAGGTTTCTTGACGATTATGCCTTTTCCTAGAAGGTTTCGTAGGTAAGTTAGAATTTCACCAGATAAACGAGGTCAGCCCCAGACCCGTTTCTTGGAATTTTATATTGGACAATATTTATACTATACCAGCCTAATCTGCAGTTTTTAGATGCGTTGGTTAAAACAGATTTTTTTTAAAGCAGTAAGTTTATAGAAAAATTTGTTCCATTTAATGGAAGGCCGGGATGCCACCCCCTGGGCCATGTTACATTCCCAGCCACCTTCTCTGGTCCTAAAATCAGGTTCAGAGGTGTAGTGCAGAAAGGGCACCGTGTGCAAGCCTCATCGAGCCACGGGACGAGTAGATCTACCCTGGTTAGCACACGTGTCCCCACGCAGCAATAACAACAGCCTCATCCAGGCTGGGATCTTACTGATACAGTAAGTAGGTGACTCCCTCCAGGGTAGTTCCCTAACTAGTTAGTTGTCTGGAATCCTGAACGTGGCTTGTAGGCACCAAGCCTCATCATGTACTCCCGATGGCTTGGATCTGTGTGTTCAGCCTTTATTCAGCCCAATAAACTTTGAGTAGATGACCTCGGTTACTGTGTGTTTTTTCAGTTTTGCTGTGTTTTTAAGAAACAGTCTCCTCTGAACCCATTAAAACATGAGCTCGCTCTCATTTTGATGCCTGTTACTCTCTAGCAGAGGAGGAGTCCTAGGTCTACCCCAATGCCCAAGTGCCACAGCCATCAAAAATACCTGAGAATCTGTGTGCATGCGAGGTGGGGGGTGGGGGGTTGTGATTCCATCCAAGTTGCTCAGCACACACAGCCTTTCAATTCACGGTGCTTTCTTCGGACTGTAGGGTACAGAACACCTATGGCAGGCTCCTTCTCCTCCACACAGGAAAACAGACTAGAAATCGCATTCCCAGGGTGACCGAGAGAGGCTGGGATTTGGGACTTCAATATTTGAGTTTCTAGATGCAGCTCTAGCTAGAAAGCCAAATTCTGGTCGAGAAATACGGGGTCACCGCAGAAGGAATCCATTGGGACACACATAAGACCAGACACTGGGACCCCACGCCACCCCAGGCAGCATTATGGGTGCTGGGTAGCCTGGCGGTCGTTCCAAAGCCCTGCCACGGGGGACACGCGGTGTGTGTATGCAGGGAGGGGCCTAGAGGGCCGGGTGCAGGGTGCAGCTGTCCACACAAACCACAGAAACCAGAGGCCAGCTGTGCTGACGGCACCGCACATGGAGCGGAACGGGCGAGCCCCAGGTCGCAGCTGCCCTCTGCGCTTGTGCCCCGTGCCCCACCCTTGCACCCGGTGCCCCACCCTTGCAAAATGTTTGCGCTCCTGGGAGTTGTCCCGTGCGGGTCAGATGGTGTGGCCGAGCCTCATAAAGATAAATACTTGGGTCCCAGCTGCCCATCCAGCGTGGGCCAGCTCTGTGGTGGGAGGGACGGTCCCCCCGCTGGCCATAAGGTATGTGGGCAGAGCAGGAGCAGGTGCCCCTTCCTCCGAGCAAGGAGACCCCGTGGGCACCTCCGCCCACACCCCTGCTTCTCAGCTGCTAATGCTTTCTGCCCTCACCCCTCACAACTGAGGCTGCTGCTAACACGTTCCTTCATGGGCTCGCTCTCGGGCCACTTAACAGAAGGGGCCTCCCCCCATCGACCCCCCTCCCCCAGGACGTGCCAGGTCAACGCTTGAAAGGGGGCCTCAGGGAAACCTGGGTGGCTCAGCAGTTAAGCATCTGCCTTTGGCTCAGGTTGTGACCCCGGGGTCCTGGGATCGAGTCCCACATCGGGCTCCCTGCAGGGAGCTTCTCCCTCTGCCTGTGTCTCTGCCTCTCTCTGTGTCTCTCATGAATAAATAAAATCTTTTGAAAGAGAGAAAAAGAAAGAAAGAAAAGGAAAAAAGAAAGGAAAAGAAACAAGAAAGAGGGCCCCCTGGGGGAAACAGAGGCACAGGATCCCACACGTTCACTTGGGTCCCCAGACCCGTGGGGCAGAACCAAGACTTAGAGCCTGCTTTAGGACCTTCCAGCGGAGGTGGTTCGGCCAAGCCAGCTCGTGGGTTTTGAGTGGGTTTTGCTTCTGTTTGACTTTCTCCTTCCTGGAAGGCAGGCACAGCAGCGGCCGAGAGCAGGGTCCCAGCCCCGGCGCACTCGGCGTCCCGCACCCTGCGCTGGAGCACCTTCTTCCTCTCTCCTCTCTTCCCCACAGAGTGCAGAAGGAGCAGCTGGCGGCTATCTTCAAGCTCATGAAGGAGAACAAGGAGACGTTTGGGGAGATGTCGGACGGCGACGTGCAGGAGCAGCTCCGGCTGTACGACATGTAGGCCGCCTGGCCCGCGAGGCCCTGTCCCTTGCTGGCCCGCCTTCAGTAGGCCGTCCCTCCGCCTTCAGTAGACCGTCCCTCCGCCTACGTAGCCGTAGAGGCGTATCACACATGGATTGCGCGGTTCCCACAATTTAGGCCTCATTTTACAGGAATCGGGATCGTTGTCCTCAGAGTTCGACTTGTTTGCTAAGAGAATGCTCCCCTGCTGCTCACACCCATGCAGTTACGGAAGCTTCCAGAAAGCCTTCTGAAGCAGATTGAGGGCGCGGCAGGACCCATTGCCCATCTCCCCCATAGCACCCCTGAATCCTTTCCACACCAAGTGCCCAGTGGGGGTGGGGGTGGGGACCGTGCCAGTGGCGCCCAGCTGCTGCCCGCACCGGCTCTGAGCGTCCTTTTAGCAAAAACTCTAACTCAACACCCCCCTTCCATGCTGGAACAGATCAGTGCTCTCAGAGTTGAGACCCCCTGAGAGCTTCTCCCATTTAAGCGTGAGCCTTCCTTCACCCATGAGGAAGGCAGGCTCATTTGAGTTATTGTGTACCCAGAACGATGCTCGCTGCTAGATAGAGCAGTCAAGGCTGCGACACGGTGCCCACCCTTAGGGGGACTACGGTCACCCAGAGAAGACACGCATATGCGCGCGGAGGGAGCATCTCCCCAGACAGCATGCAGTGCTGTCACCCCAAGGTGACCTGAAGAGACAGTGTCTGGGAGGCCTTAAGGGGTCAGTCCCCTCCCAGGGGTCAGCCAGCATGGGATGATGCAAATGCAGCAGCTCCCTGGGCTGCACGGGCCCTGGTTTCTGTTCACCCCATTAGCAGGAAAACTCAGAGCACGTGAAGTTGGGGGCGGGGAGGGGGGGGCATCTGCTAAAGAGAGGACCTATGAAGTTCTTACCAATATTTTGTATTTGCTGAAATAAAGCTAAGTCAACACAATGAACTCAAAGAAGCCGTGGCGTTTTGCGCACCTCACATTAGTGATGGCGGGGGCTGAGTTACTCTCCCTCCATCCTCCCGCTCGCTACTAGAATTCTCCTCGGGGACCTCCCGTCTGTTGCTATAATTCCTTTTTGCTTCCTTGTCCACAGTCCCCACAGGAGGAGGGTCTGCTCTCTGTTCTGTCCAAGTGTCGGTGGTTCTTTCTTTTTTAAAAATTAACTGTCACTGCTTTTTTTTTTTCTTAAATTATGATTTTGGAGTTCTTTGCTCCCTTTGTCACCCCCCCCCCAGGGGGCCCTTCTACATCATTTCATCTCTCCTCCCTCTGAATGTGGGCTGCGGGCAGGGCCGCCTCCCCCAGGGCCGCTCTGCCCATCGCATCGCCCTGCTGCCATTTTATCGGCCTTCTTCTTCTCCTGCCTGGATCCTTCTTCTCTGATTATACCAAACTGGAAGGACTTGTGGGTACTCGAGTCAAAATTCTCATGGCTATGGGAGGTAAACTCAAGGAACTGTTGTAACCTTGGATCAGCTAAGATGTTCCAATGGCACATTCCAACTTAAGCCGGAGGGGAGCTGGGTCACGGAGGAGTCCAAAGGCAGAACAGGCCCCAGCTTGCAGTTCCCGGGGCTCGGTCTTCCTCCCGTTGTGGCCTTTTGTGGCCCACTGGCTCTCCTCGTGCTTGCAAGATGGCTGCAGGAATCCGGGGGTCACATCCAGATGCAGGAAAACAAACTGGCTCTGGCCTGTGTCTCTAGGAGTTAGGGAACAGGTGCACCTGCAGCCCCCCTCCCCCACCTCCCTTCAGGTCCCAGTTGGCCAGAACATGCCATGTGTTCACGCCTCAACGGATCTTCAGCAAGGCCAGCCATGGCTGGCTGGGATTCAGGCAGTGTCCCCTGAACACAGGAGCAGAGAACTGGGCCCCATCGGGAGTCTGTGAGGAAGGGATGGGGGACATGGTTACGGGCAGACGCCAGGACCACTGTGTCACCTGGTGGGGACTTGGGAGCCCCTGAAGCATGCTGCAAACACCACCCTGCACACCTCCCAGGCAGCGGTTGTTGCCCAGGCTCGACGTTGGGCCTCTGATGCTTCCGGGAAGCATCTCCTGCTGGCTGGGGCTGTGGGCTGCTCTGATGCCATCTCCAGATAGGCGCCCACTTGTGTTTATACCACCCGTCACCACATCTGCCTCCCCGGGGCACCCTCGAGTCCATCTGTGATCCAAAGAGTCCTCTCAGAACCCGCTTCAAATTGACGCGCGGGGACGCCTGGGTGGCTCAGCAGGTTGGGCGCCTGCCTTCGGCCCAGAGCGTGACCCCGGGGTCCCGGGATCGAGTCCCACGTCGGGCTCCCTGCGTGGAGCCTGCTTCTCCCTCCGCCTGTGTCTCTGCCTCTCTCCGTGTCTCTCATGAATAAATCAATAAAATTCTTTTTTTTTTTTAAACTGACGCCCGGGTGTCCCATCAGATACCAGTATGCTCCGGCGCAGGTCGATCCAAGCGCCCTGGGACATAAACGTGCCTGCAGATTCAGAACCCATTCCTAGAAGCTTCCTGGAGCCCCCGGGGTCGATGGCAAGGGCAGGACACACGACCACGAGGGAACACCCCACCCTGCACGCCGAACCCCAGAGCGGCCCTGGGCGGAAGAAAACGGCCTTGGTACCATGAGGGCCGCTAACGCGCGCGGGCACTGAGGGAAGGACGCTCCCCTGCCCACGGAGTGGGACTTCCGGAAGGCAGGCCGCGGCCAGGGAGCTCGCGGCCTCATCCCCTTCTCGCGTTAACAAGCTCCCCTTTGACAGAGTCCGAGGCTCCTCGCCCCCGAGGCCCGACGGCCGCCCACTGCGACGCGCGGCCCAGGCAACACCCGACGGCGCGGCCTCCCGGCTCCTTGGCTCCCGCCCCGTCCCGACGCGGGAAGCCCCGGATGTCCGGTCGCGCTTCCCCAGTGATTGACAAGCGCATTTGTCCAATGACAAGGGCGGACGGGATCGCCCCGCCCACACCTCGCCGCGGGGGCTGCCGGGTACCCCCGCCCCGCCCCCGCCCCCGCAGGCCGCCCGCAGCTCGCGTCGCGATGTCGGGGTCTGCACCCCGGAGCTCGCGCCTGGCGAGCTGCACTGCCCAGGGCCGGGAGCCCCGCGCAGCCCCGGAGGAGTGCACCCGGCTCGACCCCCGCGTAGGGCCGCTGCCCCCAGGAGCCCACCGACCGTCTCCAGCACTCCCGGGCCCGCCCTCCAGTCCTGCAGCTGAGTCCCACACGTACACACCTTGTTCTTCACATTCCCGGTTACACCCGGGCCCAAGGCGAAATCCAGCTGAGCCCTCCGATTGCACGGCTGCCCGCGCCCGTGTTCCCCCCCCAGGGTGCCCTTGGTGTCACGCTGACCTTCAAGGTGGTGCAAGGTGAAATGAGACGCCTTCCCCACCTTCCCCACCTGTGCTTCCCCTTCGTTATGCCCCAGGCAGCTCAGCCGGATTTCCTAAAGCACCGCTGAGTAAGTGCAATCAAGGAGGACTCACACTTGATTGAGTTCCACACCCTAGCAGCCCCCCCCACACACACACACACACCCCAGCCTGGAACCTTGGGGCCTGCCCGAGGCCTGGTCCTCTACATATGAGAGAGGGCCATGCCTCCGACCAGGCGGGTCGTTAGGGGTTACTGAGCTGTCAAGCCTGCACTCAGGGTTTTTTTTTTTTTTTTTTTGCAAATCTCATCTTTCTCACTTCTGTAATGACTTTAATTACTTTTTGCTGAGCTCTCCAAAAGGGGACAGGTTGTATTGACAGGCTGTCAGTCCTTTAGCTCCTTCAAAGGGTTCTCGGATTCACGTCAAGCTCTGTTGGGTGGTGTCTTTGCTTATCTCGTAATCAGCTTCAGTGACACTGCCAGTTAATTTTCGGGACAGGAGGCAGCTGGCAAGGGGAATAAAATTAAGGAAATTGTTCTCAGAAGAAAAAGTGCGCCTAAAGTAATGGCAGCAAGAAGGCGAAGCTCTTAAGATTCCAATCAGAATATTGAGTAGTGTGAATTGGCACATTTATACTTTCAGACGTTTATTGAGCC
Source organism: Canis aureus (assembly GCF_053574225.1). Classification (NCBI taxonomy): domain Eukaryota; kingdom Metazoa; phylum Chordata; class Mammalia; order Carnivora; family Canidae; genus Canis; species Canis aureus. The sequence continues at coordinate 59,271,067 of NC_135626.1, read as the reverse complement.
CGTCTTCATGCAAAGCACTGTGCTAGGTGATGTAATGCTAGCCAAGCTTGAGTTGCTTTCTACTTTCAAGGCGGGGTGAGAGGAAAGTTCACTACTTTTTGGAGCATATGCTAAGTGCACGGTGCTGTGTGAAGTCTTCACAACAAATCTATGAAGGACACAGTAAAATTCTTTTATGGAAGAAGGAAACAGGACCTAAAAAATATTAAAGATGCAGCACCTGGGTGGCTCAGTCAGTTAAGCTTGTGACTCTTGGTTTCCGCCCAGGTCATGATCTCAGGGTCTGGAGATGAAGCCCGGCATGGGGACTCCACCCTCAGCAGGAAGTTGGCTTGGACTAAAGAACTCAGTAATTTTACTCCTAGGTATAAACCCAAGTGAAATCAAAATGTATGTCCACACTCACCAAAAAAAAAAAAAACAAACAAACCCCAAATGGTAATTATGAGAGGTGATGGAAGTGTTAGCTCACACCAGGGTAGAAATCATTCTGCAGTATATGTGTATTACATCAATGCATTATGCATAAACTTCCACAATGTTGTATGTCAATTATATCTCAATAAAGCTGGGGAAAAAAAACTATGTCCACAGAAAAACTTTCACAGGAACGTTCATAGCAGCATTATTCGTAACAGCTAAAAGGTGAAAACAATCCAAATGTCCATCACCTGGTGAATGGATAAACAAAATGTGGTCAATCCATATAATGCATATTATTCAGCCATAAAAAGGAACAAAGCAGTCACATGCTATAGCATGGCTAAACCTTGAAAATATGCTAAAAAAAGAAAATATTATGCTAAGTGAAAAATCCAGACGCAAAAGACCACATGTTGCTATCATTCAATTTATATGAAATGTCCTGAATAGGCAAATTTATAGACACAGAAAGTAGATTAGTGGTTCCCTAGAGCTGAGGGTGGGGTAGAAAGAAAGAGCAGTCACCACTAATGGGCACAGGGTATTTTGGAGCAGTGATGAAAACATTATAAAATTCACTGTGGTCATGTTTGCACAACTCTGTGAATAAACTAAAAGCCGTTGAATTGTTTGCTTTCAATAGATGAATTGGATGGTATATGAATTAGCACTAATAAACTAATGTTTATTGTATGCTTGTGCCTGGCTCTGTGATGAGAATGTTAAGTTCTGTGCAGTTTTGTCCTAATGAGAAAGTGGTATGTGGTAGGCTGGGTCCCCAGGACTCTGAAGGGGAGATCCCTGTGATCCCTGTACCAGAAGTTCAGGAGGGAGTGCTCTTGCCTCAACACCTGCCAGAGGAAGAGAGCCCAAGCCGACCCTGGAAGGAATTTTGAAGACTGGATGGCCATTCAGAGCTGACCTCATGGAGTGTCATGACCAGGCCCTAATGCTGCTATGTCCATCAGTCCTTGGATGCTGGTTGCAACAAGAAGGGGCCTGCTGTCTCCAGTGAAGTACTCCCACACAGGGGCTGACGGGGGGATCCTCCCTTCCTGCTGGGGAGTCTGGGCGGCACATCAATGCATGCATAATGCACCATGATTATGATTTGCCTTTAACAGAAAAAGAAAATTGAAGCATAGAGAGGCTAAGTGATGAGCTCAACTAGTGCAGGTGAATGAACCATAGGAGACAGACATTGAAATCTCCTCCCACTGGCTGCAGAGCTGGGTGCCTGTAGCTGAACTGCCTCTGCCCTGAGAAGCCTTGGGTGGCTGGGATGAAGAAAGAACCACACAGTGCAGGGTACTGTACTGCAGAGAACTGCTCTGTCCAGCGGTGCCGCACAACCTGGCATGGTCACTGGAGCATGGACCCCTCTGGAGCCAACCAGGTGACCCATTTGAGAACCTCTATACCCTACAGTCTTTTGGACCAGCCCAAAAAGATATACAATAGAGCCACCTAGTGCTTCTGACTCCCCCTGCAATGGCCCTGGCAACCCTGCAGCCCTTAAGGTAAATGTGGAGGAGGACTCTCATGGGGGCAGTGAGCACACCAATATAGATATCAGACACTAAAGATGGGGTCAAACAGAGGAAATCATTTCTATAAATGCTGGAATTACTGTTTTTCACTTACACACTGTATGGGTCAGAGTTCATGCTGGTAATAGAAACTAGCTCTGGCAAATTTAAGAGGAAGGGGAATATGCTAAAAGGAAATTGGGAGCTCAAGTCCCACAAGGGCTAGAGGACCTGAACTGGGCCTGGGGCACAGTGATGCTTCCGGTACCCAAACTTTACAGTTAGCCTAACTCTTGGGCCAAGACCTCCTGGCTGGCTGCCCCAGGACCTCTGTTGTCTTCAGACACCTCTTCAAGCACCTTCCACGTTCTCTTTTCTCTTTGGGCTCAGCCCTCAGGGCAACTTGGAAATGCAAGGTAAATGGAAGTCTTAGGTAACTGCCCTGGTCTGCTATCCTTGCAGCCTGCCCTACAAGGTTGCCTACAGAGCAACCAGCCAACAGCACTCTTTCACCAGCTCTTTCTCTTGCCCTGTGTCAGTGTCTCATTCTATTTCCTCATGCCTGCTTCCTAGGGACACTTCCCAAATAAACCGCCTGCACCCAAGTCTCTCCTCAGGCTCTGCTTTCTGGGGAGCACAAACTGAGACACACACCCGGATACTAAAGGTACAGGGGCTGGACATAACCCCATTCTTGATAAGGTAGTGCTTCTCAGAGGAAGGGAGAGGATTGGAATTAGGAAGGTGAACAAAGAGAATTTCTACTTAAACTGTAAGGTTTGTACCTATAAAATACATGGAAGCGGCTCAGAAGAGTCTCCCCAAAGTGTTCCACTTTGGCATGTGGAATATTTTGAGCTAAAGGCAGTCAATCAAGACCTGCAAACTCAAGAGAAACTTTTTTTATTTATTTTTTTTAATTTTTATTTATTTTTTATTTACAATAGTCACAGAGAGAGAGAGAGAGAGAGGCAGAGACACAGGCAGAGGGAGAAGCAGGCTCCATGCACCGGGAGCCCGATGTGGGATTCGATCCCGGGTCTCCAGGATCGCGCCCTGGGCCACAGGCAGGCGCCAAACCGCTGCGCCACCCAGGGATCCCGAGAAACTTTTTAAAAAAAAAAAGATTTTATTTATTTATTTGACTGAGAGAGCACAAGTAGGCAGTGCGGCAGGCAGAGAGAGGGGGAAGAGGGCTCCCCCATGGAGCAGAGAGCTGGATGTGAGATTTGATCCCAGGACCCTGAGATCATGACCTGAGCCTGACTGAGCCACCTAGGCATCCCAAGAAACCTTTGATCGTATCTTTACTACCTAGAAGAATTTAAACCAGAGATCTATCTCAGCATGAGAGTTTTTACAAAAATAAGTTTGATCTGAGTGACCCATCTATATGGCAGGGCAAGTATGTAATTACCAATTACCTGCTCTTCTTATTTCCTGTGAATCATCCTCCCCATCCTCCTTGAAGCCCAGGCTTTCATCCCATTCCATAGCTCAGGATTGCACGTGTACCTCATTTTATGCTTCTGTCTTTGAAACTCTCATGTATGTGGGATTCTCATACATATGAAATTAAATTTGATTTCCTCCTTTAAAAAAAAACTTACTTAAATTTAATTAATTAATATATAATGTATTATTGGTTTCAGAAGTAGAGTTCAGTGATTCATTAGTCTTTTATAATACCAGTGCTCATTAAATCATGTTCACCACTCAGTTATCCCATCCCCCCACCTCCCTCCCCTCCAGCGACCCTCAGTTTGTTTCCTACACTTAAGAGTCTTTTATGGGGATCCCTGGGTGGCTCAGCAGTTTGGCACCTGTCTTCAGCCCAGGGCGTGATCCTGGAGTCCCGGGATTGAGTCCCACATCGGGCTCCCTGCGTGGAGCCTGCTTCTCCCTCTGGCTGTGTCTCTGCCTCTCTCTGTGTATCTCTGATGAATAAATAAATAAAATCTTTTAAAAAAGAGTCTTTTATAGTTTGTCTCCCTCTCTGATTTCGTCTTGCTTTATTTTCTCCTCTAATTTTCTCCTATTAACCTGTGTCATGTCAATTTCATCCTAGACCAACCAGAAGAACCTATAAAGGGTAAAGGAAAAGTTTTCTTCCCCAATAATATGTAGCTGAAGCAAAAAATGACAAAATAGGAACATTTTAATTTAAAAAAAATTTTTAAGAGATACATAAAAAGATTTTATGTATTGGGGCACTGGGATGGCTCAGTGGTTGAGCATCTGCCTTTGGCTCAAGTCATGATCCCAGAGTTCTAGGCACAGGGAGCCTGCTTCCCCCTCTGCCTATGTCTTTGCCTCTCTCTGTGTGTCTCTCATGAATAAGTAAAGAAAATCCTTTTAAAAATTAAGATTTTATGTATTTATTTGAGAAAGAACAGAGCCAGAGAGAGCATGAGTGGAGGGGAAAGGCAGAGGGAGAAGCAGACTCCCTACTGAGCAGGGAGCTCAGATGCAGGCCTTGATCCCTGCCTTGATCCGGATCTTGATCCCAGGATCCTGAAATCCTGACCTGAGCTGAAGGAAGATGCTTAACTGTCTAAGCCATCCAGGTGACTCATATAGGGACTTTTTAAAATGCTGGGTGTTACCACCTTATTCTCATTAAGATAGCTATTATACAAAAACAAACAAACAAACAGGAAACAACTCCTATTATGCAGCAGGTTTATTGGGAGCACTTAGGAACACCACTGCTTAAAGAAGAAGCAAAGGAAGCAGAAACTGGCAGGAAGAGAAGCTGAGCTTCCACATCGTTGCAGGGAGGCCTCAGCCCATCCCATAGGGAGTTCCAAAGCTGGACTGGCCTTCAGAGTGGTCCGGAGTGCAGGAGAAAGAACCAGCTCTTTGAAATTCCTCTTGGACCAGTCACTGAATACAAGTTGCTCCTGGGGAAGTAGCTGTAACCTTTGGTAAGGTAGTGCCTTTGGTGGGAGGAAATGTCCAGAAAATGATTTAGCAGCTAAACCCACAGCAGCTGTGGGGGGGAATGGCCCAGTCCTGAAAGGGAATCTGAGGAGCACCACAGCAATGCACTACACTCTTACCAGGTTTCACAGGGTGCAGTTTGGGGGAGGCCTAGCTGGGCTCTACACCTGCCTGGTTCCCCAGGGCAAAACATGTCTAGAACAAATGCATCTTCCTGTGGCTTTTTGTCTGTCTCTTATGATCTGTCTTTCTTCCCTTATCAAAGATTCCCACTCAGGAGGGGGAGTGGGGAGAAAGGATAGTGAGAAGAAGAAAAACCCATCCTGCTACAGGCAAATAGTAAAAATCCATTCTATGGCAAAAAGATGATCAAAATTGAAGAATCCAGTTTCACTGTGCAAACATGAGTAGAATTTAAATGCTTCTACTTATGTCCAAACGATTACTTGAGACTTGAGTATAACACTTAAAGCTTCTGTCGGGGTGCATGTGATTTTTCACATGTTCTTTGTATCATACTTGTTAGCAAGAAGTTAATCTGCTTCTAACGTTGTTCAAGATTTCTTCTGCTTTTTTTTGTTTCATCTTGGTTTCTGAAAAAGTGGATAGCAAAAGATTATATAGTCTAGGGAGGAGCAAACTGTGTAGCTTAAGAGAAGAATATCCTGAGGGTCTACTTCTTAAGAACAACTTATGAACCTCAGTCCCAACTTTGAATTGAGACTTCACCATTTTCACTTTTCCAGAGTTTTCGTTGGTGAATTACTTAGATAAGGATGCCACAGGCATGTCAACCTCACTACTCAATGGGGGCACAGGTGGCAAAGTTAGTCTGTGTATTATAAAAATTATATAATTTTCTTTAGGGATGCGTGGGTGGCTCAGTGGTCCCACTTCATGGCCCCACGGGGAGCCTGCCTCTCCCCCTGCCTATGTCTATACCTCTCTGTGTATCTCTCATGAATGAATGAATGAATGAATGAATGAATGAATGAATCTTTTAAAAATAATAATAATTTTCTTTAAACAATTGAGTTTTTCATTCTACTTTTGTGTTTAACTAGTTTCTTTGTAGAAAATTCAGGCACATGATCAAGTGAGACCAGGGATGTGAATTGAAGGAGAGACAGGTAGATGACATCATGAGTTGAATGGCTTCAAATTAATTTTATATGACTGCAATCTGGATTTGAAGTCCAGTCAAATTAGATTTCTTTCCAATCAGCAGGGAAGTGCAGGCCACTCACCAGCAGGATCAAAATAGACACCAGACCACCAGGCGAGGACCAGAGAGAGACTCTGAACTGTGTTTCCTAAAGCCTTGACTGGTCGGAGAAAAGGGATAGTCATCTGAAGTAATGGAATCTAAATTGCAGTCTTTGGGCATAATTGATTTAAAGATTTTTATACGGAAAATTTCAAATATGCACAAACGTAGAGGAAATCAGGAAATAAAACCCTATGTGCCCCTCACTCAGCTTCAACGATTACCCACCCACCCTTTGCCAATCTTATTTCATCTCCACCCCTCACCCCTGGCCAGCCTTCTAAAGACAAGCGCAGACACTGTGTCGTTTCTTGCATAAATACATTAATATGCATCTTTAATAAAAACTATGAAAAAACCATCTTTATGTGCCATTGTCACCCTTAATAAAGTTAATAATTCCTTAATATTATCTAATCTCTGATTACCTGGTTTGTTCAAATCAGAATGGAAACAAGTGCCACACATTGCAATTTTATTTATGTACTTATTTTTATGGCATTGATTTGATAGAGAAACCAGGGTTTCAGGCTCTGTCATCTGCTGGCTCAGGCCCCCTTCACTCCCACCTCAGGGTTTTAAAGCTCATGGATGAGCACTAAAATGTCGGGTTGCCAGTTCTCCTGTTCTGCCAGCACTTACTAACTTGAGGTCTATAAAGAACTTCCCGTTATTGGTTTTAGGGTTTCCTTAAAACACAGTTTGGATAGGAAAGGGAATCTTTCATGTTGACTCCTGAGACCTTGATTTTTCCTTGTTTTTTTTTGTTTTGTTTTGTTTTTTTTTTTGTTTTAATCATGTTAGATTGGGCAGCCCAGGTGGCTCAGCGGTTTAGCTGCCTTCGGCCCAGGGCCTGATCCTGGAGTCCCAGGATCGAGTCCCACGTTGAGCTCCCTGCATGGAGCCTGCTTCTCCCTCTGCCTGTGTCTCTGCCTATCTCTCTCTCTCTTTCTCTCCGTGTCTCTTATGAATAAATAATTTTTTTAAAAAAATCATGTTAGATGTACGGGATAGTTACCAGACTTGTGCAAACAGCTCTCACAGACCGTTCCTCCAGGTTTCCCAATTGCTAGCACATGATCACATTTACCCAATCGTTTCCTCTTTCAAAATGTTTTAACCATGTGAGAGTGAATTGCCACACGATGCTCCTCTTCCCCCAAACACCAGAGTGTCTGTTCCCTAAGAACAAGAATGTATCCTTGCATGGCCATGAACAATGATCAATATCAGAAAATCAGCAGATACAGGTCTATTGTTTATGACTTATTCATACTTTGCCAGTTGTCCCAACAAAGTGTTTTATTAAAAAAAAAAAATCCTATTCCAGGATCCAACCCAGGATTAAGCATTGCATTTGGTTCTCTTGCCTCCCCTGAGCTGGAATGGCTCCCCAGTGTCTTTGTTGGTGGTAGCACTTGACATTCTGAAGAGTACAGGCCAGTTCTTTAGGAGATTCTGTGATTCATCTTTGATAGCTTCCTTGCTTTTTGCCATAACAAGATGTTCCAAATCTATCTATACATTTCCTGGTCTGGAGCCTCATTGGTTTCTTTCAATGGAAAATGGGATTTAGAGATAAGGACTGAACCCCAGTGACAGCTGGTGGTGGAGGTCAGATCGCAGCTGGGGCTGTGGGCGGGCAGGCAGGTGGGCAGCACCCTGGGCCCAAGGCTGGCTGTCCAGCCGTCCCCCCACCCCCGACCGGGGACCCCAAATCTGGGGGGATAGTGGTTTCAGGCTGGCTTTCATGAACCAGTTTTTCTGACTCAGAGAATCAGGAGGACATGTGGCCCTCGTCCATTGGAGTGGCTTTGGGTGTAATTCCTGAATTGTTTACCTACTCATTTTTTATGACATCCTTTCTTATCTTCTGGTTTGGAAGACTCACTTGATTTTTATTATCTAACATTATTGACTTACTGTAGTCATTAGAAATGCAAACACAGAAGCCTGGGCACCAGGAGGCCGTCAAGGAAGTGTCCGACTACTGGATGAACAAAGGGAGCTGAGCAAAACTGAACTCTGGTTATAATCAAACAATAAACACACAATGTCACTGAGGACCTGCTTTGTCCCGGTCATGCAGCCTGCAGCCTGTCTGCTTATCCCCGGAAGCAGTTGTCCTTGGCACGGTCCTTCCCTCTATGGTCAGGAGGCTCATGACTCACAGAGAATAACTACTTTACTATCCGCAATCCTCCCTCTTGTTCCTGTGAATTCCCTAAGAGAGCAAACTCCTTAAGTGCTATGCAAACCCTTGTCTTGGATTCCTCAGAAGCTGCTGTCCCCAGGGTCACGGAGATCAGGATGTCTGGAGTAAAAGGCCTCCCCTCCGGGTTCTAGGGAACCTGCACATTTGGTTTCTCAGTTTTCCAAATGAAAGGGTAGCAGGAAGCGTTCTAGGCTGAGAAAAGGGCCTCAAGACAGAATTGCTAGTATCAGAGGGAAGATCACCAGAGGATGGGGAGACTCTGGTCCTGACAACCATCTAAGTGCGGTTTCATGGAGTCTCAGCTGGCCGGGGAAGCAATGGGAAGCAATTCTCTCATCTGCACCTGCAGCTCAGGCTTCCGGAGGCAGCTCCCTCTCTGTGCCTCAGCAGGCCCAGAGAAGGCCCAGGCACCGAGGCTGGAACTCAGGCCGGCTCTGCTGCAAGCTCCACTCGCTTATCTGGCTCAGAGCTTGGTCGCCTCTCCCCAGTCCATACTGGGTCCACACTGGGCTGCTGGGAGGATGAGAAGACCCACAGTGGGGGCGGCTCCTCTTTTTGTTTTGGCAATGCTTGGCCTCCAAGCTCCTCCCCTGGTGTGGAGAACAAGAAGCAGAAGTGGAAATAGTTGGGGTGGGAGGGAGGGGGAGAGATATTTTCATTGAGCTGGCTGTGTGCACCGCGCCCCCCAGGCTTGGCTTAGTTCTATCTACTACTACTGGTGGTGGCATAGAGCGGTCTCCGCATAGATGGCAGGGTTCCCCATCCCCTCCATCACTGAGGCGCCCTCAGAAGGGACAGCTTAGTCTTCTCTGACCCCACAGCAGCCCACGTCCTCATTGCTAGAGCCCACTATTTGGCCTGGAGGCCACCTGGACAGCCCATGGGTTCCACCCTTTCTCTGACCTCTGGCCGTCTTCTTATAGAAACTCAGGAGGGGCACCTGGGTGTCTCAGGGCTTGAGCCTCTGCCTTTGGCTCTGACAGGTCATGATCCCGGGGTCCTGGGATCGAGATCTGCATGGGGCTCCCTGCAGGGAGCCTGCTTCTCCCTCTGCCTGTGTCTCTGCCTCTCTCTCTCTCTCTCTTTCTGTGTCTCATGAATAAATAAATAAAATATTTTTAAAAATTAATCTTTTTAAAGATTTTTATTTATTTATTCATGAGAGAGAGAGAGAGAGAGAGAAAGAGAGAGAGAGAAACAGGTTCCATGCAGGGAGCCTGATGTGGGACTCGATCCCTGGACTCCAGGGTCACACCCTGGGCTGAAGACGGCTAAACTGCTGAGCCACCCGGGCTGCCCTAAAAAATTAATCTTTTTTTTTAATTGTATTTATTTATGATAGTCACAGAGAGAGAGAGAGAGAGAGAGAGAGGCAGAGACACAGGCAGAGGGAGAAGCAGGCTCCATGCACCGGGAGCCCCACGTGGGATTCGATCCCGGGTCTCCAGGATTGCACCCTGGGCCAAAGGCAGGCGCCAAACCGCTGCGCCACCCAGGGATCCCAAAAAATTAGTCTTTATGCCAAAGTGGTCCACCTTGAGGCAGCCTGCCCTAGGCCCCTACATAACTAATGTGAAATTCCCATTTTGCAGGAAGTTTTGGACGTGCAACATCAGAACAGTCCCAGAGATCTTTAGTTCAATCTCTTCCCAAGCACTTTTCCTGGACAAGGCTGAGGACTTCTTTGATCACACCTACTCCTGACATCTGAGCAGGAAAACAATTGTCTTATATTGTTTTGTGCCAGTCCCAGGCCAGGTGAGCTTCCCTCAGACATCTCCCCCTTCCAAACCAGTGTTACAAGTAGACGGGCCCTGGTGGTTCTTACTATGATTACAAGGTGCCCTTTAGGAACAACCTTCAGGAAATTTTGAAAAATAGAGGTTGATGACTTAACAGTACCTGGAAATTATACCACACACCTGGTGGCACACAGCGAGGTCGCAGAGAGAGAGAGCATGGGTGCGAGCCGTCCTGGGGTTCTTCTTTGATTAGAGTGGAGAGTGGGGACCTGGGGCTTGGGGGGCTTAGGTCTTATTAGTATTTAAAACATAACAGCAGGAATTTAAAGTGTGGGAAGAGAACAGGCAAGCAGCCCAAATGGTCAGTTATTGGAATCGATCGCCATCCTCAGCGCAGGGGAGACAGCTGGCTCTTTATCAAGGGGTGTCGCTGGCAATGTCTTATTTGAGATAGCTTCCTTAGAAGTGGATGCCTCTTTGAAGTGGATGCCTTGGCAAATAGAGCTTAAATAAAGCACTTGGATTACAAAAAAGAGAGAGGGAAAAAAAGCCTGCCGGGGCTTACACTACATATGTTATCTTCTATTTGTTTTGTTTTGTTTTGATTCAGCTCATTTGCCACACATTTACTAAATGCCAACTACGCAATAGCAATTGCACCAGGAGAAGCACATGCAAACGCGTTGGTCCTGGGATCGAGTCCTGAATGGGGCTCCCCGCATGGAGCCTGCTTCTCCCTCTGCCTGTGTCTCTGCCTCTCTCTGCGTGTCTCTCATGAGTGGAATAAAATAAAATCCTAAAAAAAAACAAAAAACAAAACAAAAACAAGAAAACAACCCAAGAACCAATTGTTTCTGGACGCTTTGGAGGCTCTATCTGACGCAAGAGTTTCATCTAGTATGTGGATGATGACATAGGGCGAGACACTGACCGTCAGACACAGCAGAGCTCCATGAACAACGCGTCCATGAGGATGAGCCCTATTTGGTTTCTCCTGCCTGCAGTGGTTTCTGAACTTGTCTGCTGGGGTACGTTCTGGGGAATGAACAGAGCTGATATGGAACATTCCCCTTCTGCGCTTAAACTGGTGAGCCACTGAATGTCACCGGCACTTGCAGGGCTCGTTGGGAGCTTCGAGAACATCTAGCCAACTAGCTCATGGAACAGATGATGACCCCAAGGCTTAACAAGGCCCTGGGCCACACTGCATAGTGGGGCAGGTGCCTTGATCCTGGCTGCTTCCGAGCTGAGGGACCTCGGGCAAGTTACTGAGTGCTTCACTTTATCTGTAAAATGGGGATTGTAACTGCCAACTTTATTGGATTGTTATGAGGAATAAGATAATATTCTCAATTGCTTAGAACTGTTTGTGCCTTTGTGAACTGTTATTATAACTATTAATGTGTGATTGCTCAAGGTTTTACAGCTAAATAGAGGCTGGGCATATCAAGAGAGACAGGGAAGGCATGAAACACATTCCACGTTGCTGCCAGGAGGATCCTGCTTGCGTGGAACCCACCAACGCCCAGTTATGGCAGAGAGCTGTTGAAAAACAGCTGTCCAGCCCCGAGAAGGGAGAGGAATGCCCCAGGATTAAAGGCCTTGCATTCCCAAAGTTACCCAACATCCTTCTCATTCTCTGATTCAGCAAACTGTTGCCTTTATTGGTGGCAGCTGTGCAATTAGGTGACAAAGGTCTCCATGGCAAAGCATCCGGGTACCACATGAAATTAAACACACATTTTCTGTGCCAGCCAAGACCTTGCAAAAATATAAAAACAAAACAAATTTTCCAGCAGATGTAGAGAACAGATCCAATTAGCTTCTTGTTTCTGAACAGCCAGCTGTCCAGAAATAGGGTGAGTGTTCCAAAGCAGACAAACCAACCACCACCCCCAACAACAAATAGCCAAGAAGCAGTAAGAGCAACGAGAAACCCAGGTGGCGCAAGAAGTCAGATGAGGACGTGGATCTCGACAGGTAAAAATCAGCTCCCAGCCTGCAAGGCAGACAGGCAACTTGCACAGTGAGTCAATGTGCGATTCTATTCATGATTCTATGCCACAGGCATAATAGAAACGATGTAATCACTTTGCTTCTTTTCAGAGACCCGTGTGCTTAGATGTAAAACTCTACTGACAGGCAGTTACATAAGGGATGATGGGAAAGGATCCAGGTGGAAAACCTGAAAAAAACTCTTGTTTTGGTCTGATTTGGGTAATGCCCTCTCTCTTGGCTTGCTTTCTCAGGAGCTGGGCACCTTCACAGCCTTGCCCTACGTCGCAGACTGTTACTTGCACCTTAGGTGACTTCGCTATGCCATTGCCTTCCTTAGCATTTCTTTACTCTCCTCCTAAACAGCTCCCTGGAATTTGTTTCCCAAAGCTCTACTTTACTTCCACCTTGTAGGGAGAAATTTGAAACATCCAAGAGACACTGTCCTAGAGAAAAGACCAGAGAAGTGGAAGGACAACGGGTATATTCCATAATGACGCCCGTTATACAGGAATTCAGGCCTCCTTCAGAACAACACAAAGAAACACCTCTGCTAAATGCCTCGAGTGCTGTGGTCAGCAGACCTGCTTGGCTACTTGGCACAAGCCATCAGAGGAAATCAGTGCCACTCTCAACCTTCTGGGGCTTCCAAAGTCCCCTCCGTGCTTAGAGACAACAGGCCAACCCTGGGGCCCAGGTCTCTCTATTCAGCATCCAGACTGAGCCTTCAGGACGCTGTCCAGCTCCTCCCCGGCCTCCTCCTCGGCCTTCCCATCAAGCTCAGAATAGACGGAAACTCCTCTCCGAGGCTTGCAAGGCCCACATGCTCTGCTTTTCCCGGGGAAGGGCAGATACAAGCAGAAAGATAAGATGCTTAATTCCCCTGGTGAGAATAAGGGTAGCGATTTCTCTCCTCCTCCCCTTTTCTTAGAGCAGTTGCTTTAGAAAACTTGTAAGTTCTTCCTCTGTCCATTTGAAGTGTGTGTGTCTCTTGTGTGTGTGTGTGTGTGTGTGTGTGTGTGTGTGTGTGAGAGTCTCTTTAAAGCTAAAGAACCCTCTTGCCAGACCCAGGAATGTCTTTCTCAAAGACTCCCTGGAAGCATCTCTTTGAGACGTGTGGCACCCCCGTCGTCGCCCAGTTTCTGCAGGAGGCCAGGAGCCTCATTTATTTTGCTTTGTTTAAAGCCACTTAGCAAACTCACAAGGTTCCCCCCAACCACCAAGGGAAGTCAGGAGGAACTCCGTGTGACAAATGTGCTGTCTGGCCCTCTTACTAGAGGACTAGCCATAATTTATCTTGTGAACCTGTTTGTAAGGACCTGTACCCGCTTGGCTGGATCAAAAGGCAAGGTTTCTTTCTGTCTTTGTGATCTCTTAGTAGATGGCCTACGAGGCCCACTGAATTCTGACTTAAGGTTATTCCACAGCTTAAGTGTTTTCTTTCTCATCCACCTTTGTGGAGAGGGCTTGAGGTCGGGAGATTTGTGGGGTTTTGTTTTTAATTCATGAGAGAGGCAGAGACACAGGCAGAGGGAGAAGCAGGCTCCCTGCAGGGAGCCCGATGCAGGACTCCATCCTAGGACCCCAGGATCATGACCTGAGCCAAAGGCAGACACTCAACCACTGAACTACCCAGGTGCTCCTGGAGATTTGATTTTCATTTTGTTTTTCCAACATCGCTGCCCCTCCACCCTATGCCCTCCGTTGGCTCAGCTCCAGCCACACAGGCTTTTGTCTTTGTCTGAAAAAGTGCCAAACATCTCCTGACCCTGGCCCTGTGCTCCTGTTCCTGTGGGTCAGCCTGGTGTCTGCCCACACCTGTCCAGTGGCTTGCCTCCTTCCTTCACCGGCTCACTCCCCAGACAGCCTGGCCCTGACCATGGCTCTCAAGCCCCTCATTTCCCTTCCCAGAACCGATCACTGTCTGTTTAATTGATTCTCATCCGTCTCTGCCCTGGCAGGTAGCCTCCGTGAGGCCAGGACTCCATCTGTGTGTCTGCAGCACCGATAGGGCCTGGTGTTGGGGAAGTATCATCAAAACTCAATCTCCTGCTGACCCAGAAAACCTCTCCACCAAGTTGCCTTCTACACAGCAATGATTACCGCTGCAGGTGGCTTCCAGGACGATTTGGCCATTCATTCTCAGCTCTTCCTGTCTAGGTGCTGATGGCCCTCAGGGCTGGATCTGGGCAGGGTAGAGTTTTCCTCTTAAACCGTGTCCTCAGCCTTCTTGCTGCTGCCTTTTATGCGTCCACAGCCAGCATTATTCTGTGCGCCTCACTGGCCGTGTTGGGTGCACTGCCCGGGGAACCTTTCTGTACTCCTGCTGGTCAGCAACCCCCCTCCGCCCCGAGCCTGCAGTGACCCTGTATGTCTTCCATCATGCAGTCACCCAGGAGCCCAGAATACAGTCATCTATCAATAAGTGTGAAATGAACAAATTCACCAGGAAAAACTTTTATCTCGTGTCATGTTTCTTTTCGATAGTACTTGTCACCATGACACTGGTCTACGGTGATACAACCACCTTTCCACTGGCTGAATTTCTCCACAAGGAGAGGACATGGGAAGGGTAGATGCTTTCCCATGTGCTGAGAAGGGTAGGCTACGATCTTAGAAAATGAGGTAGGATTCTTCTCTGATATTAGAGTCTTAAGAGAACAGGAAATACTGTTGTTGCATCCAGAGATTGAAGCGATGTCGTCAAGGAAGTCCATCAGGGTCCGCCTGGCCTTTCTAGCCGCCTCCACAAACACCGACGCAGCCCAGAGGGCTCTTCACAGGCTGCCCGATCCGGATTCAGTGTTCCAAGACAAGCACACCTCTGACCATGACCACCCGAGAGATAGGACATTCTGTATGGAAGAGAGGCTATCTAGCATAATATTCGCTTGCCTAGGGCACCCTTAATCATCGACTCCCTCATCAGACAACAAAGACTCATGAATTAAAAATCTATTTTTTTTAACCAAATGACATTATTTTTGCCTTTCTGTCTCTGTGAGAAACTTCTAAGAAATGAATATGGCAGTTGAGCCTGTTATAAAGGCAAATACTATAGCTTTGTGAACCAGGGCATTCTAGCTGAGAAAGAAAGAAAAGAAAAGGAAAGAAAGAAAGAGAGAAAGATAGGAAGAGAGGAAGAGAAGGAAGGAAGGAAGGAAGGAAGGAAGGAAGGAAGGAAGGAAGGAAGAAAGGAAGAAAGGAAGAAAGGAAGAAAGGAAGAAGAAAGAAAAGGGAAGGGAAGGGAAGGATGCAAAGGAGTGTAGAATAATGTCATGTTAAGACACAGACAAGAGGAGCCCCTGGCCTGGACCCCACATTTTAGAAGCCCTCATGTCATATACATACAAGCACAGACTTGTCAAAGAGCAGGGTACCCTTATGTCACTTGAAGCTGGTGCTCAATGTTGGGACATCATGACCCCAAACTGTCAACATATGCTTTTACGACTTAACATTCATTGCTCAGGCCCAGACAAAGGCTTTTTCACATCCTTTGCCCTAAATTTTCAAAGTCAAAGGCAACAGTGTCCTGGTGCCATGAAGGGTTCCTGGGTTCTTCAGAGATAAGCACATTTTGGGTAAACAATTAAAAGGGATGGTAGTTCCATGATCCTAGTAGAGACAAGCAAAATAGCAGATGAGCCGGAAGAGAAAACTGGGGAAAGAGACAGCTAAGAAGAGTCACGGGATCCCACTCATTCCTGGGGGTCCAGAAAGCATGCATGCCCACGCAGGAGCAGTCAGAGCAGGAGAGAATTTTCCACACTACAAAGATCCTTCAGCGAAGGGCAGGAGCCTGACTGGCTCAAGGGACTGAAACACATCTGACTAGACACTGGCTGAACAATAAGCCACTCGGACCCAAGAATTCAGACTTAAAAATAAAATCACACTGGCTGTGAGCATGATCTGGTTGCAAAGCAACAAGTGACAAGTCAGAGGCTGCAGGGGTGGCAAGTTTATTATTCTACCCTTCTAGGTTCTTTGGCTGGTTTAATAATTAAATTGACAAGAGACAGATTAACAGGAGGAGAGAGGTTAAATAACATGCCTCCTTCCTGTATACATGGGAAAGACCCAGGAAAACAGTAGCTCCCCTAAATGGCCAAAACCATCACTTTAAATACTGTCAAGTTCTTTCTAGCTGGCCTAAGAATCAAGATGACGTCAGACAGATTCACAGAAGAAAATCCGATTTAATAGCATCTGTGCAGGGAACCCACACAGACATAGAAATTCCAAAAACAGTCAGGTGCATCGAGGTCTCTATGTCATCCTGAACTAAGGATGGAGGCAGTAAGGGCCTGGGACTCCAAAAGGGAAGGAATACACTTCACAGGAAGATGAAAACCAGGAAAAGTTTGCTGGGCCGCTGGGAAACAATGGGACAGAGAGGACTTGGGTCCAGCAGGCCCTGCTAGCTTCCTTCGTGCCTCCCTATTCATATCCAAAAGAGGTTATCCACGGTGACAGCTCTGTTCCTGGAGCAGGTCCTCTGCCTAAGTTCTTTTTAGGCAGTTGGAAGGAGGAGAGTAAAAAGCTTTTCCTGAATCTGATTGCCTTTTGTTTGGTTTTTGTTTTGTTTTTTTGCCTTTTTTTTGTTTTTCAAGTAGGCTACATGTTGACCATGGAGCCCAAGGCAGGGCTTGAACTCACAACGCTGAGATCAAGACTTGAGCTGACATCAAGAGTTGGACATGCAACTGGTGGAGCCACATAGGTCTCCATTTTTTATTGTTTTTAATTCAGAATAGTCTTCATGCCCAAGTAGCCTGTCTTGGGATCCCTGGCCCTACGCTAGCTAAAGAGGAAGGGCATTGCTGTGCTCCGTTGTGGGAGGTGATCAGGAAAAGCACCAGAACAAGGATGAGATTGTCCTGCAGATTTAAGTCCATGCCATCTTCCTTGACAAGAGTATCTAGAGCATTCAGTATCCTCCTCTTCCTGGTACAGGGAGGGAGACACCCCTGCAAATGGAGATTTCCCTTATAACGGGAATGTGTCTTACAAAAGGGAAACTTATACTTGGTCTTCAGAGCTTCTTTCTCTAGCGCTTGCAGTTTCTTAAAAATAACCAGCTTAAAATAATCAATGGGGCCAGCCCGGGGGGCTCAGCGGTTTAGCGCCGCCTTCAACCCAAGGCGTGATCCTGGAGACTCCGGATCGAGTCCCATGTCGGGCTCCCTGCATGGAGCCTGCTTCTCCCTCTGCCTGTGTCTCTGCCTCTCTCTCTTTCTCTCTTTCTCTCTGTGTCTCTCATGAACAAATGAAAATCTTAAAAAATAATAATAATCAATGTGCCAAAGAGGCATATTTTGGGGTGGTATATTTTGCTCCCCTTTAATGGAATAAGTTTTTTTGTTTGTTTGTTTTGACTGTAATGAAAATGTTTTAAAATCAGATCACTGGGACACCTGGGGGCTCAGTGGTTGAGCGTCTGCCTTTGGCCCAGGTTGTGATTCTGGGGTCCCAGGATCAAGTCCCACATCGGGCTCCCTGCAGGGAGCTTGCTTCTCCCTCTGCCTATGTCTCTTCCTCTCCCTGTCTCTCTCTGTGTCTCATGAATAAATAAATAAAATATTTTTTAAAATAGAATAAAATCAGATCACTAAGGGGGGCCTGACTGGCTCAATCAGTGGAGTGTGTGACTTGATCTTGGGGTTGTGAGTTCGAGCCCCACATTGGGTGTATTTTTAAAAATAAAAATAAAATAAAATATTTTTAAAAAGGGGATGCCTGGGTGGCTCAGCAGTTAAGCATCTGCCTTCAGCTCAGGGTGTGATCCTGGAGTCCCAGGATCGAGTCCCACATTGGGCTCCCTGCATGGAGCCTGCTTCTCCCTCTGTCTGTGTCTCTGCCTCTCTCTCTCTCTCTCTCTCTGTGTGTGTGTCTCTCATGAATAAATAAATACAATATTTTTTTAAAATTAAAAAATAAAACTAAAAAATAAAATTAGATGATTGTGATGGTTGCACCATTCTGTAAATAGGCTCAAATCCATTGAATTGTACACTTAAATGGATGAACTAAACAGTATAATATAAATTATATCTCAATCAGGCTGTTTTTAAAAAAGTTAGGGGTGGGCCTGGTACAGAAAGTAGAGAAGGCAGGACCTATAACAGGGTATTGAATGCTGCTACCCACCGTCCCTAACAAGCTGACCTCTTTCCATTTAATCCAGTATTCCCCTAAATCACCCAGAGTCTCTTCCAGTGGAGGGGATCCAACGGCTGGCAGTTTTCAACAATTGCAATCCTGAAATGATTCCAAGGTACACTCACTCTATAATTTTTTTAAAAGATTTTATTTATGTGACACAGAAAGAGAGGGGCGGGGCACAAGCAAGGGGAGGGCAAAGGGAAAGGGAACCTGCTGCAGGGCTCGATCCCAGGACCTGGGGATCATGACCTAAGCCAAAGGCAGACACTTCACAGACTGAGCCACCCAGGTACCCCAAGATATACTCACTCTAGAAACACACTGTTGTGTGTCAGTGGAAAAGGGTGCATGTCTAGGAGACATGCCTCCAGCTTAGCTGATTCTAACCTTCCATGGTCTTTGAACTATTTTACAATTCTGTAAATTGTAACTGAGTTGATAGCCAGCAGAGCCTGTCCTGTCTGTCCTCACTGGAAAAACCAGTTTTGCCCCTGTGTGCAATTCATTGTTAGCCGATTTTACTCTATATTAATCTGTGCCTCTTCACTTTCTCTTTTGAATCAATGATTACATCTGCCCAGTTCTCTCATGAGTAGAATAAAACCTTTAACACATATTCAAGTTTCATATCCATATGACAGTCGCAACCTTACCTTTGACCAAAAAGTATCTTTTAACAACTTTATCTGCATAGAAGGTCTCATGCAGCCTG
Source organism: Canis aureus (assembly GCF_053574225.1). Classification (NCBI taxonomy): domain Eukaryota; kingdom Metazoa; phylum Chordata; class Mammalia; order Carnivora; family Canidae; genus Canis; species Canis aureus. Next base: position 59,252,073 of record NC_135626.1, on the reverse strand, counting down.
CTGGCTAAAGTATAAAGACAAAATCAAAAGCTTTAAAAAGAAGAGGAAAGGGACACCTGGGTGGCTCAATGGTTGAGCCTTCAGCTCAGGTCGTGATCCCAGGGTCCAGGATGGAGTCCCGCATCGGGCTCCCCTTATGGAGTGTGCCTCTCCTTCTGCTAATGTCTCTACCTCTCTCTGTGTCTCTCATGAATAAATAAATAAAATAAAAGTAAAAACAAAAAGGAGAGGAAAGTCGAGCTTACTGAACATGAAACAATGGTGATGGTTGGAAACGCATTTGGAAAGTCTATTTCCAGTAGAACAGGTGTTTCTCTGGATCTCGCACAGTACACAGGCCAGTGCTGCAGCAGCATTGGCTGGAAGCTATAAACCAGGAAGCTAGAACTCTGGATTATCCACCCCCCACCCCCTCTGTGGGCTTTCCATACTCCAAGTTCAACCCACCCTGGAGGTGGTGAGTGGCACAGACTGTGTTCTGCAGCCCAGCTCACACCCAGGAGCCCACCTAGATCTCCATGCACTGTGGTAGTCAGAACACTGAGAACCTTTCCCCAAAGCGGGGGGCGAGATGAAAGAGACACTCCTTGCAGGTGAACCCGTGCTGAGGGTAAGAAAATGCACCCCCCCTCCCCACCGCCTACCGCCACCCCATGTGCGTCATTTGCCTAGCATTGCAAACAGGCACCGGGGTGTAGGGTAATTGTTCATGGCAGGCGCACAGGGGAACTCAGGTTGGTTATGGGTCAGTTAAGGCAGAGGGTTATGACCTGGGTCTACTCAGAAAATATTTATAGAGTCATTGTATGAGCGCTTATAGGTTAGGTGTGTTCAGAGAGAGAGAGATAAAGAGAGAGGAATTAAATCGGTACTGAGAGGGACTTTTCTCCTTGCTCCCAGCCCATCCCCTGAAATAGTGCCACCAGTTCAGTGTATGGTACGGGGCAAAGGAAGGCCGTGAGGCGTCTATAGTACTCTCAGCCACTCAGAAGTATGTCTTACCTTTTTCATCCTGCCTGGGGATGGTGGCTTAAGCATTTATTGGTGCATGCCCTGGGTGAAGGCCAAGGAACGTTGGGTACAGAATGGGAGGCTGTGCATTCCTCTGAATATACCCTGCCATGGGCGAGCAACAAACCCAGGTCCCCTGAGCTTCAGAGCTTATTCCTCCAAGCCGCATCTCCCACCATTTCACCTGCTGGAAAACACCTGTGTATGTAGTTCAATATCCTGGAAGCAACACTTTAAATATTAATAACCCACCGTACTTTATGAAGAGCTGCTTCTCTGAATTTTCGAAGTTTTCTACAACTGCTACTATTCCTCGGAGTTATACATTTCCCCTAAGAATGATGCCTTGTGTACTTCCTATCAAAGCAGAGTTAATGATTTCTCAGAGGTGCTGCTGGGCAGCAGGTAGGAAGGCAACCTGTAGGTGGGCTGCTTGGGGTCTCCAAGTTGATGGTTCACTCTGTGATCTAGGGCAAGCTGCTTGCTGAAAAAGGCAATTTCCCCAGCCATAAAATAGGGTTGATAACAGCATCCAGCGCCTCGAGTAGCTGCGAGGGCCTGGGTGCAGGTGGACTGCTCACAGAGCTGGCTCAGAGTAGCTGCGCAGTACTGTCATGGTCCTGACTCCAGAAGAGAAGCAGGGAAGGTTGAGCCAAATGACTGTAAATCAGTGGTTCTCTGCTTGGCCGCATGTTGGAAATCACCTGGGGAACTCAAAAGATTCTCCTGCTGGAAAAATAGCCACTCCCAGAGATCCTGTCTTCATTGGCTTCAATGCAGTCTGGGCACCAGGATACAGGAAAGCTTCCTACATGATTCTAATGCGCACCCAGGACTGAGCACCACCACTCTGAACACTTTGGAAATGGGATGTTCTCGGAGCTCTAGTTTATGGTTGCATGGTGTTCTTTTAGGAAAGATTGCTAAAGGGGCACCCAGGTGGCTCAGTTAGTTCAGTGTCTGCCTTTGGCTCAGGTCACCATCCCAATGTCCTCGGATCGAGCCCCATGTCAGGCTCCCTGCCCAGCGAGGAGAGTCTGCTTCTCTTCCCTCTGTCCCTGCCCCTTCTTGTGCTCTCTCTGTCTCTGTCTGTCAAATAAATAAATATAATCTTAAAAAAAAAAAAAAAAGAGGAAACATTGCTAGAGGATCTCAAAGCTAAACAGATTCCTCGTAATTTTCTTATAAAGGTCAGGTTGCGCATGGAGATCAGCACGAGGCTCTTCCAGCCTGTGCACTTGCCCGGGGTCCCCAAGGGTTTGGAACCTGATAAAAGTGAGGTTCCATATAACGTGTGCATGTTTCTCATAAAGTTCTATATGCAGAAGTTGGCTTCAAAGACAAAGAAAAGGAAAGAAAACTTGTTTGAACAAAAGGAATTTCCTTCCTTCAAGCCACGCCAGCCTATAAGCCTTCAGAAAGCAGGGAAGGGAGCTCCTCCTTTCCCTGGCAGATCCTGATAGACTCAGTGTTTACCAGAGTGGCTCCTTGTTAAGACAAGTGGTGAGCACTCCCCGGCCAAGGTATCTCAGCACTTAAACTACCTGTGGCCCATATCCAAGCTCCAGGATATGCAGAACTCTCCTGCAGCACCTGACCCACCACCATGAAGATCCGCCTGTGTAGACTCAGTCATCTGGACCAAACTACACAATGGTTCCTGCTTTCGGCTGTGTTGACCTTCTTTGTCTTCATCCTGCCCTCCTTTATTAAGGAGCCCAATACCAAACCTTTCAGGTAAGGTTCTGACCCTTTCCAAATTCCTCATAATTTATTAGAAGAACTTTAAAAAGACTCTAGCCCAGGGAAGCCTGGGGAACTCCAAGACACCGCTGTGTGTCCACCTGGGGTGCCAGGAGTCAGGCACATTGTCAACAACCACCGGCAAGGATGATCCAAGGGGACACCTAAGGGACAGCAGGTGGCAGGGGTGGGAAAACCAAGGTGTCCAAATGCCTGGCGGCTTGTCAAGGGGAAATGCAGGCAGGAGTTTGCAAACTGTGGGTCTGGGTCCCTGGAAGGCACAGAAAGAAGATGGACCCCCCCAGTCCCATCCCACCCCTGGGGGACTGTAAGTAATGGTAACAACTTTAGGGATAGTTCGCACGTGTGCCATTGGATGTGTCCAAAAGCAAAAGATTTACCCCGTGGATTCCATTCATTTCAGAATCACACTCTCCCTGAGGAGTTTGTCAGAAAATGGGAGGCCTCTCACTCAGCTTAATTCCCCCAAGCTCATCCCTCTAAAGGACCTCATAGACCAGTTTTCTTATAAAATCAACACATCTCTAGGAGTGGAGAGTCCCTTCCTTTCCAGACTCAGTTTTTGTTTTGTTTTGTTTTTTGTTTGTTTTTGAATGATTTTATATTCCACTGCTCTTAAAATTGGAAGGTAATACATGCTCTCAGAAAGTGTAGAAAAACACAAGCAAGAAGTGAGGGTCTTCTTCATCACACCCCCATGTCCACCCACTCTCGAGGGGTGACCACGCTTGATTCTTTGGTGTACAGAGAATTATCACCTAATTGTAGCCAACACTTCTCTTCTAAATGCCTTATGTGTTAACTAATCCTGATGCTTGTGAGTATACAGAGAGACACCGAGAGCTGAAGTGAATTGGCCAAAGTCATCCTGCTAGGAAGTCACGGGGACAGGATTTTTTTTTTTTTTTTTAATTCATGAGACATACAAAGAGGCAGAGACTCAGGCACAGGGAGAAGCAGGCTCCATGCAGGGAGCCCGATGTGGGACTCGATCCCAGGACCCCGGGGTCACGCCCTGAGCCAAAGGTAGAAGCCCAACCGCTGAGCCACCCAGGTGTCCTGGGGCCAGATTCTGGTCCTAGTATTTTGCTTCCCTAGCCTGTGCTTTTTACCTTAGGCTACACAAGCCCTTACCACAGATGGATAAATGGAAGGGTAGGTCAATAGGTGGACACATAGGTGGATAGGCAGGTATCACACTCTACACCTTGTTCCACAGGCTGGCTTTTTAAATCAACAGTGTACCTTGGACACCCTTCCATGTTGACGTGTACAAACCCACTCCCATCTTACTCGTGGCGCTGGGTACGGATATGAGTTTACTCATCCAGTCTCTGTGGGTTGACCGTTGGGTTGCCACTGGTTCTTCACACACCTTTGTACATTTACATAGGTATGTCTGTAGGTAGGTTTCTAGAAATGGAATTGCCAAGGCAATGGGTACACTCACATCAAATGTCAACAGATGCCACCAGATCATCCTCTGAGAAGGCTACCGCAACCCGTGTGCGTGTTCACTCCCTCACCCCCACCCCCGGGCCACACCAGAAATCATTAATGTTTTTAAAGTTTAAGCATCTGAGAGGTTCAAATGTGTCTCTCTTTTGAATCTGCATTTCTCAGGCCTCTGTGAATTCAAGGATCCTCTTAGGCTTATTGACCATATTGACTGTATTTTTTCTAACTGAACCAGCCAGGTGCTCCGATCATTCATATTTTTCTGGGAATGAATGACCTGTGTATATCACTTGCTCCCCTAAAAAATTAAATTATTTATCTTTTTCTCTCCTTTTTTTAAGATTTTATGTATTTATTTGAGAGAGAGAGAGAGAGAGAGAGAGAGAACAGGAGGAGGGGCAGAGGGAGAGGGAGAAGCAGGCTCTCCACTGAGCAGAGAGCCTGACCAGGGCTCCATCCCAAGACCTTGGGATCATGACCTGAGCCGAAGTCAGACCCTTCACCGACTGAGTCACCCAGGAGCTACTGTTTATTTTTTTCTTAATTGCAGGAGTTTTTTGTACCTGAGGGATATTAACATTTTTCTTTTTTTTTTTTAAGATTTTATTTATTTATTCATGAGAGACACAGAGAGAGGCAGAGACACAGGCAGAGGGAGAAGCAGGCTCCATGCAGAGAGCCCGATGCAGGACTCGATCTCAGGACTCCAGGATCATGCCCTGGGCTGAAGGTGGTGCTAAACCGCTGAGCCACCCAGGCTGCCCTATTAACGCTTTTCTATCGCACATGTGACAATACTTCAAATGTTCTCTTTGAGCTGATATTTGTTTTTATTGCCTTGTTTATGCTGTCTTGTGTCACACAAGTAATTTTTATGTAGATGAAGTCTTCTTTTCCTTTATGGCCACTGGACTTTGTGCAACTTGGGGGAAAGCCTGTCCCACCTCAAAATTATATAAATTTCGGGGCACCTGGGTGGCTCAGTCGGTGAAGCGTTTGCCTTTGGCTCATGTTATGATCCTGGGGTCCTGGGATGGAGAGCTCCTAGTTGGGCTCCCTGCTCAGTGGGAACCTGCTCCTCCCTCTCCCTCTGCCGCTCCCCCTGCTTGTGCTCTCCCTCTGTCAAATAAATTAACAAAATCTTTTTTTTATAGTTTTTTTTTTAAGATTTATTTATTTATTCAGAGAGAGAGAGAAAGAAAGGCAGAGACACAGGCAGAGGGAGAAGCAGGCTCCATGCGAAGCCCCACGTGGGACTCGATCCCGGGTCTCCAGGATCACACCCCAGGCTGCAGGAGGCGCCAAACTGCTGCGCCACCGGGGCTGCCCAACAAAATCTTTTTAAAAATTCTATAAATCACTTTCTATATTGTCTACTATTATTTTTGTGCTTTTGTTCTTCAAGCTTACATAGTTCTCCCATCTGCAGTTTATTTTTGTGTCCGGCATAAATCTGGGTTTGGGTACGCTGGAACTCTTTTGATCACAAGTGACAAAACCCAACTCAATCTAGCTTAAATAGGAGACCAGGGAGGGTGGGAAGGTCAGAGTATGACAGCATCCCTGGAGAGACACGGGCGGGGTGGGAGAGGGCTGCGGGAGAGTCACTCACGGTGACCTGGGTGCCTCGTCTCCTTCCCCAGCTGATGTCATATGTCCCGGGGTTAAGGAGAGAGGTAAGTAGACTGGTGCCTGTTTGTGATCTAGAGATTTCTGAAGGCGGAAGGTGGTTGGAATTGTCCATGGCGTTATGTATCCGGGAAAAAACCAGAGCCCACCTGCCCTGACCCCAGGGCCTTCAAAGTCAAGGAGGCTGTGGAGGGTAGCTCGGCATTCCTGTGGTGCCATGGAGGGACCAGAGCCACCCACTTACCTACTGGGGCCAAGTAATGGGACATCCACTCCAGAGAAGTGTTTGGGACACGGAATACTGTTGGCGCACTCATGCGGGGATCCCCAGTGCCAAGAAAATTGCTGCCCCAGGGAAACCACATTTACTGACCCTCCTGAGAGTACCTGTCAGGAGACAAACACACTGGCCTTCAGGGGGAGCAGGGACGCTGCGTCCCCCTACTCCTCCCAGACAGGTGGTCACTTAAGTAATAATACCCAAGAGTGGGACACTTGGGGGGCTCAGTGGTTGAGCACCTGCCTTTGGCTCAGGGCCTGATTCCAGGGCCCTGGGATCGAGTCCCACATTGGGATCCCAGCAGGGAGCCTGCCTCTCCTTCTGCTTGTGTCTCTGCCTCTCTCTCTGTATCTCTCGTGAATAAATAAATAAAATCTTTAAAAAAATATCCGAGAGCTAGGTCTTCAAAGGGAAGGGAAAGTCTTCTCTGTGGCTGACCCAGATTCTTGCCGCCCCTGCCTCCGGCCTCCTCCACACCACCACCACCCCCTTCTTGCCCTATCTCCCAAGCCTTGGGGCTTGGCTCTGACCCAGCTGGGGGTGTAGGGGGGAAGAGCTCTGAACCAACAGGACAACTAGAGCTCTAAAAAATGGGTGAGACTGAATTTGGGGGTTGAGGGTTGTTTTGTTTTGTTAATCTTTCCTATAATTCTTTTTTTAGACTGAGTTTCAATCATGAAAGGTGATTATACTATAAAGTTATAGAACTGCCCAAGGCATTAGAGGTGAGAGAGAAGGTCACACGCTGAGACTTCTCAGTAAACTGTCTCGGTAACTAAGCTGCAAACCGAGTAACAGAGAGTAAGCACCCTAAGAGCAGAGGTCCCTGGAGGGAAGGACGTGGGTCCTTTGAAAGCTTCAATGGGAAGATGGGTCTCGAGGCAGGTAGGACTCCGATAAAGGTGTGGAAAGAATAGTACAAGCAAGGAGGCCACCCCGCCTAAGTGTCCCCTTGGCTGAGCCGTGGACAAACACGCCTTGTAGAGACGAGGGGCTCGCTCCAGGGAGCAGAGGAAGGGCATTTCAGGAGGGTGGGGCCGAGGGTGGATGCAAGAGGTTTTGAAGCAGGGAGGTGACTTCTCAAAAGTGGGATTGTGCAATGGTTCAGTCTGTCCAAAGGGAACAGGACAGATTGGATGGAGGGATGAGTTACCACTTTTGGCCTGACCTATGGTGGCAACCAAGGGATGCACCTGACAAGTGGATTATCCTGCTGCAGAGGGAGGGACTGTGGCCAACCCGGTGCCCTCACAGGTGGCTTTAGCCTTTGAAATGTAAGATGAAGAGGACCTGGGGCGGGAGGGAAGGGAGAAGTGGAAAATCAGGAGACATTTTGATGAAGGAGAGAGATGCGGAGGAGAGAGCAGGGTGCAGTGAGAGACTGTGGGGGGTGCGGCGGGGGCCCACCTCTCCCTGCAGGCTGGGTGGGCAAAGGGTGACAGGTCAGAGATCAAAGGGGTTTGTAAAACGCCAACTCCACGTAGTATCGGTGGTTTCTGAAGGTCATTGGTACCGAGGTGTTTGCATGTTTTATGACACAGGATTATCGTTTCAGAGCTGGAGATTTCCCAAAACGCTAACCTACGCTCAGGAGCTTTCTGTGTGCTACTTCTGATCTTCATAGCTGTTGCCCAACTTCAGTATTTTTATTCTTTTACAAAAATGAGGGATATGAGGTTCTGAATGTTAAGCTTAGGGGTGCCTGGCTGGCTCAGCAGGTGGAGCGTGCGACTCTTGATCCCGGGGTTCGAGCCCCACGTAGGGTGTGGACAGTACTTTAAAAAAAAAATACCATCTGGGCAGCCCGAGTGGCTCACCGCCTTCAGCCCAGGGTGTGATCCTCAAGACCCGGGATCGAGTCCCACATCAGGCTTCCTGTATGGAGCCTGCTTCTCCCTCTGCCTGTGTCTCTGCCTCTCTCTCTCTCTGTGTCTCTCATGAATAAATAAATAAAATCTTAAAAAAAAAAAATCTTAGGGACGCCTGGGTGGCTCAGCGGTTGAGCGTCTGCCTTTGGCTCAGGGCGTGATCCTACGGTCCAAGATCGAGTCCCATATCAGGCTCCTTGTGGGGCACCTGCTTCTCCCTCTGGCCTGTGTCTCTGCCTCTCTCTCTCTCTCTCTCTGTGACTCTCATGAATAAATATATAAAATCTTTTTTAAAAAATCTTTTAAAAAAATGCTAAGCCTAAATCCACCCAGCCAGGAAGTAACAAACCAAGATTTGAACACAGAGGATTTAGGCTCCGAAATCCATGATTCTTGACTTCCTGTTGACTCTCAAGTCTAATGGAGCAGAGAGATGTACACAAAACCAGAGAGGGTGTGTGACAACCACAGTTAAGTCAAATGTGACAGGCCCTATGGGAGCAAAGTTACAAGAGTCATTTCCACCCTGGGGTGGGGGTGGGGGGGATGAGGAGAAGGCTGTGGGGATGGTGGCATCTGCAGAGAGCCAGAAGGCCGTGTGACATTTCAGCATGCAGGATCAGGATTGTTGCACACTAAAGAAGCAGCGGGAACGGTGCAAGCTTGGGAACCGGCGGGACGTGTACAGGCATGAGAGGCTGATTACTAGTGTAACACAAGCTGATAGGGGGGCTCCACATGCCAGGCACTGGTCTCCAAAACCCTTGAGCATCATATCACAAAAACCTTGACCACATATCAAGGCTTTGGGAGTAGATACTATTATTAACAACAGCCTCTTTTCCAGATAAGAGAGGTTAGGCAACTTATCCAAGGTCAGCCTTGTCATTTAAGTTCAAACCCAGGCCAAGCTAGCTCCAGAGTCCACCCTCCCAGCCATGACCTGCACTGGCATCACAGCACCCCTCCCTCCCCGGCACCCACACCCCCACCTTCCTCTATCACACCTATCATAACACGTTGTCACGAACACAGTTTATTTCCTGCCAGACTATGAATTTCGCATGGGAAAGGCCTGTCTTATTTGTCTCTCTTTCCTCAGTAATTTGAACAGGTCCTGGACATCAGGCAGGCATAACAGCGTTTTTTAAATGCTTGTTGATGAAAGAATAAATGCAAGACCCTCAGTAACGTACCAACAGTTTAAACTTTATTCTAGGGCTGTGGAAAAACCTCAGCGTAAGGGAGGAACGTGATGACATTCGTGCATTGAGCAGGCTCCTCTGCTACAGATTATAGGGTAGGCGGTGGGGGGAAGGTGGTCTCAGCGGGGGCTGGGTTAGAGGCTGTTGCAATGGTTTGGGGTAGAGCCAGGAGCCCTGGGCGGGGAAGCTCTGGTGACAGGACGTTAGAAAGAAAGGACTGAAAATAAGTTGGATCGCCTGGATTTGGCAACAAATAGGATGGATTGTATGATTTCAAACCAAGGTTATTGGACTACTTCTCATATCTTCTTCATTTGGTGCCGGTCTCTGAGGTGCTCCCGGATATGGAAATACAATCTAAGACCGTGCCTCCACTGGCTTGGCTTTCGTGGTCTGGAATGAATTTGCCTTGGAAGATTCTATGCCTTGGGTCGGCTTCAGAGCTGACCAATAAGAGTCAGCTGTAAAATCAAGGCTATGGATTTTCTTTTTTTCTCTTACTTGATTTTAGTCTAAGAATATAACTTCATTTTCTATCACCCCTTGATTTCTGATCCTGGATCCCCCCACCATTCACCGAGCTGCAGGGAAACTTAATCTCGGGGCAGCCCTGGTGGCGCAGCGGTTTAGTGCCTCCTGAAGCCCGGGGTGTGATCCTGGGGACCCCGGATCGAGTCCCACGTCAGGCTCCCTGCATGGAGCCTGCTTCTCCCTCTGCCTGTGTCTCTGCCTCTCTCTCTCAATCTGTATGTCTCTCATGAATAAATAAATAAAAATCTTAAAAAAAAAAAAAAAAAAGAAACTTAATCTCAGCCATTCTTGCTCCTCTGCACCCTTCCTAGGATGGTGTCAAGGGCTCCCCGATACGTGATGCGGTGTCAGGGCCTGGGTGGGGGCAGCTGATTCTTAGCCATCGTGGTGCCATCGAGACATCCTTCGTCGTCTCTGCCTCTTGGCTCTTTCATGTGCACCTGCTTAGGTGTGAGAACTTTCAGCCGCTGTCTTCCTGGGATCAGCATGCTGTCATTTCCCTTCGGGGTCATATTAGACTCTAGGAACACTACAAGGCAGTAGGGTGCAGGAGCCCTCCAACCTCAGGATCCACAGACCCCTCTCTTCTCTCCCTCCTCCTTTCCCTCCCCCTCATCCACAGGAATCTTTCTAGGGAGGGGGCGATGGTGGGAGGAAACAGAGAAGTCCTTCCCCGAGACATCTATTTCACCAAATCTCCTCCCCCCCCTTAGGGCTCAGGCATGGGGGGGAAAAGCAGAGGTCTTGCAGGACATCCTTTACTTCCAGCTCTTATTGGCCACATGTGTCCACGGAGGCAATGAACATGGGGCTCTTCACAGCTGCGGAGGGTGAGAAGTGGACGCCAATGGGAAAGGGAGAAAGTACAAGGAGGGAAACAAATAACATTCCGAAACAGCACACACATTTGTAAGTGTAACAGGCGTAGGAAGGGGGTCTGGATGTGCGTGCCCTGAAGGCGCCACCGGCAGATTCTTTGGGAGGATATAATCCACGGACTGATATCTTTTTCTGCTTAAATCCATTTTCTGCTTTTATAAAAGGACGAATACTTCAGAAAAATTTGTTTGTGAAGAAAGATTCGGGAACAAAAGACCCATTTAGGCACCACCTCCATAGTGAAGTGCCCCCCCTCCAGCAGAACCGTGTCCCTAGGGTGTATCCACACACTCTCTCCCACACGTATGACTAATAGCATCGGACCTAACACTTTATAGCATCTATTTATGTTCATGTCTGTTCCCCTGTTCGCTCTGGAGCTTCTTAAGATGAGTGACAATAGCTCTCTTATCCTTAACAGAGAGTTCTCAATGCCTGGCATCTAATCACCACTCAGTAATATCTGTGGACTAAATGTTGCATTAGATTTTCAAATTTTCTTTTCTTTTTTTTTTTAAGATTTTATTTATTTATTCATGAGACACAGAGAGAGAGAGAGACAGAGGCAGAGAGACAGAGGCAGAGACACAGGCAGAGGGAGAAGCAGGCTCCATGCAGGGAACCTGATGCGGGACTCGATCCTGGGACTCCGGGATCACGACCTGAGCTGAAGGCAGACGCTCAACCACTGAGCCACCCGGACATCCCAGATTTTCAAACTTTCATAGAATTTTCGACAAGATGTCTCATTTAGTTTTCATGTTTTTCCCATTATTATTAGTTTTTTATTAAGCTGATATGCAAGTGTTTCAGGCAAATAGTATTGCAAAGTTTACATCAACATAGAGAGAGCCCCGTGACTTGTCCCTACTCCAGAATCTTGATTCCCAGGGCAACTGCGTCAACTCTTTCTGCTCTTTCTTTTGGTAATTACCTCCCTATTTCAGAATTGCATGCCTACCTGCCTCTTCTTGACTTCTTGATTAAGTGGTTTAGTGCTACAAATGAAATAGGCCACTTACCCGTGGCCTTGACACCTGTTGCCCTTTTAGGCTTTCATCTCTGAACACGTGAACCCAAAGGGGAGCGGATGGGGACTCTGACGGTCACTCTGTGTCGTACACATTAGCACTTGACCCAGTTCGACTAGAATACATTTGTACAACATGGCATTTTTCAGGGTGCCTGGGTGGCTCAGTTGGTTAAACATCTGTCTTCAGCTCAGGCCATGATCCCATGATCCTGGGATCAAGCCCCACGTCAGGCTCCCCACTCAGCAGGGAGTCTACTTCTCCCTCCCCCCTGCTCATGCATCTCTCTCTCTCTCTCTCTCTATCTCAAATAAATAAATAAAGTCTTAAATAAGTAAATCTTACAAAAACGGCATTTTTCCAAATACCTTTTATACTCTAGCTTGTGAAGTCCTCACAACAGTATTATGAGACTGATATTAAGATTCCCATTGAGGGACGCCTGGGTGGCTCAGCAGTTGAGCATCTGCCTTTGGCTCAGGGTGTGATCCCAGGGTCCTGAGATCCAGTCCCATATCGGGCTCCTTGTGGGGAGCCTGCTTCTCCCTCTGCCTGTGTCTCTGCCTCTCTTTATGTGTGAAAGAAAGAAAGAAAGAAAGAAAGAAAGAAAGAAAGAAAGAAAAAAGAAAAAGAAAGAAAGAAAGAAAGAAAGAGAAAGAAAGAAAGAAAGAAAGAAAGAAAGAAAGAAAGAAAGAAAGAAAGAAAGAAAGAAAGAAAGAAAAAGATTCACATTGAATGGGGCGGCCTGGGTGGATCTGTCGGTTAAGCACCTGCCTTCGGCTGGGGTCATGATCTTGGGGTCCCTGCATCGAGCCCCGCTCAGTGGGCTCCCTGCTCAGTTGGGAGCCTGCTTCTCCCTCTCCTCCTGGGTTCATGCTTTCTGTTATTAATCTCTATCTCTCTCTCAAATAAATAACTAAAATTTAAAAAGAGAGAGAGGGAGAGAGATTCCCATTTAATGGATGAGAACAGGGGCTTTCCGTGTTCTGTGACTTGCCCAAGGTCGCGCAGCTGGCTAGTTAGGGCTGAGCTGGAACTCAGGCAGTTACTTTACGCCCCCGTGTGCTCCGCCGCCCATTTGCCAAGTGCCAAGAAGTTAGGCTTTGGCCAGACTCAAGTTGAACCCTTGAGGACAGCCAGAGCCCAAGAGGTTAGGTCCTGGGTGGGTGACAGCTATGACGCTGTGGGCCACCTCGCTCCAAGAGCACTGCTCTGTGCCATCAGAAGCAGAAGCGGTAAAAGCCAGACCCTGAAGTTATTAAACGCCATCAGGGTTGTGGGGTTTGGCAGTTTCTCGGGGAGCCTTCCTGCACCAACGGAGGACAGGGTAGCTGCCCACTCGACTGCTTTGCTCTTCTCCTTTCTCTCTTGGGCAGAGAGATGGGGAGGGGGAAGAACCTTTCCCCCAAGGTCTCTATCTCAAAAGTGCCTGCCTAAAAGCGTCACCTGAACTTGGGCTAACCCCTGAAATAAACCTTACTTGCAGATCTGATTATCTCCAAAAGAGATAAGCCGGGTTCCAGTTACAGGTCATAAAAACTGACTTTGCTTTAAACAACCTTGATTCTTTCCCAGCCACCAGGCCACATGGTCTTATCTTGCATCTGGGATTCTTGGCCTATATACACCTGCCATTGTTCAGTTTAGAACATTTTCTCACCTGGTTACCGAGGTCTTCCCTACTCTCCTTCACTCTCAAGACTTGTGCCCGTAGGTCTCAGGAGAGCTTTTGTGTCTGTACTTGTGTATTATAGGGAGGGAGAGCATCCAGCTTCCCTGGGGCCTGGGTGGCTCAGTCAGTTAAGCATCTGCCTTTGGCTTGGGTCCTGGGATGGAACCCCGCATCGGGCTCCTCGCTCAGTAGGAGCCTGCTTCTCCCTCTCCCCCTGCCTGCCACTCCCCCTGCTTGTCAAATAAATTAAATAAATAAATAAATAAAATCTTAAAAAATAAAATAAACCAGCTTCCCATCTCCTGGGCCACAGTTAGGTGAAGGGGAATCTCAGCATGCTCTGGGTCTCTCTGTTGGGGGGACAGCTCTGGAAATAGGATCCAGCTACTCAAGCATTAGGAGCAGTGGCTTAGATGTGTTTCCTCTTCTGTTCCCATTTTATATTGTCCTTCATTAGGATTTAATTGGCCAGAAACTAAACAAGTAAGAGAATTGGCTTTAATTTGAAGAAAGAACACTTGGAACAACAACAGAATACAGATTTCTGTATTTTTTTTTCCAGCCTACAAAGATAATTAAAGCAAAGCAAGGCAAAGGACAGCTTTTAGTGATTGAAGCAACTTTATGGACATGTCTAAAGTTTCAGGGCAAAGCTCTAAAATGTAAATTATGCAAAAAGTTTCAGGATTTCCTGGGGAAAATAAACTGCAAATTTTAGGGAGAGAGCACAACAGAATGACTGGTTTCCATTTCAGATGAGACCAGAGCCCCTAAAGAGCTATGCAGACCCCAAGGGAGTTTCAGCAGCTCCAGGCTGGTCTAACCACCATGTGGGGTGCTAGAGGTGAGACCCTCCCCGTCATGGAGGGTCCTCAGCAGGGGGTGATGACAGGCAGTGCTGGGGAGCCTAAGGTTTGTTTCCCTTTCAAGGAGAGGTACAATAGAAACTGAGGTGGGGGAACCAGATGTGGAACCCTGAAGAGGCAAGTGATCAGCAAAAATGGTGGGGACTGGGGGAAGGTGGTCCACGTCATGAAGACGTAAGTAGAGGCATGTGTGTGACCAGCCACTTGTCACAGGGCAGGCACACCTAGCCTGAAGCCTCCTCCACTGTCTGTTCCGTTGAACGGCAGAGCCCAGAATTATTTAGGAAATCAAAAGACTTTTTGTTTTTCTTCGGTTTTTACTGAAGAATAATTGATTAAAAAAAATATTGGATATCAGTTTCAGGTGTACAACATAATGATTCAATATGTACATACATTATGAGATGCTCACAATAAGGCCAGTTACCATTTGTCACCATACAAAGCTGTTACAGTATTATTATTTTTTAATATTTATTTGTTTGTTTATTTATTTATTTATTATTTTTACAATATTATTGACTATAGGAGCACCTGGATGGCTCAGTGGTTGAGCATCTGCCTTCAGCCCAGGGTGTGACCCTGGGGTCCTGGGATCGAGTCCCGCATTGGGCTCCCCACAGGGAGCCTGCTTCTCCCTCTGCCTGTGTCTCTGCCTCTCTATCTGTGTGTCTCATGAATAAATAAAATCTTAAAAAAACCCTACCCGAACAATATTGTTGACTGTATTCCCTAGGCTTGCACTTTACACCCTTGAGTCTTATTTGTTACTGGAAGACTGTGCTTCTTAATCTCTTTTGCCTATTTCATCCATCCCCACCACCACCTCCCCTCTGGCAACCGCCACTCTACTCTCTGTATCTAGGAGTCTCTTTCTGTTGCGTTTCGTTTGTTCATTTGTTTTGTTTTTGAGATTCCACATTTACGTCGCATTATATGATATTTGTCTTTGTCTGGCTTATACCCTCTGTGTCCATCTATGTTGCTGCAAATGGCAAGACCTCATTGTTTTTTATGGCTGAGCAATATTCCATATATACATATCCATATATATGTATCTCTCTCTCTCTCTCTCTCTCTCTCTCTCTCCAGTCATCTGTCGATGGACACTGGGCTGCTTCCATGTGTTGGCTATCGTAAATAATGCTGCAGTGAGCACAGGAGTGTACATGTCTTTTCAGATTAGTGTTTTCACTTTCTTTGGATAAATATCTAGAAGTGGAATTGCTAGATCATCACGGAGGTTTCTTGAGCTTTTTCCTTGATAAAATAATCTTCTATTCCTACTAGTTTTACTAGTGGCCTTTGATTTTGGGTGTTATCGCTAAATTTCAGTTTGGATGACCTCTCCCACGTGCAAGCCACCTTCAACCCCACCATGTTCTTTCTAGTAGATACAGTTGACCGTGAACAACATGAATTATACCGGGTATGTATGGATTTGTTTTACAGTACTGTACGTGTATCTTCCCTTCCTTAGGATTCTCTGAGTGACATTTTCCTTTCTCTAGATGACTTTATTGTAAGAATATGTGTGTAATACACGTAACATGCAAAATATGTGTTGATTGACTTGCTATTGGTAAGGATTCCGGTCAACAGCAGGCTATTCGTAGTTGAGTTCTGGGGGAGTCAAAAGTTACAGGCAGATTTTTGACTGTGTGTGGGTCAATGACCCTCACCCCCAAACTGTTTAGGCTCAGCTGTGCTATATTCATGGGAAAATACTGCTCTCTTACCAACAGTCATTTCATGGCTTCAAGTATAAATACACTTTGACCCCTCTGCCATGTCTTTGCTTCCAGGTCCCCCTTGGTGTTGTGTAGTTCAGAATTTAGAGGGGAGAAGATGACAGATAATTATTCTTTGGTATCCATTTCATTTATTGAATAGAGCCATGTGATCCCTGCTAAAAATAAATTTATTTTTTGAAGTGCAACATTTTATATTTTTACTTCCCAAATAGATCAGAATTTAATACTGAATTGTTTTTTGCTTGGATGTGATCCGTGAATGATTTGCCATCCCTCTGAACCCTTAATAGAGAACAGGTTTCTGTCTTCACCCCAGCCCTGGCCTTGCCCATGGTGTTCAATTTCAGGATCACCTAGGGTCTGGACAAGACGAATGCAGGGCACACAGCATGTGGATGGAAGGAATTTGAGCATTCAGTAAATACCATGCATGAGCATAAGGAAATGCCTACGTAAACACCCACATTCCTAGCAATCATAGTTGTGTTTAATTATAGGGAATTGAAATGCAACTTAATTACATAATTTTGTCAGTACCTGGGTCATTGCTGCAACTCCTTGTAGCATATAAAGGAGTCATCAGTAACCTGCAAGGTACCTTGTATCTCCTGCCTCTGGAAAGGACGGCAGAGAGGAGCTCCTGGTACTCCCTCCTCGGGGCTGGCATGGCCACGAGGCAGAGGGCCAGCTGTCCAGGCTGTACATTTGCTGTGTCTGGTGTAGAAGACCACCCTGCTGCACCCTCTAACCAGCCACAGCCACACAAAGGTGCTGCAGTTTGGAAGGAAAGCTTCTGGAGGCCTCTTGTAGTCTGGGGGTAGGAAATGCAGGTGGAAGTGAGTTCCAAGTTTCACAGCCGAGTGACAAGAGCCGTTTGTTATCAGAGTTGACACTTAGGCCTTTGCTGGGCCTCAAGCATGGAGCCTCAGCACATCGGTGACATTGAAAGGGAGAAGAGTAAGTCTCACAGTAACCAAACCTTTCTACTAGATAAACGCGGCCCAAATCCAGCAAGAACATGTTCTGAACTAACTCAGGTTTTTCACTCTACATGGATGATACTCTTTCAGAATGGATATTTTAGGGGTATCTACCCAGCTTGTGAGCCAACAACTCCCTCTTTCTCTTCAGATTGTCCTCCTACCGTGCACAGGGTGGACCCTAGGACCCATATCACCTACCATGTGGCCAGGGACAGAGAAGGGACACAAGTGGGCTAGAATCTCTCCCATAAAAATTAAAAATTGGCAACAAAGAGAGTCAGCAGTTGCTGGAGTAGGTGTTACAGGGTGGCCATCCTCACCGCCACGTGGGCTGAGGAACAGAAAGCAGAAAGCAGGCTAGAGGAACAGAGGTAGGCTGTGTCCTTTCCAAGCCTCAGAGAGAGACTCCAGGTTCCAGACCCTTCTAGAGGCTCAACTACATCTTGCTCTTGGGCTCTTCAAGACATTTTCTATCCTTTTGATAAATCTCCCCATCTTTTTTTTTTTTTTTTCTTTAGTTACAAATGGAAAACAGGAGCACCTGGGTGGCTTAGTGGTTGAGCATCTGCCTTTGGCTCAGGTCTTGATCCCCCACATCGGGGGTCCCCGAAGGGAGCCTGCTTCTCCTTCTGCCTGTGTCTCTGCCTCTCTCTCTGTATCTCTCATGAATAAATAAATAAAATCTTAAAAAAAAAAGAAAAAGAAAAAGAAAACAAAAAAAGAAATAAAGGTTTAAAGTCTTGATGGCTATTAGTTTTTCCAGGTTGTCCCTGGAAAAGGGACAGCCTTGTCTCAGGGCCTTTCTCTCCTTTCTGGTCTGGGATATCTCTCATTCAAATTACTTCCTTGAGCTGCATAACAAAGGCAGAGGCATTGGCGACATGAAGCCTGTTAAAAGTGTGAGTGTTCCAAGGTGGAAGGACCCCACTGCTGACCTTTCCCTACCAGCCTCTAGAGAAGTTAGGTCCTCTCTCACTTTGTTTTTTAAAGATTTTATTTATTTATTCATGAGACACAGAGCAAGAGAGAGGCAGAGACACAGCAGAGGGAGAAGCAGGCTCCATGCAGGGAGCCCGATGTGGGACTCATCCTGGGACTCCAGGATCACACCCTGGGCCGAAGGCAGGCGCTAAACCGCTGAGCCACCCAGGGATCCCTCTCTCTCACTTTCAAGGTCATAACAGAGACTGTCCTTCTTGAAGGACCTGGATAAGTGTGCTCCCCTGGGGCCTTGGGAGCAGGAAATAGGGAATCCACCAAGAAGGGCTGGCCACAGTGCAGGACGGAGGCCCTGAAAGAGGAAGGATTAAGGGAGGTAGTCTGCCTAGGACATGTACTACCCTGGGCCAGCCCTGTATTTTTCTGGTAATGAAAGTCTCCTCTGTCTTACACTTTTATTTATTTATTTTTAAGGGCCATTTATAGAGTTGAGGACTTCTTTTTTTTTTTTTTAAGATTTTATTTATTTATTCATGAGAGACACAAAAAGAGAGAGGCAGAGACACAGGCAGAGGGAGAAGCAGGCTCCCTGAACCCCTGGATCACGCCCTGGACCGAAGGCAAACACTCAGCTGCCGAGCCCCCCAGGCGCCCCTGTCTTCCACTTTTCATAACAGTGACTACAGTGTACTCTGCAGGCTCAAGGTCTGTGCCTTATTCAAATCTGTATCCCTGGAACCTATAAACCTACATGGCACATAAACATCCAGCCAACATCTGTTGGATGAGATGTTCTTCCCCAAGGACATATTTCAGATTCTATTCCTCGTTTGTTTAAATCCATTTCTTGGCGGGCTCGGAAAGCCTTTCGAAAGCACCGACGTGATGCAGCATTGTGGGAGGCTTCGTGGGAAGGGCTGCTTAGAGGCATTTTTGCCCTCTCCAAGTCTACGATTCAGGGAGGAACTCGACATTACTGCTAAATGAATGTAATCCCCAAACACGCCCAATTCGATGACACGTAGGGTTTTAGTATTCACGTTGTCCCAGGAACCAGAGCTTGGGTCAGGATACCTCCCATGGCTTCTTTCTCCTCACCCATTTCCCGGCACGTCTCCGGGTGACAACCTGACATTTGTCTGTGATTGTTCCCCTTTGGATCCTGGGCTCCACGGGGGGAGGAATGTGTCTGGCTGCACTCCTCACCAGGCCCCAGTGCTCAGTAAATACTTGCTGCATAAAAGAACACATTAGTGGCTGCAGAGTTGAGAGGCAGGTAGAAGTCAAAGCCGCAACCGGAGAAGTGGGAGACAAGACTCAGGAGACCCCCCCACCCAACTTACACAGAACAGACCAAGAATGACTGGGAACAGAGCGCCACGGCAGGGGTGAGAAGTGGGGAACTCATCTGGTTGAGCACGAATTTTGTGCCAGATGCTAAACACATGTTGTCAGGCTCACAGCCGACTTCTCTCAGGAGCAAAAGGCAGCAGCCCATTTTACAGATAAGCAAACCCAGGGTCGGGACGCCTGGGTGACTCAGCAGTTGAACGTCTGCCTTGGGCCCAGGGCGTGATCCTGGAGTCCCAGGATCAAATCCCACATCAGGCTCCCTGCATGGAGCCTGCATCTCCCTCTGCCTGTGGCTCTGCCTCTCTCTCTCTCTCTCTCTCTCTCTGTGTCTCATGAATAAATAAATAAAATCTTTAAAATAAAAAATAAAAAAAAAAAGGAGGGAAGGAAGTAAGAAAAGCCAGGGTCACGTGGGTTGTGATTTCTCCCAGTCACATCAGCTAGTAACTGGAAGTGCCAGAGATTCTCACTCAGGTCTCTCTGGCTGCACATTTCATGTTCTCTCTCCTCTCTCTGTGGTCTCAGTAAGTCTGTGGTATGTGGCTTGGAAGAAGAGTGGTAGAAGCAGACAAAACAGAGCTGCTTGGGTCAAGAGTGATCAAGGTGAGCCAGGGAGGCCTAGTGCGCCAGGTAAAGAAGCAGGAGTTAAGCACACCTGGAAATCCATGAGGGTGAAGGCTAGGTCCCCAGAGAGGGTGACTCTTTTTCCCAAGGCGCCCAGGAATCCCCCCAAAACCTGTGTAGCACAGAGACCCATCCCCACCTCCCACAAAGTCCAGTTAGAGAAACCTGCAGAGCGGAGGACCCACACTTTCCTCAGCAGAACACCTGGTGCTAATTTGCATAAATTAAGGAGCTTTCGGCAGGCTCCCACAAGAGGAAGAAATAAAAGGAAAGTAAATCTAATCCTTGGAGCCAAAAACCCCGAGTGCCAGAAGCCAGACCAGGCACCCTACATTGATCTTCTCAGACCACTAGAAACAAAGCACGGCCAGGATGGAATTCAACTACACTCACCCACCCCCTTGCTTTGGCACCAGCCCCCCATCTCCCACCTGAAATTCCTCAGTAGTTCCTCCTGGACAAGAGGACAAATGATAAAGTCCAAACTCCTCAATCTGACCTACAAAGCAGATAATAATCGGGTTCTGCCTATCGGCTTGGGACCATCCCCTGCCCAGACAGAGCCCCTTCCCCCAGGCCCACTGAGCCCACACGCTCCCCAGGGCGAGACCTGGTCTGTATCGTCATCACACAACTGTGTGTGTGAACCAGAGTTCCTGTTGCCCATGCTGCGAGACCAATCTCGCATCCGGGATGTCTAGCATCTAATAGGAGATACGGGCTCTTGAATACTTGCTGAGGATGTATATTTTTCCTAACGATGCTAGCAAGCAAGTTTGCTTTTAGGTAAGGTTTGAAATATATATTTCAGGTAGATCTTTCCACCAAGGTAGGCAGGTAGTTATTTTTCGTAATTTTTTTAAGATTTTATTTATTTATTTATTTATTTGAGAGAGAAAGAGCACAGAGGGAGAGGGAGAAGCAGACTCCCCACCAAGCAGAGAGCCCAACTTCAGGCTTGATCCCGAGGACTCTGAGATCACAACCCGAACCAAAGGCAGATGCCTAACTGACTGAGCCACCCGGACACCCCAGGCATCTAAAGTCTTGACATGCATGAGATGCATGTATCTTTCCTCGCTCACGAGGTTACCTACCCTTCATTAAGGGAAGGAAGGAAGGAAGGAAGGAAGGAAGGAAGGAAGGAAGGAAGGTCGGTCAACAGTATCCTACAGATATTAGATGACAGGGCCAGAGTCAGAGAGTCATTGCTGGAGCAAGTGCAGAGACAGCCCTATGCAGGGAGAACGTGGTGGCTTTGGTCCTGACACCTGGTTGTGGAAGGAGGGTTGGGGTGAAAGCAGGGTACCACCTCCATGATACTACCACGGTCTCTCTATGGGTCAAAAGGAAGTGTCCAGACCCACTGCCAATGGGTGCAGCTTAATTTGGGGTATGGACAGTGACACTCCTTCCCTTCATGTCTTACGGAAACTGGTCTGAAGTCTACCCAAGGCACAAGAATAAATACTAATTATTCCAACCTGTTGATCCGATCCTCGGCCTTAACCCAAATTTATGTCTATCCCTAGGCATCAGCACATACGCAATGAGGAGAGGTCCCCAGAGTCACTCCATGAGGTGACAGGGCAGGCCCCCACAGCGGGAGACAGGACAATGGCCCCGGCGGTGGCATCAGCGCAAGAGAAGAGCGTGTGGGCCCCCCAGGCCCTGGCCACAGCCTACGCTGCCCAGGAGGACACCAGAGCAGAGGCCCTCGAGACCACCTCAGCTCAGCCCACCCCCATGAGGGGTCAGGAGAGGAAGGACACCATGCCAGACACGCTGCCCCCGAGGGCTCAGGACAAGGGGGTGGCGTCTGACAGGACAGGGCTCCCATCAGTGATGAGTCAGGACACTAGGACAATCAAAGGAAGGCGGGACCAGAAGGAGGAGCCGACAGCCACCAGGAAGGTGACCCCAGGGCCTCAGAGCAAGGCGCGGACCACCCGGCGAACACCTGTGCCAGAAAGCCAGGCCAAGGCGCTGACCACGCCAGGAGCAGGGCCGATGGGGAGGACGAGGAAAGGAGCCACCACAGCGGCTGCCCCGCACAGGGACACAGCCCGGGCCACGCCACCCTCCACCTCTTCCCAGGGCCACACCACCCGGAGAAGCCCGAGTCTGCGGGCTGCCAACTTCAAGTCTGAGCCCCGGTGGGATTTCGAGGAACAGTACAGCTTTGACACGGAGGCCCTGCAGCCGGTGAGTCTGGCCACCGCCTCCCCGCTCCGTAGCCCCTGCGGACAGCCCACCCCGCTGCCCCCACCTTCCAGGCTCCGCCCTACCCTACCCTGCTTGCACCCCAACCTTCTCTCCTTAAGTGGTCAAAGCAGGAGGAAGAGGCAGGTCCCAGATCCTGGCCTGGGCAGCGGGGGAAGGTGTGAGGGTGACGTGCGCTGCCCTGGAGCCCCCAGAAGGCCCGGAAGGTCATGGGGCAGGGGGAGAGACACCTGCGCTGGGGCTGGACGTCCAAACATCCATCCTCTGGCAGGGGGCGGGGGGCACGGCTTGAAAGATGGCAAGGAGGGACAGGGCCACCAGCCAGGACCCCCTGCCCTGATGCACAAGCCCGATTCCTGGGAATGCCTTATCTTCCTTGCACACACCATGCCCCCACCTTCCCTCCCTGCCCCCCCTAAGAAAAGCAGCCTGGGCCCACGGCCGGGAGAACATGTTCGGTCACACATGGAACATGTACGGTCATACACAGAACCCCGCGCAGGCTCTCCCGCTGGCTTCCTCCCCCACGCACCTGCCAAGGGGCATCCCCAGGGCACCAGGAACCCTGTTCTCTGGGACCCTCGGGGCTCCGGTGGCCAGGACAAGGGCGAGGGAAGGTCAGCAGACCCTCGGGATAGGACGGAAGAGGCCCCCGAGGTGTTCCCCCCGCCTGATCCACCCTCCCGCACGCAGACCTGCCCGGACTCAGTGAAGGTCAAGGCCTCCAAGTCACCCTGGCTCCAGAATCTCTTCCTGGCCAACCTCACCCTCTTCCTGGACTCCAGCCGCTTCAGCCAGAGAGAGTGGGACCGTCTAGAACACTTCGCACCGCCCTTCGGCTTCATGGAGCTCAATCAGTCCCGTGAGTCCTCCCGGGAGCGTGGGCAGCTGGCCTCTGTCCCTGGCCCGCCTCTTCCCTGGGGGCCACCGGCGCGGCGCAGTGGGGGGGACATGAGGGCCACCCCCCCCCCGCCCGGGCTCTGAGCGGAGCCCCCCTTGTTCCAGTGGTGCAGAAGGTGGTGACCCGCTTCCCTCCGGTGCCCCAGCAGCAGCTGCTCCGGGCCAGCCTCCCCGCCGGGAGCTCCCAGTGCATCACCTGCGCGGTGGTGGGGAACGGGGGCATCCTGAACGACTCGCGCGTGGGCCAGGAGATAGACGGCCACGATCACGTGTTCCGGTGAGCCCCCGCCCAGCTCCCCTGGGACTGCCGCCCGCGGAGACCTCCTCTCCTGAGAGATCTCTCAGGGCCAGCTCTGCCCGTGTCTGGACCGTGGAGTTCCCGGGCGCTCCAGGGAGGCTCCCTTTACACCTGCTGCCTCCCCGCCCCCCCCCACCCCCCCGCGCCTCTCCCTCCTGCACTCATGGGTTCTGGACGGTTCTGTGCGGTTCTGTCTTCCCGAGCAGGTTGAGCGGAGCTGTCACTAAGGGCTACGAGCAGGATGTGGGCACCCGGACGTCCTTCTACGGCTTCACCGCCTTCTCCATAACGCAGTCACTGCTCGCCTTGGGCGGTCGGGGCTTCCCGCACGTCCCTCTGGGGAAGGTGAGCGCCCGGCCACCCGCGATTCTCAAGGAGGGGCATCGGGCTGAGAGAGGGAGCCTGGTGGCCCGCGACTGCAGTCTGGTCCTGCGAGGGGCCGGAGCTGGGAGGACCGCCGGACGGGCCTGTGGAGAGCGAGTGAGCAGGCTGGGGTCAGAGCCAGAGCAGCACCCCCACCCCCCCAGCCCTCCACCCCAGAGCCCCTGGTCCCGAAGGCGGCACTGCCCGGCCACCTGCTGTCCTTGCTCCTCAGGATGTCCGCTACCTGCATTTCCTGGAAGGCACCCGAGACTACGAGTGGCTGGAAGCGCTGCTTCTGAATCAGACCCTGGTGAAAAGTAGCCTTTCCTGGTTCAGGTACCCACCGCCCCCTCCCTTACCCCAGGCCCAGCCGTGTGTTGAGCGGCTGCGAAGGGCTGGCCAGGTGGGCACAGCCGTAGGTATCGCCTGGGGATGGGGCTCCAGTCATGCCCACGGCCCCGACTTGGCCCACGGTGGAGGGCGTGAGAGACCTGAGCCTGAACGACCCAATGCCGCCCACAGGCGCAGGCCCCAGGAGGCTTTCCGGGATACCTTGCAGTTGGACAGGTACCTGTTGCTACACCCAGACTTTATGCGATACATGAAGAACAGGTGAGAGCAGGGCAGCAGAACGCGTGTGGGAGGGACCGGGCCCCTCTCATCCCTGCAGCCTCCTGACGGCTGGGGGCTGGGGATTTCTCAGGTTTTTGAGGTCAAAGACCCTGAACAATATCCACTGGAGAATATACCGTCCCACCACTGGGGCCCTCCTGCTGCTCACGGCCCTTCATCTCTGTGACCAGGTAAGGCTCTGCTGCAGGAGGAGCACGAGCTCCTGGAGAGACAGCTGTGGGGTATCCCTGGACCTGTCCAGGACAGGACGACAGCCGGGGGGAGCAGGAGAGGAGTGTGAGTGTGGATATACACACGTATACAAGTGCACGTCAGGGAGCCTGCACCCAGACCCCTAGGGGTGGAGCCAGAATAAAACCCCCCACCTCCCAACACACACAGCCCATGAGAACAAGCCTCGGAGGGAGTAACCTCAGTTCTTGTTTCTCCTCCACCCTTTACGTAGGTGAGCGCCTATGGCTTCATCACCGAGGGCCACGAGCGCTTCTCTGATCACTACTATGATAAGTCCTGGAAACGAACGATCTTTTATACCAACCATGACTTCCCGTTAGAGAGAACACTCTGGAAGCGGCTGCACGATGAAGGTATAATCCGGCTGTACCAGCGTCCCATAATTTCCAAACCAAAGATGTGACTGGAGCCTGGGCCACAGTAGTCCCTTCGGCCATTCCATGGCAGGAGCCACCGTGGGAGTCTTGAGACTCTACCACCATTTTCCCAGGGTTCAGACCAGGCCCCAGGCCCCCCCAGACTCACCAGGGGACACTGGCACCAAGGAGGAGGTGCTTTCAAGATGGCAGATGTCTGATTGAGGCCTTGGAGAAGCTTGGAACGTTGCTGTGGGTTCCCTTCACAGGAAGGAGGACTCTGGTCTTGAGACCAGAGAATTTGAACCAAAGGGAGTGATGACCAGCCAATACCACAAATCTCAGCTGAATATCACCCTTCACTGTCCAAAAGCTACTTGACACTAGGGGGGAAAGCCTGAACCTTTGGAGACATGTAGATTTGGTTTTGAATTCCAAATCTTGTCCTTAGCAGCTGTGAAATCTTGAGAGCATTACTTAATTTCACTACAGATTGTCTAGAGGACCCATCCTTCCAGGGCCTATCTGATTCTAGAAGGATCTCCACCTTTCCGTGTCTTCCAGCTCTTTGACAACTCTCTGAGTTGTAGAAAACTGATGGTAATAAAAATAATTCTTGCCCATGGAGATGCAAATAAATCTTGTACAGTAAAGATGCAAGTAATGATTCCCTTGTGGGCAGTGACCCGTTTTGTACGAACAAGCAAATTCATTTTGACATTCCTGATGGCCTGTATACATGTCCGTACCTTGGGTTCTCCCTTGAACCAGTTTTTACATCTTACTGGTTCCTTCATTAATTAATAAGTTAAATAAAATCCTTGACATGGGTTCATTTTGTATTTGTATGAAAGACACCATTTTATCCTTGAAAAAACCATCTGCTGTCATGTCCTGAGGCCATTGTTTAATAATCTGTAGTGTGACTTTTAGGGTACCCACTCTGCAAGGATTTCAAACATTACTGTATGTAAAAACCCTGATGCAACAAGGACCCAGTTTCTGCCCCTTTCATTCTCTATCCTCCCACCAGCCTGTGTTTCCTCAAACCCCACATTGAGAATCTGGGCCACGCGAAAGGCTTCGTAGCTCCTTTTACCACCAGGATTTGGACCCTGAAATCGGGAAGAACTCTAAAGCTCCTAAACTGAATAAAGACCCTGGATGAAGGAGGGTGTGGAAGACAAAAGCTAATTTCATACGAATAGGACAGGATTTGCTTTGCTCAGAAGGGCTGCAGTCCCAGCTCTCGGCAGCAGGTGGTGGCATATTGTCTCTCCCCCACCCACCCCTTTTCTGGACAGCTCAGCTTGTCTTTTTCAGGTTTTCCCAGCTGTTCTTATATATTTATTACTCCGTGTGAACTTTAGTATCCATTTAGGATCTAGAAAAAATGTTTGGGTATTTTAATTGGAATTGCATTCGATTTATAAATTTACTTGGGGAGAATGGACGGATATATTACATTGAGTCCTCTTCTCCAAGAACAAGAGACGGTTCTCATACAGATTTCAAACAAACCTTGTTGAATGCACTGCTCAGTATTTTATCTTCCTGTTGCTGTTGTAAGTGGCTTTTCTCTACATTATATCCTCTCCCTGATAATTGTGAAGGGTGTACTATTCTATCATATCATCTGCACATAGATTATTTACTAATTGTTTATGCCTCTGATTATCTCTTTTCTAAATCTTTTGACTGGTGAGTCTGGAGTGAACTAACACAATAGTTTACTCTACTTTGGATCCAGATAAATGAGGTTCAGCCTTTTTGTTTGGGTAGCCTGAATTTTAATTTGAGAAGGTAGATTTCGGAGGTCCTCTGCTGATAGTATATCATAGAATATGCTATATGGTGTTGATAGAGTAAGGTGGCAAAGATGTGGGAAACAAAAGCAAAAGAAAGATTAAGTTTCAAAAAAAAAAAAGAAAGATTAAGTTTCCTTTTTACTTACAGCCCATTGACAAGTCCTTAAACAGGTAGAGTGACCTTCCTCTAGGAACTCAGCTGCCTCGACATTAATACTTTGTGAAGAGCAAAAGGCAATCCTAGCCTGACCCCCAGGATCTTGCAAGCCTACTTTAACATATAAAAATGCCTTTGGAAACTTCCTTTATCTCTACCCTCCAAGATCCATGTTGACGATCATGCCCCAAGCATATGACCCACTGATACCATCAGAAGAGTCTCATGACTGAGTTTTTACTAAACAGTAATAAATGACCCTTCCCTAAAAATAGCCCCCTCGGGATCCTGGAAACCCTGTTGTCAAAATACCTGGGAGGTTTATGCTGTCCCTACCCACCACCCCCCCAAACTTGGAAGTATATCATGGGCCCCTCCTCATGACCCCAGTGCAACTCTTTCTGCCCATAGATCCTGTCCCTGTGCTTTAATAAACCCCCCTTTTGCACCAAAGATGTCTCAAGAATTTTCTTGGCCTTGAACCCTCTTCCCTACATCAGCAGGATATAAAATTAACATAGAAATCAACAGCCTCTTGACCAAGAAAAAAAAAAAATCCCCTTTCTAGGAATTTACCCTGAAGAAATATCTCCAACAATACAAAAATAAATATGCACAAGGTCGTTCCCAGCAGGTTGTTCAAAATTGCAAAATATTGGGAACTGCTGAGATATTTAAACATAAGAGATGGAAACATGAGGAATGGTACATCCACACAGTGGAGGACTGGGCAGCTGAAATAAAGTGAGGAAGATCTCTGCAAACTGACATGGTGTGGTTTCTAGGGTATATTGTTAAGTTTTTTCAAAAAGTAAAGACAAGGGGTGCCTGGGTGGCTCAGTCAAGCACCTGACTTTTGGTTTTGGCTCAGCTCATGATCTCAGGATCTCAGATCTGGGCTCTGTACTCAGAGTGGAGTCTGCTTGTCCCTCTCCCTCTGCTCCTCCCCTGTTTCTTGACTCTCTAAAATAAGTAAATAAGATCTTTTTAAAAAGCGGGGGTGGGGGGATGCCTGGGTGGCTCAGCGGTTGAGTGTCTGCCTTCGGCTCAGGGCATGATCCTGGAGTCCCAGGATTGAGTCCCAGGATCGAGTCCCACACTGGGCTCCCTGCATGGAGCCTGCTTCTCCCTCTGCCTGTGTCTCTGCCTCTCCCTCTCTCTCTCTCTCTGTGTCTCATGAATAAATAAATAAAATCCTAAAAACAAAGTAAAGACAAAAGAATATTTACAGCATTATACCTTTTACATAGGAAATAAGAAATAAAATAGGCACATACCTGCTTATTTTTGCAAAAAAGAAACCTGAGGAAAATATACCAGAAACCAGTGAGATTAGTTACCTAAGTGGGCTGTCGGGTAGGAACATTTTTCCTTTACCCTTCAACGGTTCTTCCATTGACATGACATTGACATGACACCAAAAATAGGAGAAAATCTAATTTAATTTAATAAGTATGGGAACCTCACATACATGAGAGGTTCAAAGACAAAAAGGTATATGCATATGATGTAAGAAAGACATTAGAGTTCAAAGCCAACAGCCAAGAAAGAATTCTTGAGATGTCTTAGGTACAAAAAGGTGGTTTTATTAAAGCATGGGGTCAGGACCCGTGGGCAGAAAGAGCTGCACTGGGGTCATGAGGAGTGGCTCATGATATCCTTTCAAATTGGGAGAGGGTTAGGGAGAGCTTAAGTCTCTAACGGGTTTTGGAAGCAAGGTTTCCAAGACCTTGAGGGGACTAGCTGCTGTTGGGGAAAGGTAATTTATTACTGTCTAATAAAACCTTAGACATATCAGTGGGGGGCACCTGGGTGGCTCAGTTGGTTAAGCCACCATCGTGATCCCAAGGTCCTGGAATTGAGCCCCATTGTGGGGCTCTCTGCTCAGCGGAGAGCCTGCTTCTCCTTATCCCTCTGCTGCTCCCCACTGCTTATGCTCTTGCCCATTTAAGAAAAAAAAAAAAAAAGATGTATATCAACAGGTCATATGCTTGGGGAATGATTACCAACATATAACTAGAGTTTAGAGATAAAGGAAGTTTCTCAAGGAACTTTTGTATGCTAAAGTAGAATCACAGGATCCTCGAGATCAGACTAGGATTGCCTTTGCCCTTAGCAAAGTATGAACATGGAGGCAGCTGAGTTCCTAGAGAAATGTCACTCTGCCTGTTTCAGGGACTTGTCAATGGGCTGTAGATAGAAAGGACATTTAATAATTTCTCTTCTGCTTTTGTTTCCCACATCAGTTTATATGCCCTTGATATCATTTTGGAGTGGTGTTTTTGAGGTCCGGAGTTGACGGCCAAGGAAGAATTCTTAGGATGTCTTTGGTGCAAAAAAAAAAAAAAAAGGTGATTTTATTAAAGCACAGGAACAGGGGCACCCAGGTGCCTCAGTAGGTTAAGCATCTGCCTTTGACTCAGGATGTGATCCCAGGGTCCTAGAATTGAGTCCTGCATTGGGGTCCCTGCTCAGCTTCTCCCTCTGCCCTTCCCCTTGCTCATGGTCTCTGTCTGTCTCTCAAATAAATGAATCATTTTTTAAAAATAAGAAATAAAAAATAAAGTACAAGGACAGGACTCTTGGGCAGAAAGAACTGCTGCCCCAGGGTGGTGAGGGGTGGCGGGTTATATACTTGGGAGCTGGGGGAGGTAAGGAAAAAGGGAGGCTTCCAAAGAGACTTTCGTATGTTCAAAAAGACACACAGGATCCTGGAGGCCTGGCTATTTTCAAGCTCAGGTTGTTTTTTTCCCTCTAGCAAAGCATCAACATTAAGACAATCGGGAGTTTCCTGGAGATGTTATCCTCTGCCTGCCTCAAGTATGTGTGGATGGCCTACAGGTTATAAGGACGCTTAATTTTTTTTCTTTTGCCTTTGATTCCCACATCACTGTCCTGAGCAAAGGAATGGAATGGAAGCTCCGGCTTCAAAGGGAAGGAAAGCAATTCGTAAGGCGATGAGAAAAGTAGATCTTTCATAACTAGATGTTTGCCCTGCCATAGAGATGGGTCCCTCCAAATTTATATCTGGCAGTAGCTCTTATTCTGGGAAAGAACTGCAATGTAGATTCACCGAGGTAGTTAAGGGAAGACTTTCGATTGAGCCCACAGGTCTTAATTGCCTTCAGTTAGTTCTAAGGAGTCCACAACCAAAGTGGCACATTTTGGAGAGGCTTGTTCTTTTTTTTTTTTTTTTTTTTTTATTGGAGTTCAATTTGCCAACATATAGCATAATACCCAGTGCTCATCCCATCAAGTGCCCCCCTCAGTGCCCATCACCCAGTCACCCCCACCCCCTGCCCACCTCCCTTTCCACCACCCCTTGTTCTCTCATGTTCTGTCTCCCTTTCTGATGTTTCCCACTCATTTTTTCTCCTTTCCCCTTTATTCCCTTTCACTATTTTTTATATTCCCCAAACGAATGAGACCATATGTTTGTCCTTCTCTGGTTGACTTACTTCACTCAGCATAATACCCTCCAGTTCCATCCACTTCGAAGCAAATGGTGGGTATTTGTCGTTTCTAATGGCTGAGGAATATTCCATTGTATACATAGACCACATCTTCTTTATCTATTCATCTGTCGATGGACACCGAGGCTCCTTCCACAGTTTGGCTATTGTGGACATTGCTGCTAGAAACATCGGGGTGCAGGTGTCCCGTTTCACTGCATCTGTATCTTTGGGGTAAATCCCCAACAGTGCAATTGCTGGGTGGTAAGGCAGGTCTATTTTTAACTCTTTGAGGAAGGAGAGGCTTGTTCTGAGCCCCTTGAGGGTAGAAAGGATGAGAGGGTGTGGGGAGGGAGTGACACTTTTCCAATTGTACCTTTGCATAGCTTTGCCTTTTGTACCATTTAAAAAAAAATCCAACTGGGTAAATTTGAAGATCTAATTGGCTTTATTTAACAACCATGAATTAATGAATTGAGAAGCATCTCATCTAACAAATAGAAAGGAGCTCCCAGGAGCTGTACAAAATAAAAGGCTTTCTTATATGGTCTCATTCATTTGGGGAATATAAATAATAGTGAAAGGGAATAGAAGGGAAAGGAGAAGAAATGGGTAGGAAATATCAGAAAGGGAGACAGAACATGAAGACTCCTAACTCTGGGAAACGAACTAGGGGTGGTGGAAAGGGAGGAGGGCGGGGGGTGGGGGTGAATGGGTGACGGGCACTGAGGGGGGCACTTGACAGGATGAGCACTGGGTGTTATTCTGTATGTTGGCAAATTGAACACCAATAAAAAATAAATTTATTATTAAAAAAAAATAAAAGGCTTTCATAGGCTGAAGATGGTTGGGCGAGGGGCGGTTTCTAACAAGAGTACATTGTTTCAGGAAAAGTCACCTTCCTTTGGGGGAAGGGTGGGGGGTCTAGCCTGCAGATCACCTCCCGAGGGCTGATCAGGTAATTCCAGATTGACTGGTCGAAGGTCATCTTCAAGCGAGAGGCTAAAATTGCAATTACTTTAGATATTAAGTCTTGGTTTGCTGACTTGTGGGTTTAGCACAACTGACTGTGTTTTGAGCCTGTTGTCTCTTTTTTCCTTTAACAGAAACTTAATCCTCACAAAATATTTAAATCAGCAAGGATGGGTGAAAAATCCCACCATGGAATACAAAGATAAACAATTAGAAAAAAAATGGATAATGGGGTAAACTCTTAAAAAAAGAAAATGGAACCTAATTGTATTAAAATGTTATTTATAGGGATCCTTGGGTGGCGCAGCGGTTTGGCGCCTGCCTTTGCCCCAGGGCGCGATTCTGGAGACCCGGGATCGAATCCCACGTCGGGCTCCCGGTGCATGGAGCCTGCTTCTCCCTCTGCCTGTGTCTCTGCCTCTCTCTCTCTCTCTGAGTGACTATCATAAATAAAAAAAAAAAAAAAAAAAATGTTATTTATAATCACACAGCTACAGAGGTGGCGGGGGTGGGAGGGGGGAGTGGCACAGACATAGGACTGTAGTTCAACCATATGTCCTCAGAAGAAAGCAAAAAAACTTGCAAATTAATGCTAAATTCTGGTTGGTGAGTTTGTTTTTCACGGCGCTGTGGTTTAGTAATTCTGAAACCCCTTTCAGTGTATTATGGGATTAAGGAAATAAGTAAACATATTAAGGATGATAGAAACCAATTTTCTCATTATCAGAAAAGAAAGTTCTATATCCAAGATGCAAGGCAACAGCACTTATGTCAGTGCTACGGGTCCGTTGATCTATGCCACCCCAGCAGACCTCTTCTATTCCAGAATAGAAGACTACCCAACAGTTTTGAAGGATTCTCATATCTTGGGGGCGCTTGGGTGGCTCAGTCAGTTAAGCACCCAGCTCTTGATTTTGGCTCAGGTCATGATCTCAGGGTCGTGAGATGGAGGCCCATGTTGGGCTCTGCGCTGAGCGTGGTGGAGCCTGCTTGGGATTCTCTCTCCCTCTTCCTCGGCCCCTCACCCCACCCCCCACACATGTGCTTGTGCTCTCTCTCTCAAAGAAAGAAAGAAGGAATTCTTGAGACATCTTCAATGCAAAAAAAAAAAAAGGTGTTTTTATTAAAGCACGGGGACAGGACCCATGGGCAGAGAGAGCTGCATGGGGGTCGTGAGGAGTGACTGATGATATACTTCTTAGTCAGTGGGGTTAGGAATAGCATAAGACTCTAAGGAATTTGGTACAAGGCTTTAGGACCTTGAGGGGTTAGCTGCTGTTAAGATAAGGTTCATGAGGGGCACCTGAGTGGCTCAGTGGTTGGACATCTGCCTTTGGCTCAGGGCTTGATCCCGGGGTCCTGGGATCGAGTCCTGCATCGGACTCCCTGTAAGGAGCCTGCTTCTCCTTCTGCCTGTGTCTCTGCCTCTCTCTCTGTCTCTCATGAATAAATAAAAACTTAAAAAAGAGAGAGAGATAAGGTTCATGATCCTTCAAATATGTATCAGTAGGTCATAGTTTGGAGAATGATTGCTAACATATATCTTGGCAGCTGGGAGGGAGTAAAGATAAAGGAAGTTTCCTTTAAAATATATATATAGGGGCAGCCCTGGTGGTGCAGCGGTTTAGCACCGCCTGCAGCCCGGGGTGTGATCCTGGAGACTCCTGGAGACTCCGAATCGAGTCCCGTGTCGGGCTCCCTGCATGGAGCCTGCTTCTCCCTCTGCCTGTGTCTCTGCCTCTCTCTCTCTGTGTGACTATCATAAATAAATAAAAATTTTTTAAAAAAGCTTTTTTTTAAAAAAAAGGAAGTTTCTTTCTTTCCTTTTTTTTTTTTTTTTTTTGAGATAAAGGAAGTTTCGATGAGATTTTCACCGTTTTTGTTTGTTTGTTTAAGTAAGCTCCACACCCAGCATGGGGCTCAAACTCATGACCCTGAAATCAAGAGTCACATGCTCTACTGACTAAGCCAGCCAGGGGCCCCTCAAAGGGGTTTTTAAAGAAGAACTACAGGATCCTAGAAGTGGGGCTGAGGTGGGGTAATGTCCCGCTAAGGTTGCCTTTTGCCTCCAGCACTGCATTAACAGGTGAGCTCCTGTTGGAAGGTCACTCGGCCAGTCTGAAGTCCTTGTCAATGGGCGGCAAATTGTAAGATGATTTTACTTTCCTACATTTCTTCTCCCTTTGTTTCCTACATCACAAGTATGAGACTATCCAGCACAGTATGTGAGTATATGTACAGATAATTATGAACGTGAGAGTTAATGTAAAAACATTTATATATTCTGTTACAGCTCAAAGTGGGGCTGAGGATTGTTACCACCATTCCCTTCTATATATGGGAAATATTCATTTTCATCCTTTGTTCTTTAAAAATGAAAGGAAAGTTATAAGTATGGAAAGGGGCAAGAATGTAGTGAACAATGAACCTCAAATGTTGCACTGTAATTGGAGGTGGCAGTACGCACTTGTGATATGAGATACAGAGTTATATGCGAGGGGATACGTATATGTGCCAACACACACACTCATTTACTAGCTCTGTCTGCTGTGAGGGCCTAGAAGCGATGACACTCTAGTACCAGTGACCGCATGTAGTGACCAGGTCTTGGATTCCTGAACACTATTTTCTACAAGTAGGAACCAGGGCCTTTTGGAAAAAATGGCTGGTTCCACAGCTGGATAAAGAAGAGACCTGGAACTTCATACTATTCCAGAAAGAAAGGAAGAGCTTAAACTGTGGGGAACATATCACAAGGCCACTGAGGTTTGAAGGAGCTCCCGACTGGCTACGCACAGGACAATCTGAGACTGGAAACAAATAATGATAAGGGATTGTTTTTTTGTTTTGTTTTTTTTAAGTAAGCTCTATGTCCAACTCAAGCTTGAACTCACAACCCTGACATCGAAAGTCTCAGGCTGCACTGACTGAGCCAGCCAGGCACCCCAAAACAAATAATGATAACAATGAATTTCGACACATTCAATAAAACAGGAATCAATGGTCTATGCTGATATAGATAAACAAATAATGGGGGAGAAAGAAATGCTTTCTCTTACAGTAGAATGCTCCCCGAAGCGGGGCTGGCTGAGCTGAGCAGGTTCAGCTGTGAAGAGTGCATAGCCTTCACCACCCAGAGTCAGCCTTTGGAAGGGGCGTCTTCGCTGGTGACTTCGGGCCTCCCGGTGTGTCTATGAGATGGCAGGGCATTCTGAAATGTTTTGGTCATTGCAACGATCGTGATTGAGAAATGAAAAAATGCTTGAAGAATGAGTACGGGGAATAGAGGACCAAGAGCAGAGAGCATGGCAATGCAAGGCAGAAAAGACTTCTTAATCCTGCAGAGGAATCTGAAACATAATTATGGGCATACTTCATTTAAAAAAAACAAAACAATACTACCCAATAATTGTACATAGGATGAAGAATTTAGAAAATCACCACTGGGGGGCACTTGGGTGGCTCAGTGGGTGAAGCATCTGCCTTCAGCTCAGGTCATGACCCCAGGGTCCTGGGATGGAGTCCCCAGTTGGGCTCCCTGCTCAGTGGGGATCCTGTTTCTCCCTCTCTTTCCTGCTTGTGCTCTGTCTCTTTCTGTCAAAAATAAATAAAATCTTAAAAAAAAAAAAAGAAAGAAAATCACCACTGGACAAACATCATATTTATAGGCTTAAGCAAGAATCATTAATGAATGCTACAACTAATAGATGAAAGTTTGATGAGGAATAAGATATCTACATAGCCTCAAACTCTTTTCCATAAAATACAAATTACAAAGGGAAGGGGCACTTGACTGACTCAGCTGTACAAGCATGGAATTCTTGATCTTAGGGTCATGAGTTTGAGCCCCATGTTGGGTGTAGAGATTACCTAAAGAAACAGAACTTAAAAAAAACTACAGGGGCACCTGGGTGGTGCAGTTGATTGAGCGTCCAACTCTTGGTTTTGGCTCAGGTCATGATATCAGGGTCATGGGATCAAGTCCCATGGCAGGCTCCACACTCATCAGGGAGTCTGCTTGAGATTCTCTCTCTTCCCTCTGCCCCTCCCACTCGTGTTCTCATTCTCTCTAGGATAAATAAATAAATCTCTTTTTTTTTTAAGTTACAAAAGGGAAAACTAGCAGGTTTATAAAAGAAACCTGGTAAATGTCACTTTAACCAGGTGATCAAAGGTAATATCCTTTGTAATGGTACAAACCAATACCACGTGCTTCTGATGAGAACACAACATCACTTCTCTGGTAGTCTTGCTAGCACTTCCCTGATATTCAACCAAATCCTAAAGAAACACCAAAAACATTTCAAATCAAAGAATATTCTATAAAATAATCAACCTATCATCTTAGAAAATGTCAGATTAAAAAGAAAGAAAAAGAAAAAGAAAATGCCAGAGTCATGAAGGGCAAAACGGGAAACTGTCCAAGAATAAAGAGCCTAAGAGACTAACAAAAATGACAACTAAATGCTACCTGTTATCTTGGAATAGACCCTGAACCAGATTCTGATTTTATTTTTTAATTTAATTTAATTTGCTATCAAAGACTATTGACACAACTGGCAAAATATGAACAAGGCCTATAGATTAGATGACAGTATTACGTCAATGCTAATTACCTGGTTTTTAAAATAATTGTACAGTAGTTATAGAAGAGACTATTCTTGTCTGTCCTTGGCAAACATACTGTAGTTTTTTTGTTTGTTTGTTTGTTTGTTTTAAGATTTTTAAAAATGTGTTTTATTTGAGAAGGGGAGCAGAGGGAGAGGGAGAAGCAGACTCCTCACTGAGCAGAGAGCCGGACATGGGACTTGATCTCAGGACCATGAGATCATGACCTGAGCCAAAGGCAAACATTTAACTAACTGAGCTACCCAAGCACCCCCAGACTGAAGTATTTAGAAATAAAGTGGGGGCACCCAGGTGGCTCAGCGGCTGAGCGTCTGTCTCTGGCTCAGGGCGTGATCCTGGGGTCCCAGGATCGAGTCCCACATCAGGCTCCCCACATGGAGCCTGCTTCTCCCTCTGCCTGTGTCTCTGCCTCTCTTCTCTCCTTGTCTCTCATGAATAAATAAATAAAATCTTAAAAAAAAAAAAAACTAAATGGAGGGGCTCCTGGGTGGCTCAGTCGGTTAGGCGTCTGCCTTTGGCTCAGGTCATGATCCCAGAGTCCTGGGATCGAGTCCCATGTCGGGCTCCACACTCAGTGGGGAACCTGCTTCTCCCTCAACCTCTGTCCCTATCCCCACCCCTGCTTGTGCTCTCTCGTTATCTCTCTCTCTCTCTTAATTAAAAAAACTAAATGGGACCTTCTAGAATTTTTTTTTAAATGACCATTAGAGAAAATAATTCCATGGATGAGTGAAATAGAAGATTATACACAGTTCAAGAGAAGAATTAGGGGCACCAGTCAGTACAGCACTCGACTCTTAAGCTCCAAGTCATGGGTTCAAGCCCCATGTTGGATGTAGAGCTTACTTAAAAAATTATAATAACATATTTTTTAAAAAGAGAAGAATGAATAAACTGAGAGATAAAGCTAAAGATATTTTCCAGAAGAGATAAACAGAAATACAGAAATGATGAGAGAACAGAAGGCTAGCGGAGGACAAAGCCCACACTGACACCCCACAAACGACCCCCTCCCACAGGTGGGATATGAGAGATGTTCCTCAGGCATCCTGGCTGCCCTAAAGCTAAGGGAAAGGAAAATCATATAGTTAACTTATAGATATTAGATCCTATAGACAGGAGTCTCCCTCAGTTTACAAAATTCTTCGTGATTTGCAAGAAAAAAGCATTCTTATCAAAAACTTAACTTCCAGAAGGAAACTCCCACCTGTCTTAATATTAATGCTTTACTAGAGGGAAAATCACCTTAACCTGACAAAGGCAAGGCCTGCAGTATCTTGTAGGTCCTCTTCAGCACACAAAAATTCTTTTGAAAACCTCCCTTTTCCTTAACCTCCCCCAACTGCCAGGGATATAATCAGTGACTCCTCACAATCCTGGGGCAGCAGCTCTTCCTGCCCACGGGGCCTGTCCCCGGGCTTTAATAAAACCCCCGTTTCGCACCAAAGACGTCTCAAAAATTCTTTCTTGGTCGTCAGCTCCGGACCTCACCCTGCTAAACCTCACCTATGTTCCAAAACTATATCAAGAAACATGAAAATATTAAGTTAAGAGAGGTTGAGAAGATGAGAGGCACCTGGGGGGCTCAGTGGTTGAGTGTTTGCCTTCAGCTCAAGGCATGATCCCGGGGTCCGGGGATCGAGTCCTGAATCGGGGAGCCTGCTTCTCCCTCTGCCTATGTCTCTGCCTCTCTCTGTGTGTCTCATGAATAAATAAAATCTTTAAAATACATATATATAGAAGATGAAAAAAGATCTAATATAAGCCTAACCAGAATCCTCTACAACCAAAAAAAAAAAAAAAGGAAAGAAAGAAAAATAAATAAAGAGAATGGGATTGAGATAATATCAGAAGAGATAAAGGCTGGCAATTTTCGACATGTGATTGAGACATGAATCTTTTTTATTTGTTCATTAGTTTTTTAAGTATGCTCTCTGTCCAACGTTGGGCTTAAACCGACGATGCTGAGATTCAGCGTCTCACGCTCCACTGATGGGGGCCAACCTGGTGCCCCCAGGTATGAATCCACAGTACAGGAAGCACAACGTACACTATGCAGGATACATAAATAAGCAATCCGCACAGGACACACTGTGATGAACAGCACAACACCACAGGCAAAGATCTTCAATGCAGCCAGAGAGAAAAATGCAGAACACTTACAAAGGATCTATAATTAGATCAGTAGCCAGCTTTTCTCAACAGCCATAATGGAAGCCAGGAGGCTGTAGAATTGTATCTTCAAAGTGCTAAGAATGTCAACCTCCACGTCTGTAAATGTAGCAAGAACAGCGTGGACCAATGGCCTTTTCAGCTGTCTAGAAACTGACTTTACTACCAACAGAAATGCACTATAGGGACCTTTAAAGAATGTATTTCTAGAGGAAAGAAAGGGATCCTACCAGTCTGAAATGAGAAGAAAAGTGTGGAAAAAAAAAAAAAACCTGATGAATAGAACATAATAGAAAAAAATATATATATTGATCGCTTCTCCCCACTTCCCCCCAGCCCCACCCTCCTCCTGACACCCAACTCCTAAAATCCTTGGAATTCCCTGGGTGACAGGAATGGCTTTTGTTCTCATTAGGTGACTCTAGCTCCAGGATGGGGGCTGGGGAGACCATGCCAAGATTAGAAGCTTGGAACTTAAAAGTATCCTCCAGAGAGGGGAGGAGGGCTGTAAATGGCTTAATGGATGATCATGCCTATGTGATGAAGCCCCGAGTAGTATGGGGTTCGGAGAGTCTCCAAGTGGACCAAGATATCCATGTACTGGGAGGGTGACTCATCCCAACTCCATAGGGACAGAAGCCCCTGTGCTGTGAACCCTCCCAGCCACCACCTGTTATGTCTTCACCTGGCTGTTTATCTGTATTCCTTTATCAGACCCTGTCATTAATTGATACATGTGTTTGCCTGAGTTCCATGAGCTGCCTGAGCAAATAAATCATATCCAAGGAGAGAGTTGTGGGAACCTCGGATTTACAGCCCGTCAGAAGCACAGTGACAACCTGTACTTGCAGTTGGCATCTAAAGTCGGGTGGGGAACGGTCTCGTGGGACTGGGCCCTTAACCTGAGCAACCTGACGTCATCTCCAGGTCAACAGTGCCAGGATGGCATTAAATGGAGTTAAATAGGGCAGCCCAGGTGGCTCAGCGGTTTAGCGCGGCCTTCGGCCCAGGGCGTGATCCTGGAGACCCAGGATGAGTCCCACATCCGGCTCCCTGCATGGAGCCTGCTTCTCCCTCTGCCTGTGTCTCTGCCTCTCTGTCTCTCTCATGAATAAAGAAAATCTTTAAATATAAATAAATTGAGTTAAATTGTAGGACACCAAGGTGTGTCACAGAATTGTTGGGTACGAGGAGAACTCCCATGCATTCAGTGACTGCAAGTGTCAGAAGGGAAGTGCTTTGTGAAAAATTAAAGAAATAGGGGTAGACTGGGTTCTTCTGATATAATAAATATAAAGGAAAACTTAAACAGCTTCTTGAATACACTAAACCCTACAGTAAAATCCACTGAATTGTACTCCCTAAAAGATGCAGTGAAATGTTATCTGTCTTACCAGGAAGTAAAGAGAACCTTTAAAAACACTTGAATCCATAAGACCCACTCTGATAAAGATGAAAGGATGGGATGGCTCCACCCCCATCAAAGGCCACCCCACATAAATAAAAGATTATCCTGGGGTTGCCTGGCTGGCTCAGCTGGTGGAGCATGAGGCTCTTGATCTCAGCTCAGGTCTTGATCTCAGGGTCGTGTGCTCAGGCCCCACGTTGGGCTCTGTGCTGGGTGTGGACCTACTTAAATCAAAAAATAAAATAAAATAAAATAAAATAAAATAAAATAAAATAAAAAAATAAAATAAAATAAAATAAAATAAAAGACTGTCCCACTTTTCAGGTAGGAAGGGGAAAAAATAAGCAAAAGCCATGATCATTTACCTTTCATCAGCTACAGTCCTTCATATGACCTGTGCGTCCAAGGACCACACAAGCCTGCAGGAAGGGTGAACAAGGCACAGGCTGCTGAGAAAGGCAACAGACTCGATCCTGAGAAAAAGGTGAAGTCTCTTTATCTAGCGTTTCTGATGCAGTCGTTGAGCAAGCTTCTGATGGACCGTCATTTAAAATAGAAGTCAGCCTAGCGTGAATAACAGACTATTGTAGGGGACCCACCCAAATCCTCTGTCAGGAGCCAGTGTGGCCTCGCCCAGGCTGTTGGCTGATGCCTGTGCCCTTCTCTGGAGGATTGCCTGTGGCAGATGGGACCCTCTACTCTGACAAGCTTGACCCCACCCGGTGTGCCCCTTTTCTGGAGACCAGTGCCTCATTGAAGGAGTACAAAGCCTGCCCCGTTGCTTAGCTCGTGACAGTTTTCTTTTAAGATTTTATTTATTTATTCGTGAGACACAGAGAGAGGCAGAGATACAGGCAAAGAGAGAAGCAGGCTCCCTGCAGGGAGCCCGATGTAGGACTGGATCCCAGGACCCCGGGATCATGACCTGAGCCAAAGTCAAATGCTCAACCACTGAGCCACCCAGGGGCCCTTAGGTCAGGACACTTCTGTGGTGTGATTTATTGGGTCCCCACATTTAGACTTTACCTGAGACCTCATCTGGATTGTCCCTTTCCTCTCCCCCTTCCAGGTATTTCCTAAAGAGCCTCTGCTGATAAGCCACGTGCCCCCCAAATCCTTGCCTCAGGCTCTGCTTCTGGGAAGCCAACCTGAGACAGCGCCTTTTTTGGGCACTCTTGAACCCACACAGCTGACTCCAATTCTGGGGAGAGGTCTAACACCTTTAAGCAGAGTTTACTTTGTTATATCTGGTCTCATGACAGTATCCAGTTGCTCTTTCTCACTATAATGGGGAACATTGTTCCTCCTTTCTCCTTTACCTCTGGCTCATGTTACTATGTCAACAGATTTAAAGGATTTAAAGAGTAAAGTTATAACTCTCACACTGCACATAAGTCTAACGCTGTCCACCTCTGTCCCACCCAGTTGCTACACAGATCAAGAGAGATTAAGAAGCAAGAGGGGGGTTTGTGTTAATAATGGAAGGCGTGAAGTTTACTTAGGAGAGGATGGTGGCTACTGGGCTTCTCCCCATGGCGGTCCTAACGCATCCTGTTGACCTGTGTATAAAGGAAAGGTTCAAGTCAAACACTTGTTTCCCAGAAAGAGGAAAGTATACCTTACCACACTTGAGGATTTATACTTGTCCACAAAATTGTTTGCAAATCAGTTTATACTAAAACATGGCATTCTCGGGGCACCTGCATGGCTCAGTCGGCTAAGTGTCTGCCTTCAGCTCAGGTCATGATCCCAGGGTCCTGGGATGGAGCCCCACATCAGGCTCCCTGCTCGGTGGGGAGTGTGCTTCTCCCTTGGCCCCTCCCCCACACTTGTGCTCTCTTTCTTTCTTCTCTGAAAGTAATAAGCTATTTATTTATTTATTTATTTATTTAATCTATTATTTATTTATTTATTTATTTATTTTTTATTTATGATAGTCACAGAGAGAGAGAGAGAGAGAGGCAGAGACATAGGCAGGGGGAGAAGCAGGCTCCATGCAGGGAGCCCGATGTGGGACTCGATCCCAGGACTCCAGGATCACGTCCTGGCCAAAGGCAGACGCTCATCCCCTGAGCCACTCAGGCGTTCCTGTCTAGTGAATTTTTAAATGTAAAAATCATGTGTTTTGCTTTGTTTTTGTTTTTAATCCCAGAACTAGATCATTTTTTAGAAAAGATTTTATTTATTTATTTGAGAGAGAGATGAGCAGGGCAGGCTGGGGGGAAGGGACAGAGGGAGAGGGAGAAGCAGACTCCCTGCTGAGCCAGGAGCCCACCGCAGGGCTCAATCCCAGGACCTGAGATCATGACCTGAGTCAAAGGCAGACGCTTAACCGACTGACTTACCCAAGCAGTGACCAGAACTTTTAAAAAATGTTCTAATAACATCTCCTGAAAAGGACTCGTTTGACTCTCTGAGAGTTAGAGCTCCCATCAGCCCCTCCCTCGCTCCACTCAGTGGGTGGCCGTGGTGGTTCAACTTGACCTTCCTTCCTCTCTTGGTTGTGCAACCCTTCTTCTAAATTAGCCACTCTCCTTTGGCTTGCTTAGAGCTTTGTATTTTCTCAGCGACCAGGCCAGGCAGCTAGGATCTGAGAAGTGAGGTAAGAATAACACTTTCCACATTTGTGGGCAAGATGTGAATGCACAGCACACCGCAGGCCCTCTCTGGAAGCCCGGGCAGGAAGTGTACTCAGCTCAGGGGGCTCGGGCGGCTCTACCCCAACGGCAGAGCCTCAGCACAAGCCGCCACCTGGGAAGCTGCCCTCCAAGCCTTCCAAAACTGCAAGGCTTAAAGGCTCAAGATTTCACGGACCAGCAGCTGGGCAGGGGGCAGCTCTCCTCTGCTCTGGCCTGGGGTCACCACGCAGCTGCGGACACCCGGGGGCTGGGGTCCGTGAAGGCCTCACTCCAGCCTGGGAGGTCCTGCCGGCCCTGGCTCCCGGCCGGGTGTCTCCATCCTCTTCCGTGCAGCCCCTCATCCTTGAGGAGGCTAGAGCGAGCTCCTGGACGTGGTGGCAGAGGCCCGAGGAGCACAGGAACAAGCTACAAGGTCACCTGAAGCCGGTCGTCAGAAGGCACACGATGTCATGTTGGCCACATTCTCTTAGCCAAAGAGAGTCCCCAGGCCGGTCCAGAGTCGAGGCGTGGGGAAATAGGCTTGCCCTCTTGTTGGGAGGAGCGTGTCATTCTAGGATGGCAGGACCCGTGGCAGCCCTCTCTGCCAGCCCCACGCCTGGTGACACAGGGTCTGCATGCCTAGCACTGCTCGCACCCCGTCCAGACCTGGCGTTCGGGCGGACCCGGAGCCTCACCGAGAAGGGCCCGGTCCTCCTCGCGGTCTGGCCTCCATCCCCGACAGTCCGCACGGGGCCACCACAGCCCACATCTTTACGGTGCTCCCTCCGGGTCTCGAACGGCTGCAGGCACGCGAAGTCCGCGCTGCAATCTTTACTGTACTGTTGCCGTTCCTGTGTCACAAATGAGGGCACTGAGGCATAAGGAAAGAGTCTAGGGAACTTGTCCCAGGCCACACTGCAGAACTGAGATTGCGGCTTTGCCATCCACCCTCTGGAGCATTCTGCTCCATCACCTTCCGGAGGTCTGCCTCCAAGCATCTGGAAGTGTCCTCTTCCTCCGAATTCCTCCCCCCTCCTTGTCTCATCCACAGAATTCAGGG
This sequence comes from Canis aureus, assembly GCF_053574225.1. NCBI lineage: Eukaryota > Metazoa > Chordata > Mammalia > Carnivora > Canidae > Canis > Canis aureus. The sequence continues at coordinate 59,208,943 of NC_135626.1, read as the reverse complement.
GGGTTGTGGCTGGAGCACACATCCCTGCCCCTCTCTCCCTGGCTAGCACTCTAAGGTCACAGGGCAGCCAGGGAGGCCAGCAGGAGAGGCTTGGCAAGGACATCTGAGCCTCAGGGTTTGCTGGGGAGACCGGCAGGTAAGCATTGGGTCGGTTTCGGGGCTGAGGGGCACATTGTCACTAGGGAGGGACCAGCAGCCCAGAAAACTTGCCCCATCGATCCTGTGCTCTGGGAGAAAGTGCAGCCCACAGGGTCCTCCAAGGGGACTCAGAGGAGATAGGAGGATAGGGCAGGCATGCACAGTCTCTAGGTCCTGTCTTTGCACTTCCCTCACCACACACCTATGTATACACACACACACACACACACACACAATTTCTATGTACTCTCACGTATTGAGCTCAGCTGTCAGAGGACACGCTCACAACAAATAAGCTAAGTCCAGCTAGGTGGTCATGTTGCTGGGCAACTGAGACCATGTCCAAACTTTGCCCCTGGAATGCTCTTTTTCTTTTCTTTTTTTAAGACTTTATTTATTTATTCATGACAGACACAGAAAGAGAGGCAGAGGGAGAAGCAGGCTCCCCATGGGGTGCTCGATGTGGGACTCCATCCCAGGACCCTAGGATCACGACCTGAGTCAAAGGCAGATGCTCAACCACTGAGCCACCCAGGTGACCCTGGAACGTCCTTTATGGACAACAACACTGTGTCCACTGCTACCAGGTATTTGCCAACATTCCAGTGGACTTTTATATAAATCACATCAGCAGCCAGATGAGTGAAAGGTGAATTTGGGAGACAAGCTGGGAGATAGGGAAGTGAATCAGAACACAATTAAAACCCCAATGGTTATTGGCCACCTATAGTAGAGGTGGAGAAATGAGTGCAGATTTGCAAAATATTTAGCATCAAGATGGCTCATGGGTTTAACTGGGATTCCAAACTAATAAATAAAAAAAGTCACTGTGGGGGATCCCTGGGTGGCTCAGCGGTTGAGTGTCTGCCTTTGGCTCAGGGCATGATTCTGGAGTCTCGGGATCGAGTCCCACATCAGGCTCCCTGCATGGTCTCTCTGCCTGTGTCTCTCTGCCTCTCTGTGTGTCTCACGAATAAATAAATGATTTTTTTAAAAAAGTCACTGTATATAGTTTTAAGCATCATAGACAGAAAAATAATCATTATGATCTATTTTGAAGTAATTAATTAAAATGAATACAATATCATGCAGCACAATTAAGAGTAATGATAAAATTAGGGGCACCTGGGTGGCTCAGTTGGTACAGCATCCAACTCTTGATCCCAAAGTCATGAGTTCAAGCTCCATGTTGGATGTGGAGGCTACTTAAAAAAACAAAAATCAATGTTTGAAAAAAAAAGGATTAATGATCAAACCATTTTCAGTTCTGTAATTTTGACATTTTTATTTCCTATTGTTACTAAGACCAATTATAATTGCACAAAATTTTATCAGTTGCACTGTGTGATACAAGTGGGCAAATTAGCTATTGTCAGAACTAATTTCTCATTTCTTATAAAGTGACATTTATTTTTTTCAAGAAATTGACATTTTCAAGAAGTTGAAAAAACCCCTCATATTAATAAGCCTATTGAAAAAAATATAAAAAAAGAAATCTTTTAACTCTTGAAAAGCATTAGGCTCTAATTGTTTGAGTCACAAATGCTAATCCATATTGACTGATCCAGAATATCCCAGCTGATATTCAAAATTTGGTCATCAAATGTCTTTTCTTTTTGCAAGCTCAGTTCTATTTAGCTTCAATTCAGTGCATAAATTTGTCTTTTTATAAATTCTTGAAATACAACTAGGATAATTTTCATCATGGCTTTTTTTTCTCATAAAACAGTTAATCATCTAAAAGTGGTTTTGACTGAAATGACAAAACCAGCCTCTGATACATAATTAGAATATCTAATAAATTTTGATTAGAAACTTGCTTGAAATTCATGCCATTCCAGAGACTGAAAAATAAAAATTGATTTTAGTAAAAATGTTTTTTACAAAGATGCTTACACAAGATTGTTTCAGAACATAGAGTACTTGAAGCTTGAAGTGTTCCTGGTTTTATAAAGCCATAATCCATTCATCTTAAGTGAAAAGTATGTATATATACTTTTCAAGATTTTAATTCAACTTAATGATGACCTTATGTTTCTAAAAAAAACTACATTTCACATGATAAGCAAGAGAAAAAATAACTTATTTTAGAAAATTTCAAACATATACAAAAGTAGAAGAGAATAATGAACTCCTGCTGTGCAGCTCATTTGAATAAAATTAATGTAACTATTAATATAATTATCAACTCATAGCCAATCTTCTTCCATCTGTAGCCCCCATACCCTCCTCACTTATAGGTCAGATATGATTATTTTAAGCAAATCCCATGTACCATATTGTTCATCTGTAAATACTCCAATATGTTTTACTCACGGGTAAGAACTCTTTAAAATAACCACAATACTATTATCACATCTAAAAAAGTGGACAATTCCTTAGATTCACCAAATAACTAGTTTGTATTTTAAATTTCCTTGATTCAACAGTAAAATTTTAAGATAACAAGTCAACGATGAAGCCAACATTATGTTAAAAAACATTGCAACAGGGGCACCTGGGTGGCACAGTCGGTAAACATCTAGGTCAGGTCATGATCTTGGGGCGGTGAGATAGAGCACCTTGTAGCGCCCCGTGCTCAGTGTGGTGTCTGCTTGAGATTCTCTCTCCCTTTCCCTTTGCCCCTCCCACTCGAGCTCTCTCTCTCTCTAAAGTAAGTAAATAACTCTAAAAAGAAATCACTGCAAGATTAAAGATACATACAGACTTGGTTTTTTTTTTAAGATTTTATTTATTTATTTATTTATTTATTTATTTATTTATTTATTTATTCATAGAGACACAGAGAGAGAGAGAGAGGCAGAGACACAGGCAGAGGGAGAAGTAGGCTCCATGCAGGGAGCCCGACATCGGACTCCCGGGTCTCCAGGATCTCGCCCCAGGGTGCAGGCGGCACTAAACTGCTGCACCACTGGGGCTCCCCGATACATATAGACTTAAAGTGAGGGATGGAAAAACATTTGACATGAAATGGAAATGAAAAAAAAGAAGTCAAGCTAGCAATAGTTACATCAGACAAAATAGACTTTAAACAAAGACTGTGTTGGGGCACCTGGGCGGCTCAGTAGGTTAAGCATCCAACTCTTGGTTTCGACTCAAGTCATGATCTCAGGGTCCTGGGACTGAGGTCCGTGTTGGGCTCTGCACTCAGTGTGGAATCTGCTAGAAACTCTCTCTCTCCCTCTTCCTCTGCTTCTCCCCCTGCCCCAGTGCACTCTCTCTCTCTCTCTCTCTCTCTCTCAAGTGGATAAATCAATCTTTTTTAAAAAATTAAAAGCAGGGATCCCTGGGTGGCTCAGTGGTTTAGCGCCTGCCTTTGGCTTAGGGCGTGACCCCCGAGTCCCAGGATTGAGACCCAGGCTCCCTGCATGGAGCCTGCTTCCTCCTCTGCCTGTGTCTCTGCCTCTCTCTGTATGTCTCTCCTTAATAAATAAATAAAAATCTAAAAAAAAAATTAAAAGCAAATAAAACAAAGACTGTAACAAGAGACAAAGAAGGACCTTATATAACAATAAAGGGGGGATCCCTGGGTGGCTCAGCGGTTTAGCGCTTGGCTTTGGCCCAGGGCTCGATCCTGGAGTCCCGGGATCGAGTCCCACGTCGGGCTCCCAGCATGGAGCCTGCTTCTCCCTCCTCCTGTGTCTCTGCCTTTCTCTCTCTCTCTCTCTCTCTCTCTCTCTCTATGTCTATCATAAATAAATAAATAAATCTTTAAAAAAAAAACAATAAAGGGATCAACCCAACTAGAGGATATAATGATTGCAAAAACCATTGTAAACGAGGGACTTCACGGGTACCTGGCTGACTAAGTCCATAGAGCATGTAACTCTTGATCTTGAGGCCATAAGTTTGACCCAGAGGTTACTTAAAAAAAAAAAAAAAAAAGATGGACTTCAGCATGACAATATGAGGGACTCCACAGACCCAGTCTCCAGTGAAATGTAAAAAGTATAAAAAGACAACCATTTACAGGATCTGGAAGAGGTCCTAAGGGTATATGCAAATGAAGAAACATCTAGTCAAGAAGATGCACTACAATTTTAGAAGACTGTATGATATTTCAGCCCAAACTATTCCCTTTCTCCCTATCTCCACTCCAGATTTGTGCAGCCGAGAAACTCAGAAACCTCTCTCCTCAGTTCCCTGTTGGAGGGTTTCTGAGGTAAGGAGCAGGACGTTAGCATCCGTCATCCTGTACCAGCAACCTGTTGCTGAGGCTAAGTTCTGGGCGAGTGTGGCCAAGAGGTGGCGACTCCCTTCATCTGTTCAGCCCCTGTTCATGGAATGGAGATTCCATGCTGATGTCACGTTGAATGTGGTCGTCCCTGCCCTGGCTCATAAGGTGATGGTTTCACACCAGGAGAGGCAAGGTGCCTCCCATCCTTCACATGCTCAACTCCTAAATCTACCTGGTGCAGCAGGTAACCACAGAGGCATCACTCAGAGAGAAGCACACCATTGTCCCCACCCTAGCTCCAGAGCCCTGGCTCAGAGATTTGGCAGGGGGACAGAAGCAGGCTATAAGATGCATAGGTAGGTCCGTGGGGTGACTGGGTGGCTGCCTTAGGCTCATGTCATGATCTCAGGGTCCTGGGATCGGGCTCTCTTTCTGCTTGTACTCAATCTCTCCCCACCATTCAAATACATACATACATACATACATACATACATACATAATTTAAATAAAACATGTAGGTCCTAATCTCTTCTCGAAGGAATTTACTTTATTTGCAAAGGGGATAGAGAAGTTCAAGCCTAACGGTGCTCTCAAAAACAGTGGAGGTTGTGATGAAAGGGAATTGGGAAAAGATGGGTAGATTTGATGAAGACAGAGGTTCAAGTGTAAGCCAGCTAGTTTGCAGGGGAGAACCAGAGAAAAAGACAGCTGGTTGGAGCCCTCCTGAGTAGGAACACTAAGTTCAGGAGTTACTCCTTCAAATGAGCCAAGCGGGAGTCTACAGAGCAATTTCTGCCCCAGGGCATTATTGTAAACCACAGACCAATCAGATGGCAATTAATGGAGCTTAACATCTGGATAGGGTCAGGGAAAGAGGTGTAGACAGCCCAGCCAACCCAGGGTGACATACTCCAAACCACACTTCCCTACAGGGCAACATCAAAGGTTTAACATTTGGGGGCTGGGTGGAATGAAAGTGACGGGGGAGTGGAGGGAGTTGGGGCTGGGGGGAGCTTCCCTAAAATAAGTCAGTCAGTCATTAAACAAACAAATCACAAGCCTGACATGGGGAGTGGGGGTCCAGTACCCAGAGTTGCTACAATATATTATCTAAAATGTTCAATTTCCAACAAAAACATATGAGACAAGCAGAGAAGCAGGAAAGCAGGACTCTGCTCTCACACCGGAAGAAGGGGGCAGCAGGAACTCCCTGGTGACAGTGGCCAGATGTTGGATTTAACAGACAAAGACCTAAAAGTAACCATGAAGACACTGTCAAATTCCAATTCAGAGGCCAAGGTAGCAGGATTAGAATGGAAGATGTCTGCTCCATCGGGGATGATGAAGGCCCCTGGTGGCGTCAAAGGGGACAGTTTTAGGGGTGCAGTAGGTAACCACGGAGGCATCATGGACTCAGAGCAGGAGGGTGGCTGGAGCCAACCAAAGACCGGGAAATGGCAGGTGTAGAGAGTGTGGATGAAGCCAAAGGTGTAGTGGCCTCCGTCTACTCTGGAAGGAGACACTCCCAGCTGCTCTCAGCCAGGCCAGGGCCAGGGCAGCAGGAGGAGGGGACACTGAACAGGCAGATCTCAGAGTGTGAATCCAGGTTGGGGTTTTGCTGGCCAGAAAGCCAGGAACACAGGGGAACCTGGGTTATGATGAGAGAGAAGCTCATAGGTCATAATCTTTCCTGCCTGGACAGAGAAGAAAGCTTCGGGGCTGACGTGCTGGGAGGCACGGAGGGGCAGAGAGGTGGAGGCTGTGTGAGGTCGTTGATGAGGAATGAGAACAGCAGGCGGGCAGATGGGAGGCCTTGGTCTAAGCGGGGCATTAAAGGCATAGGAGGTGGACTGGAGTCATTAACACAGGCGGTGGGAAGCCAACTCCCACCAGGAGGAGCAATCCCACATGCGCACCTCGTAAGGCTGGAGTCCAGACAGGTGGAGGCTGGAGGGTGGTGGGAGCCGAGTATGTAGGTTTAAAAATGAAAAGTTGGAGAAACAATAGTTGGCATTGAATGCCACTTTTTATTTATTTATTTTTAAGATTTCATTTATTTATTCATGAGAGACACAGAGAGGCAGAGACATAGGCAGAGGGAGAAGCAGGCTCCCTGCGAGGAGCCCGCTGCGGGACTCGATCTCAGGACCCCAGGATCACGACCTGAGCCAAAGTCAGACACTCAACCACTGAGCCACCCAGGTGTCCCTTGAATGGCACTTTAGGTCAGATGGACCTAACAGATACATACAGAACATTCCATCCAAAGCCAGTGGAATCCACATTCTTTTCAAGTACACATTGAACATTCTCCAGGATAGATTACACATTAGGCCACAACACAAGTCTCAGTAAATTCGAAAAGATTGAAAAAAAGAAGAAATGAATAGTGATTCCCGTTTTCTCCATGGAGAGAGGCATTTAGTAGAGAGCAAGCAAGGGTGGGTGTGGGATTCACAGGCTCAGAGAGGGTCCAATGTTTTATTAGCCACTGAAGAAAGGGGAGAAGGTGCTATCAAGGGCTACGTAATATCTACAGGGATTTCGATGACTAAAACCACAAAGATTGGGACGCCTGAGTGGCTCAGTCGTTGGGCACCTGCCTTTGGTTCAGGGCATGATCCTGGGGGTCTGGGATTGAGTCATGCTTCCGGCTCCCTGCAGGGAGCCTGCTCCTCCCTCTGTCTGTGTCTCCTATGAATAAATAAATAAAATATTAAACAAACAAAACACAAAGATTGAAATGAAGGACTTGAAACCATGGATTCTGTGCAGTGCCCGTCAAGAGGGTAGAGGCAAGGTGCAGCTCGCTCTGCCGTGGGTCTTGGAGTGAAGGGAAGAACCAACCCTTTGCCCGGGGCCCTCCTGTGACCCCCAGTTGGTCCCGAGGGTGGGTAGAGGTAGGAGACTGGAGCGGGAATGACCCACTCCTGCCCACAGGCGCAGGCCCCAGCTTCTCAGGATCCCTTGCAGTGGCCGGTACCTGTTGCTGCACCCAGACTTGCTGGCACACCTGAAGAACAGGTGAAGGCAGGACGTTCCTGGAAGGGACGAGTCCCTGTCTCATCCTTGAAGCTCCTGACCGCTGGGCGCTGGGCTGCTTCACAGGCTTTGGAGTCTAAGACCCTGCCGGGGGCCTCCTGAAAATAGGCCGTCCCACCTGGGGCTCACTTCGGCGGAGGGCTCTGCTTCAAGGGCCCGGGGCCGAGCTGCCCCTTCCAGGGGTGCCCTTCCTGGTGATGCCAGAGGCCCTGCGGGGCGGTTCAGGTGGCCTCCCCGCCGCTGAGAGCCCCAGGCTGGCCTGGGTTTGTAAACGGATCGCAAGGCGATTGGGGGCCCTGGCGGCCCAGCACGGCCACCAAAGGAGGAGAGCAACGGTCTCAGCTCCCCACACCCGTCCCAACCCGGCGGCGGCCCTACCTCCCCCGCGCCCTGCCCCCCCCCCACCTCCACCTCCACCCAGGGTGGCTCCTCCACCCGCCCCGCCCCGCCTCAGCCCGCCTGGAGAACCCGCCCCTCGTCTCCCCCGAACTTCTGCAAGGACCCGAGGTGCCAGGGCCAGGCCGGCAGGTCCTGGGGGTCCTTCCGAGGGGACCGACCCCGCCGTCGCCCCCCCGCCCACCATCCCCGCAGGTGGCGCAGTCACCCGGCGCCCCGCCCCCTCCCGGGCACCCCGGACCGCGCGCCTGCCCTCGGCCGCCGCGGGGCGCCCGACCCAAGCCCCCGCCCCCCGTGCCCGCCGCCCGGCGCCCGGAGCAGAGGGACCCGCCCCCGCGGCCCCCGAGGGTGCGGCGAGCCCGGGCAGGAGGGGAGCGGCCGGACGGGGAGGCGCCGCGGGGGCCGGCGGGGCAGGGCGGCCGCTCCCGAGTCGGGCCCTGCGCACCGGGGCCTCTCCCCTCCGCCCGGGACGGCGGGGCCGGGGCCGCATGGGGCGCCCGCGCGGCCCGCTCCTGTGGCTGCTGCCGCTGCTCGCGGCTGCCTGCTCGGGGATCCTCGTCGCCCTGTACTGCTCGGCAGCGAGGCCGTACCCGGGGCCCCGGGCCGGAGCCAGGTAGGGGCTGCGGCGCGGTCGGCGGAGAGGGCGCCCCGGGGACGCGCCGGGCACGCGCGGGGCGCCCAGCCCGGGCCCTCGGCCCGCCCGTCGCGCCGGCCTCCCTGGGGCGGCTCGCGGCGGGGACCCGGGGCCGCGGCCCTTTGTCCCGGGAGCTGCAGCCGGGGGCGTCGGGCCGGCCTCCGCCGGGGTCCGGGAGGGGCCGCGCCCTGGGCGCACGGGCGCCTCGCTGCCCCGACCCTCCGGGCCCGGCTGCGTCGTCTGCGTCGGATCCGACAGCCCCGCCCGGTGGGGACCCCTCGCTCTCTGACGTCACAGTTCTCTGACTCTACTTTTGGGGAAGGGGGGGCGCCCAAGGCTCCCGGTTCCAATTTTGCGGGGATTCTCAGCCCGGCCGCGTCTGCGCCCTCCCCGCGCCCGGCGCCCTGCTCCGGCCCACGCGCCGTGGGCTCTGCGGTCGAGTTTGGTGAGCGCCGTCGGGCCGCGATCCGGCGGAGCGAAGGGCTCCCCGCGCCCCGGGAACCGGAGCAGCCCCCCGCCTCCATCCCGCTCCCCTCCTGGAGCCCCCTCCTGGCCCCGCCCCCTCCCGCTCGCCCGGCGCACCTTCCCTGGTTTGCGCCCCGCCCGGATGAACCTACTAGCCTGAGCCTGCGTTGCCGGCCTTGGTGCCCGCGACGGAAGCAGCCTCACCGGGGTCTGGTCTAGCGCCAGAGAGGCGGACCGAGCGGTCCCCGCCCCCAAGGCTCGCCCACCCCCCTTTGGACCGGGCTTTGCCTCCAGAGCGCTTCCCCCCCCCCGCCCCCCCGCGCTCCTCCCCAAACCTTGCCCCGGGCGTCGTGGGGTGAAAGCAGAGTTAGTTATCAGTTCTCAGGGAACATTGTCGAAAGACATCTAAAGTTGCAAAACAATAGGACACACAGGCAACTCATTTTGAGCCCAGTCCCTCTAGAACAAAGGGTGCTCCGGCCGCTGGTACCTGGAGTTACATCATCTCCTCATACTCAAAAATTGCCTAAGGCAGGGGCTTAGAGGTTGCGGGTGTTAAGAAAGAGAATCCTTTGTGAGTTTTATGTCGAGGTGTTTTGAAACATATTTAAACATCCTTTGAAAGTACCTAATAAGCTTTAAATACGGGGTTGTTGAACATCCATTATGCTCAACAATGTGTTTAAAGTTCTTTCATCTTTGAAAAAGCGAGTACAGCCCAAGAACGAGTAGAGCCCAAGAACTTGTCCGTTTTCTTGTCCCACTGCTGTTTGCAAGGTGGCTAAACCCCCCCGGGGCAAGCCCGGTGGGCCCTGCTGTTGGACATAGGTATTTGGTGCCTGGAGAGGCTGAGTGGGAGGTGGGATAGTCTAGGGAAGGGGGTGCAGGCTGTGTGACCTCCCCACAGGGGGCGGAAACCGGATGGCCTGGCCACCTGGAGAGTCCTAGAAGGGGTGGGGGCAGCATTGGGACCCCCTCTTACCTCACCTGAAGGCTCTCACTGCAGGTTAGAGAGTGGAAATGCAGCCCAGGATTTAACTCGAGGCATATATCTATACATATATATAAAGGTGGGGGAGGGGTGCAGGAGAGACAGATTAGTGAGGATAGATAATATGGGCTACCAGTTACCTGCCAATGTCCGTTGTCAACTTATTTTGTGAAAGATATTACATCTGAGGGTCACCTGGGTGGCTCAGTCGGTTAAGCGGCTGCCTTTGGCTAGGGTCATGATCTCAGCCCCTTGTCACATCAGGCTCCCTGCTCGTGGGGAGTCTCCTCCCTCTGTAATCTCACTCTCTCTAAAATAAATTTAAAAAAATTTTTTTTAAGATTTATCTATTCATTCATGAGAGACATAATGAGGCAGAGGGAGAAGCAGGCAGGCTCCCTGCAGGACTCCATCCTGGGACTCCAGGATCACCCCCTGAACCCAAGGCAGACGCTCAACCACTGAGCCACCCAGGCATCCCAAATAAAATCTTAAAAAAAAAAAAAGAAAAAGAAAGGACATCTGAGAGCCCAGAATTCCTAAGAATACAATCCAAATGGAGTAGATTTTGTTTTATGAGAAATGCACTGCAGTGGTACTTCCTTACCTGCAGTTTGGCTTTCCCAGGTTTCAGTTACCTACCCCCCCCCCCCGCCCCATACCCCCCCACCCCATGAAGCCAGGTCTGGCCAAGACTCCTCTCCATCTCATCACCATCTCATTTTGTCGTCTCCCACTGTCACAAGCAGGGGGATATTTACAGAGTAAGACATTCACAGAGACCACACTCTCATTACATTATGATTGTCCTGTTTTTTTTTTTTTAATTTTTTATTTATTTATGATAGTCACACACACAGAGAGAGAGAGAGGCAGAGACACAGGCAGAGGGAGAAGCAGGCTCCATGCACCGGGAGCCCGACGTGGGATTCGATCCCGGGTCTCCAGGATCGCGCCCTGGGCCAAAGGCAGGCGCCAAACCACTGCGCCACCCAGGGATCCCTGATTGTCCTGTTTTATTATTAATTATTGCTGTTAATCTCTTCCAGTGCCTAATTTATAAATCAAACTTTGTCATACGTGTGTCTATAGAGGAAAAAACAGAGCGTGTACAGGGTGCGGTACTATTCACAGTTTCAGGCATCCACTGGGGGCCTTGGAGCTTACCCCAAGGATAGGAAAGAACTACCGTACAGTCCTTCTTTCTCCAAAGGCTGGTAAAATTTTTGGGAGGGCCACAGGTGGGCCGGCCCCCTTCCCCGCCCCATCCAGGCTCTCTAGGCAGGTGTGTTTAGAAGCCCTTGGATTCCTAAGAAGGAGGGCTGGGAGAAATCACTGACCACTGAGGGCTGCTCTGAAGATGAGCAGACCTCCCTGAGGCTGGGGTGTTCGGGGCAGCAAAACAGAATGGGGTGGGGGTTCTCCAGCCCCTCCTCTGCAGCTCTGTCCCCCGGGTCTCCAAGCTGCCCAGGCCTGCAGCTATAGCATCTGCTTCTCAAGCCTGGCTCACACTAGAATCATCTGGGGAGGAGGCCTAGACCAGTCAGATCAGAACTGCAGGGGCGGGGCCCTGAGCAGGGGTGTTTTTCAACAGCTCCCAGGCGGTTCTCACGGCTGGAGGCTGAGTACTGGGGTCCCAGTTCCTCTTCAAAGGGGGTCTTGTGCAGAGGAGAACTACAGGATGGGGGGGACCTGCCATCAGAGGGGGAAAGGATCATCCCTGCTCTTTCCCGTCTGTCCCTCGAGGGCCCTATGGGAACCTGAAGTGAGGCAGGTTGCAAGCTCTCTGGTGGCCCAGCTGGTTCCGCATGTCAGAAGCAAGCAACAAGAGGCCTTTGTTTCCTTGCAAATGGCCAGCCCCAACGGTTCCCAAAGCCTGCCCACCTGCTTCCCTGTGGCTGTCAGGGAGAAGGCAGGAGTCTGGGGAAAACCTGACACTCTTTAGAATAAGCAAAGGCCTCCGTTCCTTCTATTTTGTTCGCTCTCATCCCTGATGCAGGGCTTGCCTGGGAGGTGGGAGTAGGGGTGGAGCAGTATCATCAGCTCCTCCCGACTGACCCTCCAGAAGGGACACTGTCCTAGAGTCCTTTCCCTGCTTCCTTTAGATAAGGAGAGCTAGCATTTAGAGGACACTTTTTTAAAAGATTGATTGATGAGAGACAGAGAGAGAGGCAGAGACACAGGCAGAGGGAGAAGCAGGCTCCCCATAAGGAGCCCGATATGGGACTTGATCCTGAATCCTGGGATCAGGCCCTGAGCCAAAGGCAGCCACTCAACCGCTGAGCCACCCAGGCGTCCCAGGAGGACGCTTTTTGTATGAGATAATAGTCTCTGAACCCTCCCAACAATTGGATATGTGATGTGATTAACAATAATTATTAATCACTTGATTATATCCACTGTCCAGATGTAGACACCAAGGCTCTGAGAAGTCACTTCCCTAAATCCCAGGGTACAAACCTAGGGTATGAGGCTTCAGACTCACTTATGTAGGAGGAGGCTGCTGGTGAGGAGCCGGGAGCGAGTGGCAGGACAGCCTACCCCACGGAGAAAGGGGACCTCGCCCTGTGGGACCTACCGCCTGCCTCTGGGGCCGGCAGGGAGCTCCCTCAGATGGTGGCCGGGGCCTGGCAAGCTTTCCTAGCGTATGTTTTCATGCTTGAACCAGATCTCACCGTTCTGTAAACTCCACATTTCTGCCGCTTGCCATGGGATTTCTTGATTTCTGGGTTTATAGAGCTGAGCAGAACATAATAATGTGATGATATTTTTTTTTCCTATAGAGACAGACATGGGTAAAACTCAGAGCCCCCCCCCCCCAAAAAAAAAATCAGAGCCCAGTAAGATCAAAGGAATGACATCTTTGACCCTGACAGGCTTTGTCAGCCCCTGGAGCTGAGTCGGAAGTCTCTGGGGGACAGCTCAGACCCCTGCTTTACTTCTACTTCTCCCCCAGGAACACCACATCGTCTCGGGGATTCTTTGGACACAAGGCATCAAATGCTGGAATGAGAAAGGTACAACGGTCAACTATTCTGGCAGTTTCAAGCATCTTCAAGTTAGCGGGGAGGAGGGGAGAAAGATGAACATGTTCTCATGTTCTCATTCTCATGAGACTGCTGGTGGGAACTCTCTGGAACCCCTAAATATGAAATGGTGAGCTGAGCAGCCAGCCAGACCCGGCCACCAGGGTTCCTTGTACCCCAGTAGCAGAGAAGAGGTGTAGCCAGGAGAAAAGTTCTTGGGAAGTCTTGTAAGTTATCCTTAAAAGGCCTGTGAATTTGACATTCTATTCAAAATGTCTTTTTATTTTTTTAAGATTTTATTTTTAAGTATTACACCCGCCATAGGGCTTGAACTCATGACCCCAAGGTCAAGAGTCACATATTCTACAGACTGAAACCCTCAAAATGCCTTCTTACTATAAAAGTCACACATTTAAACTACTCTCCATGGAGTAAACAAGCAAACTGGAAAACCCCATGCTTGCCCAGGGGGTTGAGAACCTTCTAGGCCCTGCTCCATAACAAACAGTGCTGCCTCAAGCACGCCACACGTAAGTCACATGGCAACCCTGTCGTGTAGCTTTTATAGATGACCGCAGCGAGGTACAGAGAGGTCAGGTACCTGGTGCAGGGCCACTCTGCGACAAGAGGTGGCATTGGCATTTGAGCCTCTGGTTGGACCCCAGAGTGTGGCTCTCTCTGAACCACAGAGGAACGCTCTGTGTGCTGCCACTGAGCAGGATCGTGATTGGTGTTCTGGATTGATTCGGGTTTAAGAGTTGTGTTCAGTGCCCAAGAGACCAACCCAGGACTTGTTAGCTGAGGCCTTGGGGGAAAAGATTTCACTGCATGTAAAATGTAGTGACAGCTGAGCTGTTCAGAGACACAGCGAGTAGCCCTGGGCAGGTGAGGAGGGTTGTCTTGAGAACAGAGGCAGGGAGGACAGTGGGCCTGCAGGCCAAAGAGAAGCCTCAAGCATCTCGTGGGTGCTTATAAGTCATCTTCAAGTTTCCTAAAGCCCTGTGTGCACCTTGAGCTGCTTGATGCAAACTGACATATCCCCACTGGGTTAAAAAAAAAAAAGAAAAGATTTGAGGTGGCTTTTGGATACACATAACAAGGCAAAAATATAAAATAGAATCAAATGAAAAAATAACAAAAGGAGAAATAAAGGTAGGAGAGTAAGGTAAGTACATGAAAAGTGTGCCACAAGATGTAAGGGATAGGCCATAGATCTGGCTCTGAGCTTCCTAGTGGCCACAGTGATGAAGGAAATTTGCCATTGTGTCCAAGAGATAACAGCAGGCCAACTGCCCAAGTGAAGCACAACCTTTCCCGATACAAAGACTGGAAGAGTTTTTTCCTGGCACCTCTTAAAGGCGGCCCTGGAAAACACCCCAAAGATGAACTGAATAGCAGTGAAATTGGTAATCAGCTCTGCTACAATGCTTGCTTTGAAAATGTGAATTTGTTCCAAGGAGATTGGTATCTTAGGAAACAATTTGAGCATAACACAAACTTTGTGTTTGCTTTCGAGTGACTGTCATTGAGAACAATAGGGGTTTTTTAAAATAATATTTTTTAAAGATTTTTTTGAGAGAGAGAGAGTGAGAGAGAGCATGAGCAGGGGAGGGGCAGAGGGAGAAGTAGACTCCCTGCTGAGAGGTGGGACTTGATCCCAGGACCCCGAGATCATGACCTGAGCCAAAGGCAGATGCTTAGCCGACTGAGCCACCCAGGCGCCCTGAGAACACTAAGGTTAAATGCAGAAAACCACACTCCACCGAAGGGGGCCACAGAGGAGTACACAAAACGCACACGCATGCGCCCTTCAGATGCGCACTTCACTGTGTTATAACCCTCTTTCCACTACTTCACAATAACTCACGAGCTGCCACCCTTCTGATGCCACACGCGAACATCGAGTCTTTTCCAAGGTCAAGGGCCATGTGTGTGTGTAGACCTTCACCGTGGGCTGCATGAAACCGTGCTTCCATCTCTGTGAGGCCCCTCTTTTGTTTTGGGCATCACTGACAAAGCTTTTTGAGTGTTGTGCTGCTCATCCCATTTTCCCAAAAGCCCCGTGGTTTTGCAGAGTGTGATGATCCATAGGGAATGTCATAGCAGAGATGACCGTGTGGCTCTCTCCTGCGTTGTCCTTTGATCAAACCAGAGAGCCCCGGACAGTGGGAAGGGTAGCCCCAGCCAGCCCCAGCCCAAGGCTGTGCGGGAGTCTGACATTGGGGTTGCAGGCCGATGGGGTTGGAGCCTGTTCAAGCACCTTCCCCTCTTGAGGCCCCTGCATGCACAGGCCCTGTGTTGATTCCTAGGGCTTCTGAAGCAAATTACCACAAACCGGGGTGTTGAAAATACAAGAAACCAATTTTATCCCAGTTCTGGACTCCAGAAATCCAAAATCAGGGGATTGGCTGGGCCACCTTCCAGAGCTTTCTAGGGAAGAATCCTTCCTTGCCTCTCCCAGTTTCTGGAAGCTCCTTGGCTTATGGCCACTCCACTCCAGTCTCTGTGTCTGTCCTTACATGGCTTTATAAGGACACCAGCCACTGGGTTAGGTCCACCCGAAACCAGTATGACGTCATCTTAATGAATTACATCTGCAAAGACCCTATTCCCAAATGAGATCACATCCTGAGGTTCTGGGCAGACAGAGGTGGTGGGGGACACTCTTCAACCCAGAACAGGTACCACCGAGGAGAAAATGATCGAAATCTTCCCAGCAGCCCGTCCCCCACAAATCTTATGGAGAGGACTGCCAGAGCTAGGGTTTGGATCCAGGCTGATGGATTCTAAAGACCAGGCTGGAATTCCCCACCAAAGGCCAGGCGGGTCTTACCCATTTTGTGGAAAAAAGCCCCCAAATTTCCCTAAGTGCGAAGTGAAGGAGCGAGAGGCCAGAGCCATCAGGCCCTGCATAGCTGGCATCCCGGAGAGAAAGGCCTGGGCGCGGTACGTCCAAAAAGCTCTGCCCCCACCACACTGCTGTGCCACAGGCCAGCTCAGCTGGCAGGTCTGGGGGATCCCAAGTCTGGAGGGAAGGGAAGCTCCCCCCCAGCCACAGCCCCCATAGTGGAGCTCAGTACTCTTATCTCCTGCCCCACAGAACCCGCACTGCCGACGCCCACTTGACCTGGCCATCCAGAGGCACCCCCACTTCCGTGCCCTGTTCGATCTCTCCACTCCAGTGCTGCTATCGGGGAGCCTCTTCACTCAGGAGCTCTGGGACAGCCTGAGCCAGCACAAAGCCCCCTACGGCTGGCAGGGCCTGTCCCACCAAGGTAACCTGCAGCAGCTGCTTCTTGCCCAGGCCTCTGGCCCCAAGAGAATCCCTTCCTGTTGCTCTTAGCCTTGATGTAGGCCCTGCCCTCACAGCATCTTTTGGGGACACCCACCACGCCCAGGCCCATTTCCTTCCAGGAAGGTCTCAGGGCTCGACCCCCTGGGCTTTGTGACTCCCGCCACACCTACCGGCCCCTGCAAGCACCGTGGGGTCAGGGAGACGGGCTTGGGTGCACCCGGCGGCCACTCAGCTGGGGCTGCTGTCCAGAGGTGGCCGACAACAGGAGCTGTGGGGCCTCAGACAGCCCGCCCATGGTCCCCGCTGTGGGACTCCCAACCCTCACGTGCCTCGGATTAGTTTCTTGTGGAACATAGAGGACTCGGTATTCGAATTCTTGGGGTGACTGAGGGTAGAGCCAGACCTCTCCCCCTGCCCTCCAGGCCTCGGAGGGGGGTGTCAGGCCCGTGGCAGGTGGCATGCCAGAAACAGCCTTGGGACAGCTCCGGCCCACACGACAGCCTTCCCCATGGCTCCCCGCCTTGTCTGGCACCCACAGCCATTAACTCCACCCTGAGCCTCCTGAACGGCTCCGAGAGCTCCCAGCTGTTCGCCGCCTCCAGGAAGCCGCTTTCAAGCTGCATTCGGTGCGCGGTGGTGGGGAACGGGGGCATTCTGAACGGTTCCCGCCAGGGTCTGAACATCGACGCCCATGACTACGTGTTCAGGTATGGGCGCAGGGCGGGGTGGGGGGCGGGGGGAGAGCCAGGCCCCCAGCTGCCCTGGGGAGCGGGCCGCAGGGTGACGGGCACCTGCCTGGGCCGCGGCCCGTGTGCAGACAGACCCTGAAGACGGAGTGAGGGGGCCGCGTGCCTGCCAGGAGGGGGCCCCCGGGCCGGATGTCCCCTGAGGTCCGGAGATGTGGGGATGGGCTGGATGGGGACAGGTGGGCGGAACCCCGGGGATGGGCTACACACGCAGCAGGGCTTCTATCTGGACCAGACTCAACGGCGCGGTGATCAAAGGCTTCGAGAAGGATGTGGGCAACAAGACCTCCTTTTACGGTTTCACTGTGAACACGATGAAAAACTCTCTCATCTCCTACTGGAACTTTGGCTTCACCTCCGTGCCGCAAGGACCGGTGAGGCTCCTGATGGGCGTGGCACTGTCACGGGCGGTCAGGGCCACCGTTCCCAGAGGCCCCGTCCGTGGGCGGACCGCGGCCCCCGCCCAGGAGATGGAGAGGCTGGGCTGGGATCCTGGGTGCATGTAAGGAGGGGCGCCCCGGAGTTCCGGGCGGCACAGGACCCCTCTGGAGTAGAGCGTGGGTGGCTGGTGCTCACTGAGCCCGTGGGGTGCCGGGCCCTTTACAGGATGCCACGTCTGCCCCGTTTTAGGAGGAGACTAAGCAAGGCAGCGGCAGGGCCAGGGGCCAGGGCTCAAAGGACTCCCACCCCAGAGCTCACGCTGCACCGGGTGGGGGGAAGGGTGTTTACTGGGTGCCTCCTCCTCTTCCCAGCGGTGGACGTGGTCAGCACAGCTACCCATTTCCAGACGGCAACGTGTCTGTGCAAGGCCACCCCGCAGCTAAGATCATCAAAGTCCAGCCCCCTCTGACCACACCAGCCCTAGGGCTGCCTCCCCCTTCCCTGAGCTGCCTTCCTGACGTGTGCCTTCCTGATCCCACAGCAGCCCGTGAGGGAGGCTGAGGTTCAGAGGCGCAGAGCGGTGCCCAGCTCTCCGGGGAGCAGGACCCAGAATTTGAGGCCGCCTCCTGCCTCCGGCTTCTTTCAGCCACACCCAGTTACCAGAATACTGCTCCTCCCTTCGGGAGCTGTCTGGGTGCCACATGAAGAGGGGAGATCTCGGGATGAGGGCTCTGTGGTGCTTGATAGGACCGGGTTGAGTTTCTAGAAGCTTCCTCCTCTGAGCAGGAAATTCAGGAGTGTCCCAGCCACAGCAGGACCCATCCTAGCTCAGGTAGAACCACGCAGTAGGGTTGGTTTCTGGCCACACTACCTGTATGAGTCATCCGTGCGTTAACAAAGGACCCCAGACTTAGCTTCAAACAACAAACATTTCTCATCTTACAGTTTCAGTGGGTCAGGAATTCGGGAACAGTTTAGCAGGGTGGTTTTGGCTCAGGATCTGGGGTGTTTGCCGGGATCAACTGGGACTCTGGGCACTTGAAGGCCTGACGGAGGCCTGAGTCCAGGTGGCCCCTCTCTGGCCACTGGAGTGTCTGCAGGTCCTGGCAGCTCACTTCACCCAGCGGGGGGGGGGGTGGGGGGTGGGGGCGGAGTCCCAGGGGGGCAAGGACGCCGCACTGCCTTTTATGGCCTGGTCCCCAAGGTCTCGCACCATCACTTCCACTTCTTTCTATTCATTAGTCGCTCGAGGGGATGGCAAGTAAGCTTCGCCTCCTGAAGAGTACCAAGAGATTTGTGACCACGTATTGAGACCCCCATGGGCTGAGGGTGGGGATTATAGGCAGAAATTCTCCCATTGGGGTGGGTGGCAGGACTGGGTGGAGGGCTGGGCAGGAGCCGGACGTGGTCGTGTTGGGGGAGTGGGGGGACACTGGCTCAGTGTCTCTCTTGCCCCCACAGGACCTGCGCTACATCTTCATCCCCTCGGACATCCGCGATTATGTGATGCTGAGATCGGCCATTCTGGGCGTGCCTGTCCCCGAGGGCCCTGATAAAGGCGACAGGTGAGCAGCCAGGCAGGTGTGGGGTGTGGTAGTGCTGGGCCCACTGTCGGGCAGGGAAAGTGGGTGAGGACAGCAAGAAAATGCCCCACAAAGAGAGTGCTGGGGAATTATGCTCTTTTTCTTTTCCTGCCCCTAGAAAAGCCCGGGTAAGCGTCCTGGTCCCCAGGAACCCGCCCGATGAGGTGGGCTGTGGCCTCGCAGGGCCACTTTTCTGAATGAAGCAGGCAGCCTGGCTCCTCGGCTTCGGGCTACTGTCCCTCTAAGCAGCGCAGTCCCCCAGCCGGCAGCACGGCCCGGGCTGTCCACTCCCGGCTGTGGGGGCCTGCGGAGCACACTGTGTCTGGAAGCTAAGTGGGGGGCCGGTATCCATGCGGCTCATCCCGGCAGGCACCCTCCTGGGACTGTGCCCACAAAGTGGGAGAGCAGGTGACAGGTGCCCAGTGTCCTACAAGGAGAGAGAACAAAGGACACTCTTTTCTCCCCCACCCTCCTGGGCAGCAGGCCGATGTCCAGCTCTTTTGAACCATGTCCTGGCCTCGGCCAAACCTCCTCCCCGTGGCACAGAGACAATTTCTTGTCCCAAAGTCGAGTCCTTTAGAAATCCATGCCACCTCTGCAGCCACGAAGACCAACCGTCCTGTCTCAGTGCTCCCGGGACCTGCCACCCCCTCACCCCGCCCCGAGGGCAGATTCTGAGGGCCTGAGGGGTTAAGCCCTCAGAGGCCAGGCCGGGCACTCTGGCCCGGCTGCACCCCACCCCCGCCTTGTGACTAGCCAACAATCGCCATGATGATGCTGCAGCTGGTCATGAGGGTGGGCTTTGTGACCCGGGCGGGACTGGGCTCTTGGGGGGGGCCGGCTCAGAGACATCGATCGGGTGGTCGTAAGCCTCCCCAACACCAATGAGCTCCCCCTCCCATACCCCCAATCCGTCCCCCACCCAGTCCCCCTCCCAGTCCCGGTCCAATAACATCCTCCCTTCCAACCAGCAGCCCTACTCCAGCTCTGGTGGCTCGGCCCCATCTCCGTCCGCCACCCGGGGGTCCTCCCGGCCCCCCTCTCATGCTCCCACCCCGACTGCCTCGCAGCCCTCTTCCCGGGCTTCGTCCCTGGCCCCCAGCCCCCATGTCCAACATGTACCCCGGGGGGCTTCCCAAACCCCTACTCCGCCCACCTCCAAATCTCCTTCCCAATCTGCCTTGAAATCCCTCTCGAGAAACTCCTCCCAGACTCCTCCGGTGCCCCTCGCCAGGTCCCCTTCCCACAGCCCCGCCACCTCGGCCTCCTACATCGGGCCCGTTCGGGGCATCCCCTCCTACATCGCGCCCTATGTGCCCCGCTTCCTGAAGGAGCCCCCCTTCTTCCAGCCCCCGACCGCACCCCTGCCCCAGAACCAGTGCTTCCCCTGCCCCTTCCCCTGCCCGGCCCGGGAGCCGCCTGTCCCCGACTCCCTCTACTTCCCCCTGCTCCCCCCGCCTCCCCACCACCCCCGGGTCAACTGCTCCTACCCCACCCCGCCCGCCCTCTTCACGCCCCCCTCCTCGCTCACCTACACCCCGCCCACCGAGGTCCTGGTGGGCGGGAAGCCGCACGTGGTGCCCACCGTGCTGCCCGCCACCTTCTACACGCCCTTCTCCCGCTACTACGCCCAGCCCCGGCCCTACCGCCCGCACCGCCGCAGGCCCAGCGCCTTCCCCCTCACTTCGCTCCCCAACCTGCCCTACGACACCCCGGGCCGCTCTGTCCACTTCTTTCGTGGGTCCTAGGCCTCAGACCTATTTCGGACCAGAAGCCTCTGCCAGGAAATTCAAGCTACTACATCCGGACTTCATCAGCTACCTGAGGGAGAGGTAGGTGTGCAAGGGGGGGGTTGGGTGCACGAAAGCTCCCCTCCATCACCCCTGCACACCAACCCCCCCCACCGCTGCGGGCCCCTTATGGTCCTACGCTGTAACCTGTGGTGAGAGCGGTCTGTGTAGAGGCCCGGACACAGGCCACCCAAGGCGACCTCATCTCACCCTTCCTTTCCTCCCTCAGTCCCTCACCCCTACATGTGTGGCGGGGGCGGGGGGAGGGCAGTGTCCTTTGCCCCTCCCTGGGGACATCCTGGTGGTCACCAGGTAAGTACCAGCAGCAAGCAGAGACAGGGATGCTGTTGAGCATCATACAAGGACCCAGAACACCCCCACAACAAAGAACGAGCGGGCCCCGAACGTCAACCGTGCCATGGCTGAGAGGCCCTGCTGCGGCCCCGAGGCTGGCATCCCCAGAGAGCAGGTGAAGGGTGGCGAGCCGATCTGGGGAGGCAAACGGGTGTCCGGCACTCACAGCCCCATTCAAGAGAGGTAGAAAGGCTGGCAGGGGCGAGGCGGTGTGTCTGGCGAAGCTTACATGTGAATCCCGGGCCAAGGTCAGGCCTTGGCCACCCGTACAGCGGCCTCACTTTTGGATTTTGAGAGGGTGTGGGCACACTTCTCTCACCAGCGACTCCCGGTCGCAGGGAGGGTCCCTGCCCCTTATGTCCCTCTTAAGGGATTCCTGCTTGGCTAGAGATTGGGGATAGAGAGAAATATGGTCTCAGGCTAAATACATGGGCCACCTGTCCCCTACCCAGGCTGGTTACTGAGCCAGGGGTGAAGACAGGGGTTGCAGAAAGGAAAGGGGAGCCAGGCTGGGTTCAGGCGTCTAGAGGGGGAAGAGGGAAGGATCGTTCCTCTGGTTCTTCTGCACGGGCCTGCTCCTCTTTCTCACCCCACTCTGTTACTCAGACTTTTGCATTTGCTTCATTTAGTTTCTTTCTTCCTGAAGGGGGAATGGCCTACACTAGAAGAGCCAGGAAGTTCTAAAGGGTTTCCCAGCCAATCTGAATTGGTAGCCAGACGGTGTAAGGGCACAACCATCGAGTGAGACCTACACCTCTTTCTTGAGTTTTGATGCCACTTTTCGTCTCCAGGTTTTTGAAATCAAAGTTGATTAACACAAATTTTGGAGACCTATATATGCCTAGTACTGGGGCTCTCATGCTGCTGACGGCTTTGCACACCTGTGACCAGGTAAGAGGCCTTCCCTCTCAGGGGCCCGCAGCAGCAGAGGACTGGTGTGGGTGGAACCTAACCTGATCTGGGACAACCCCTACAAGGGGCCTGGGTCACGCTTGGACCTGGGACTCGGCCTCTACCCTGTGGGGGAGTGCCACTCCTGAACTGCCTCCACATGGGCTTTCCAGGGGCCTTCCCAGGACAGGTGTGGGGCCAGTCTTGCTTGCCTCCAGCAGCCACCTGCCTGGGCACCTCTGTCCTTCACCCCTAGGGTATTTAAGGCGCATGTTATTAAATTGTTCTTGTGAAAGGGAATCTCAGCATAAGTGGTCAAGGACATCCTTTTAGGAGTAAATTCTGGAACTGAGCTGGGCAACAGGTTTAGCCTTCCACATACAACCTTTGAAATCACTGCATAAGAATGTTCCCGGTATGGTGCTGCCCACATGATCCCAGCAGGTTAAGAAGCAGTTTTTTTCTTTTTTTTTTTCTTTTTAAGATTTTACTTATGTATTCATGAGAGACACAGAGAGAGAGGCAGAGACATAGGCAGAGGGAGAAGCAGGCTCCCTGCAGGGAGCCTGATGTGGGATTCGATCCCAGGACCCTGGGATCATGCCCTGAGCTGAAGGCAGATGCTCAGAGCCACCCAGGTGGCCCAAAGCAGCCGTCTCTTGACTGTGCTCCTGGTAGAATGAGCCACAAGTAGCCATAGGCTTTTGCCTCCAATTCAAGCTTAATAATGGAGAGCATGGCTTTGATCAGGAATTGGAGAGCTGAGTTAAAAACCCAGCCTGGCCATCACTAGCTCGTGACTGAGGACCTGCTCGGTTACCTCTCTGAGCATTTCCCCATTTTACAAATGGGGATAACACCACAGATTATGTTGAGGCTGAGAGGATGTATTCAAGAGCCCAGTGCCTGCCATTAGGGTGAGCTCCATCTACTGCTTATCTGTATCTTTGACACAGCATCTAAAGAAGGCCGGGGGACCGTGCCGTCCCCGGTTCTTGTCACTTCACACATCTGTTCTCACATAGCTCAGTAAATGCCAATTCTTGACTATCCTTGTCCAGGTTAGTGCCTATGGATTCATCACAAGCAACTACTGGAAATTTTCTGACCACTATTTCGAGCGAGTTAAGAAGCCACTGATATTCTATGTCAACCACGACCTGTCCCTGGAAGCCTCCCTGTGGAGGGACCTGCACAAGGCCGGCATCCTTCAACTGTACCAGCGCTGACCCTGAAGTACCCACACCCTCTGTTCAATCAGAGCCACGGCCCCTCATGTGGCCAAAGCTGCATCTGGTCTTTTTAGCCTCCGAAAAGGGCTCCAGCCCTCCTCCACCCACTTCTTCTCTAGAGAACATTAGGAGATGGATTTGTGACCGTCATTGCAGCCTGTTCATTGTGAGACACCCCATCTTATTCTTGGGTTTCTCTGAGAAAACTCCCCGCTGGGTTGGAGACAGACCTCCCAACCTTGGTGAAGACAAAAGACTGCTCTGCTGGACGTTTCAAAACTGAAGGTAACACAAGATGACACTGTGACCCTCGCCAGCAAAGGCCAGACATTCTTCAAAGGGAAGTATCTCAAAGCCAGCAATTGGTACTGAAGCTTAGGACATTGGTAGAGTGACTGAAGGCATCTCCACTGACCAGGGTCAAGCAGCAGTATAGGCAAACACACTCCCCAGCCAGACCCTCCCATGAGCATGGCAAGCTCACAGCACCTCCAGAGTGATTTCACTCTAAAACATGCCTGAACCACCTGAGGACATGACCACCTTCCTTCTGCCCCATGATAGTGGGAGTGCAAAAGGCAGATTGTAATTTGAACTAGGTACTCGCATAAATGATGGGATGACCATTGTGTCTTTTTTGCATGTTGGGGGCGCCGGGGGTAGTAGGCAGGGGAGGTATACCACGGAGTGTTTAGCATGCACATCACTCAGAAAATTCAAGCCCCATGGGCAAGCCCTGGTATTTTGACAGAGGTCAACTGCACAGAAGGCTGCCTAAGTCCCACTGGAGATGTATTACCACCTTACCACCGAAAGGATGACATCACGGCTCCGGTAAATCTGGATTTAGTGGATAAGCAGTTTCATTTTAGACAGAGCACATGGGCTTCTATTGGAAGGGTAAGGCTCAACTAACCCAAGTTATCGCCACATAGCCCTTAAGCCCTGGGATTTACTGGCCTGATGACTAGTAGCCTGACAGTCTGACCTAGTACACTGTGCAAGCCTCAGGGGTTGGGTGGAGGGGGTCTCTACTGGGCTGGCTGGCAAGGGCCTTCCCAAGGGGACACGAATCACCACTAGCCAATCCACCAAAGCCCACGACATGGCCTCTGGCTCTGGGGTTTTGAAAGGCAGATCCTATCAGCATATTTAACAAGAGGGATGAATTTTGTCACCAGAATCAAAATTCTACTTTAGAAATTCAGGTGTGATACGGAGACCTGGGCTTTCACGACTACACAGCTACTTGAAAGCACCGATTCCTGCAGCTGGTGAGCAGTTTAGACGGAGAGGAGCAGGGGGCAGGTCAGGTACTGCAGGAGGCCAAGGCCTCTCCCTGTAGCTTGGCAACATCAAACTGTCCCTTGGTCTCAATGACAGCAGTGTCCCAAGTAGATTTCTTTGCCTAGTACTGGTCCAAAAAGAACACTGTGGGAAACACGGTACTGCGTGTCTGTCCACTCGGCCATCTGACAGTGACCTTTACTAGTAAAGAAATCCAATCACCTTGATAAGCCGGCATAGCTCAAGTTAGGTGTCTGACCCTCTTATGTCCAGAACATTTTACTGAGAAATACTGAAGTTGTTGGTGGATGGCGCCCCGTTAAGAGGGGCAGAAAATCAATTTATTGGAGAACTTACTAGATAAAACCTCTGATCCTATCCCATGTTAACTTTAATTATTATTAACAGTATTCTGTGAAACCCGGGGCAGCTTGGTGGCTCAGTTAAGCATCTGACTTTTTAAGACTTTAAGAAGGTGCACACAAGCAGGGGGAATGGGAGTAGATTCCCCACTGAGCGCAGAGCCTGAAGTACCTGACTTGATTCGATTTCAGCTCCTGATCTCAGGATTGTGGCACTGGGCATGGAGTCAGCTTGAGATTCTCCCTCTCCCTTTAAAAATATTCTGGGAAACATTCATTCATACAAGAATGTGTTAGCTGAGTCACAGAATAAAATCCCATTATGAACATCTCAACATGAAATCCATGTTACAAAGTCCATTTTTAAAAATGTTTATTTGTGCTTCAAAACTTAAGCCTGAGTGACAAACATTAACTTCACAGGAAATCCACTCGGAGAAACCTCCTCCTGGGCTGAGCACCTGCTTCCTCGCAGGCTCCCAAACAGAGCACGTACATGTTCATAGCATTCAGTTTACAATCACGGTCTTCTTGCCCACACGCAAGTTACCCCCAGATCAGCTCAACTGTGGCATTCAGGATGGTCTCAAGTAGCCTTTGGCTCCTTTTTGAAGAGAAAGCCCAAAGACTTCTTATTCTCCTTTTGGGGGATTATTTTCTAGGCATTAACAGCAACAGAGGCCGTGCTGCTCCAGCTGGCATCACTCACTGGGGGAGAACGTGTAAGACCAAAGAGAGTCACTTGATGGATCAGTAATGAGGGGACTCCAACCTGAAAGCCAAATGTAAAGAAAAGGCAATGGTAGCAGCGCACATTCTAACAAAACATTAGATCAGGCCCATGCTGTTGAAGGGACCCTCAGGCAGTCTCAATGCAGGGTGGTCTGCTGCCCAGAGGACTTGAAACTGCAGCCCACTCTCAGGAGCTAATGCTCAAAGGGAACGGGGTCTGGCATGAGGCCAGCATAGAACCACCATTAAGCATTAGGGACATTCTTATTCAACCCCTTTCTGGAGGTAAAACTTTTTCAAGTCAAACCTGAAGGTCTCTGAGTCTCACGAAACAGTCAAATCTACTCTGCACAATGATAATGCCGGAAGTCAACTTCCCCACTTGCTAAACACATCCTTTGTTTCACTTACCGGCTGTAAACTGCCAGGGCCAGTTCTCAGGCTCACTAAATCCCACCCCAAATCTGGCTTCCTTGGTGACTGAACAATTATGTGACCTTAAATATAAAAAAGCCCACACACACCTCCCAATTTCAACAGAAAAGAGCAATCTGCCCACTTCAAGCCTGGCATTTAAATGGGAACAAAGCCAGACACCCTCCCAGCCCAGCAGCACGGGGCTACTCTCCTGCTCACATGCTGGCCGACCCAGCCCTCGGCGACCCAACGAGCAGCACCATGCCAGTCATGCTGCCCAGACAGGATCCGAGCCAACCCTAGGAGAGCTCCCTGGGGTTATAAACAAAGCACCTGGAAACCAAATAGCTCCTGCTGTGCCATGGCAGCCCTTCTTTCCTCATTGTCACGATATGGTGCAGAGATAAGGTCATAGCCCTGCCATAGCTGGCAGACTTCCGACATTCCCGTCTGTCTCAAAGAGCGCATTCATTTCCTTGAAATATGGGACAAACACTCTTTCATTCCACAGTAAGAACATGACCCAGAACTGGGCTCCCTGCCCATTTCTGTCACCTCTTATAACTGTCCCCTCAGGACCATTCATCAAGGGGCCTAGAGCATGACAGGGCAGCCACACCATCGGCTTGCAAGTTGTAGAGGGATGATGTGCTCGACTGGGGCCTTAGCAGGGTAGACCGGATTCCCTCTGGAATCCACTCAATTTAATCCCTGATAAAGCCTGAACTTTTAAGAGCACAGACCTAAACCCTGAAGCCTCAGAATACACGGTTTCCCTTCAGTCGAGATTTTCAGACAGGGATAACTAAACCATCATAGGCTTGTGGGGCTAGAGGGACACAAAGGATGGAAACATAAAGACTATAAGCAACAGGGGAAGGCTTCTTTCACTTACCTCAGGCAAAGTAGTTCAGTTGTCTCATACACTGCAGACATCTGGCAAAAAAAAAAAACAAACCCGTGTTAAAATCTCCCTGCCACTCAGCACAATCCTAAACCCAGGGCAGGAGCAGCAAAATAAACATCCCACCCAAGTCTATTTGGAAGGTCTCTACTTACATACAGAAGTCAGTCTCCTCTTTGGGCCCAGGGCAGTAGACCCCCAGTAGACTCCTACTGGCATCTGCAGAAGCAGGTCCTACAGAAGCAGGATCCTTTTCCAGCCTCAGAAACCAAGGCTGAGACTGCTGCATCTGGCAAGGGGAAATTGCAAAAGAAAAATCCATTCAAGATATATACAGACAATTCTCAAGTAGGTCACTTTCAAATCACAAGCCTCTACTTTCTATAAGGCGAACTTGGGAAACTGAGCTTCAGACATCCATAATCCACAGGAAGGCCTTTGCCTTCAGACAGGGATAACTTTACATCATCATGGACTCAGCTCCCACCAACCTGCCAGCCCAAAGGGCTGATGCTTCTAGAACACACACACACAGGGACACCTGGGTGGCTCAGCGGCTGAGCATCTGCCTTTGACCCAGGGTGTGATCCTGGAGTCCTGGGATCGAGTCCCACATCGGGCTCCCTGCATGGAGCCTGCTTCTTCCTCTGCCTATGTCTCTGCCTCTCTGTGTCTCTCATGAATAAATAAAATCTTAAAAAAAAAAAAAAAACCATACACACACAGACTACTTTTTCCTTACAAAATTGTGCTTTATTTGCCTCATGAGAATTCTCAATCTTGCTTCAAAGGTAAAAACTAGTGAGACCTAGTTGCCTAGATGTACCCAGCAACCCAGACCAGACTCATGGACACTGCCTGCCCTTTTAAAGACTGCCTACCTCGGCACAAAATGCCTAACAGTGGAGTACATATGGAGTGTATATGCCAGTTGTCAGTAAAATGTGTGGTTACTCCTGTCAGGGATCCTGTGAAGGCCAGCTGTACAAAAGGAACCTACTGCCAAGAGGCACCATCACACAAGGTCATTTCTCCTTCACTCACCTCTGCATATGAAATGATCCACCGAGCAAGATCAGTTTTTTTTAAGCAGAGGATTATAGATCTGTCTCAAGAGCTACTTAAAAATAGCCAGCAGTGCTATAATCTTGCTATAATAAAAACCTCTGAGCTAAAAGTAGATCAGATCATCTAATTGTTCCTATACAATTGCTCTTGGGATGGCCACACAATCCTTGGGCCTCACTGCGGGGTCATTCTCATCTGTGGTTGGAGGTGTACTTGTAACACTTTGTAGGTGGTTTGGATGTAATAGCCAAGTCCGGAAATAGTAACCCTATTTCA
Organism: Canis aureus; assembly: GCF_053574225.1. Lineage (NCBI taxonomy): Eukaryota > Metazoa > Chordata > Mammalia > Carnivora > Canidae > Canis > Canis aureus. The sequence goes on along the minus strand of NC_135626.1, from coordinate 59,180,756 downwards.
CAAAGCAATAAAGCTCTGGTTGTTATCTGGTAACAGGCTAAGACTAGAGCCCAGATCTCTCGTTAGTTTGTTTATTTTTCAGATTTTTTCATGAGAGACACAGAGAGGGGAGGGGGGCAGAGACACAGGCAGAGGGAGAAGCAGGCTCCATGCAGGGAGCCCAATGTGGGACTCGATCCCAGGTCTCAGGATCACGCCCTGAGCCGAGGGCAGATACTAAACCACTGAGCCACCGGGCTGCCCTCTCAAGTTAGTTTAATATAAAGTTTCAATCTCAGCTCTGCTGATATTCTGGATAGACAGTTCTTTGTGGTGGAGGCTCTCTTGTATATTGTAGGATACTTCGCAGCACCCATTAGATTCCAGTTGAGAATTGGTCAAATCGTCCCCCGACACACACTGGACTATCTTAATTATATCTCAATGAAACTGAAAAAAAAAAAAAAAATAGCACTTCCACAGAATCTGCCATATTTTTACGGTTCTTAAAAAAAAAAAAGCAAAAACAGGGCAGCCCTGGTGGCCCAGCAGTTTAACGCCATCTTCTGCCCTGGGTGTCATCCTGGAGATCTGGGATTGAGTCCCACGTTGGGCTCCCTGCATGGAGCCTGCTTCTCCCTCTGCCTGGGTCTCTGCCTCTCTCTGTCCCTCATGAATAAATAAATAAAATCTTAGAAAAACACACACACACACAAAAAACAAACAGCTGCGTAACTCTGTTTACTCAGTACAGTAACAAAGGAGAAAATACCGACCCTACTTCAGATTGTTTTAACAAACACTGGGAGGCTGCTTGGCAAGGAGGCTAGCAGAGTTCCACATCCCTTCCCTTATCTGGGCAGTTAACAATCCTAGGAGGCTCACATCACTGAAATCTCAGTCAGTCACTAAAGGGACACTAATCTATGCATCTCTGCCACGAGAGCTTAAAAAAAAAAAAAGGTTCCCAGTTATACACGGAATTTTCTTTTTTAGAGATTTTATTCATTTATTCATGAGAGACAACAGAGAAGGCAGACACATAGGCAGAGGGAGAAGTAGCCTGATGTGGGACCCTAAGGATCACATCCTGACCGGAAGGCAGACGGTCAACCACCCAGGTGACCCTATACAGAATTTTTATCACAAAAATCCTTACACTCAACATCTTAAGACAATGGTTTTCTTTTCTTTTCTTTAAGATTTTACTTATTTATAAGAAAGACAAAGAGGCAGAAGGAGAAGCAGACTCCCTGCAGGGAGCCAGATGTGGGACTCCATCCCAGGACCCCAGGATCACACCCTAAACCAAAGGCAGATGCTCAACAGCTGAGCCACCTGGGCGTCCCAAAATGGTTCTCACAGGATTTTTTTTTTTCCTTTTCTACAATCAACACCTTTAATCTCTAAGGGAAATGTAACAAAGTATATTCTAAGAGAAATGAGGTCAAGATGTTATTCTCAAGATTGGTTATTTAAGAAGCTGGGGCCTCGGGACGCCTGGGTGGCTCAGTAGTTGCGTGTCTGCCTTTGGCTCAGGGCGTGATCCCGAAATCCAGGGATCGAGTCTCGCATCCTGCTCTCTGCAGGCAGCAAGCTTCTCCTCCCTCTGCCTCTCTGTGAAAAAATGAATACAAACCTTAAAAAAAAAAAAAAAAGCTGAGCCTCAACGCATCAAAACTCTTCACAAAAGAGCCCTTTAAGACAGATAACTTTAAATCATCCACAAATACTTCCAAACCCCACCGAAGCCCATTTCCTAAGCCTCCCCGCCAACCTCGTGCGCGGCAACCGGTTTGAATCCAAACAGTGACACCTAGCGGCGCCGAGTCACACTGGCAAGGCCCTGCTCGCTTCCGGGACCCGGGTCCGTTTTCTTCTCACCCTAACCGGATGCGTGCGTCCACGTGTTCCTAAGAACCGAACTTAAAGTCGGTAAAGTGGGATCCCTGGGTGGCTCAGCGGTTTGGCGCCTGCCTTTGGCCCAGGGCGCGATCCTGGAGTCCCGCGTCGGGCTCCCGGCACGGAGCCTGCTTCTCCCTCTGCCTGTGTCTCTGCCTCTCTATCATTAATTAATTAATTAATTAAATCTTTAAAAAAAAATAAAATTAGTAAAGTAAAGCGTGCGGCGGCCGGGTGTGGCAGGCCTGCCCACCATCTCGACTTTCTCACTTCTGGTCACCACCCGGGCCCTGCCAGCACCCATCCTTACCCATTTCACAGGGCTCCCCATTCGCTACTTTTAAGCTTCAACCTGCAGGTCTGCGACGCAAAGAAAACCCTGTACGGGAAGAGAGAGGGGAAAAAAAATGAACATGGAAGGTAGGGCGCAGAGCATTATGGCTTTCCAAAATCTACAAGCCCCTTTACTACTATCTGTAGGACTGAATACGAACCACTGACCAGGGCCGACCTCGGGGCACTCCAGGACCCTCACGTTAACACTTGATGTGGATTAAGAACTACCACCGGCAGCCTCCCGTGGGCGGGCCCGGGAGACCCGCAGGGCACACACGGGGCTGCACAGGCTGGAGGACCCCCCCCCCCCCAGGAGGGGCCCTCTGACTCCAAGGGGGGCCTGAGCTCTCTCCCTTCGATCGTCAACACTCGCGCCGCTCAGAAAGCGTTTTCCGATCCAGCATCTCAACTAACCCAACCACCCTACGAGGAAGACCGGCTTTACCGTCATCATCCCGCCCCCGAGGAAAGGGAGGCCGAGCGAACTAGCGCCGGGCCAAGGACGATCCCGTCTGCCCGCCTCGACAACCTTACCACAGCCAGAGGCTCCAGACTCCCTGTCCCGGTCGGGCCAGCAAGGAGCCGCCATGACTGCCGGCCACGCGGCCTGCCTCGACAAGAAGGCGGGGCTGCGCCTGCGCACAACTCTTCCCAGCGGTCTCGCGAGAGTTATCGCGATGTTGAGAGGGGCCTCATGGGAAGTGTAGTCCAAACAACCTCCGCCGGAGCCGGGGGAGGTGGGGGTGCGGCAGCAGCATCCTCAGCGCGATTCTGGAGCCACGGAGACGGTTGCTTCAGTTACAAGCATTTATCTACTGAGTGCACAGATTTTCCCTGGCGTAGAGTAGGGTGGCGCAGAAGGTTCGAGAGGGGTCTCCCTAGGGGAACGGGTGAGGACACCAGGGCCCGGCCGGACTGCACCTGGGGCGGAAAAGGGGTCATCTGGGTGCTGGGTTGCGCTAGAGAAGAGGCGGCAGGTTCCCGGGGCCGATTGGGCCTAGGGCTCCGCCGCCCTGCGGGTTGGGGTGAAGGCGGGAGGCCCGGGCGGCAGGGGGCGCCGGCGAGCGGGGCTCGGAGCGGCCCAGAGCCCTGGCGGTGGGTGATGCAGCAGAGCCAGAGCCATTCACTAGTCCGAGCCAGAATTTACACCTACTTGGAAATTAGTTCATTTTTTTAAATACTGTTTTTATTTATTTATTTTTAAAGATTTTCTTTATTTATTCATGAGAGATACAGAAAGAGAGAGAGACACACACACAGGGAGAGGGAGAAGCAGGCTCCCTGCAGGGACTCGATCCCGGGACTCGATGTGGGACTCGATGTGGGACTCGATCCCGGGACCCCAGGATCACACCCTGGGCCAAAGGCAGGCGCTAAACCGCTGAGCCACCCGGGCATCCCTTAAAATTTTTATTTATTTATTCATGAGAGACAGAGAGGAAGAGGCAGAGGGAGAAGCAGGCTCCTACGGGGCTGGGAGCCGGATGAGGGACTCGATCTCAGGACCCTGGGACGACGACCCCAGCCCAAAGGCAGATGCTCAACCAGAGCCACCCAGGTGCCCCCAGAAATTAGTTTAAACTTATAAGACAGAAAGGCCTTTTCAGCATTAGCCTCCCCCCGTTGTCATCAACCCGCTAGTGACTATGCAGTGGCATTTAGTCTGGGTTATGTTATTCTGTGTATGGCCATAGGTCGCAGGTGCTTATTATCAAGTTGCCACACTTGTTTATGTTTGCCTCCCTTGATTTGATTGTAAGCTCTTCTAGGCGGGAAGCATCTCTCGCTCGCTTGCTCTTCTAAAGACGTATTTATTTTAGAGAGAGAGTGTGCACAGCAGAAGGAGGGAATCTCAAGCAGGCTCCCCACTGATCACAGAGCCCGCCCCAGGGCTGGGTCGCAGACCCTGAGATCATGACCTGAGGGGAAACCAAAAGTCCAAGGCTTAACGGACTGAGCCACCCAGGCGCTCCATGAGACATCTCTTTTACTTTTTTTTTTTTCTTTTTAATTGCCTCCCAGAGTCTGGTTGTTATTCCTCTGCCTCTGCCCACGTACACAACAGATAATCATTGACTCACTTGGCAGTAACATCTGTCTTATGAAACTGGCCCTTGCATTTCTGTCTTGCCCTTGAATACAGTTTTGTAGAATAGGGAAAGGAGGAATGGGCTCTCTCCCTGAAAACTAAGTTCCTTTCATTTTCAGACTCGGAGAGGGAGTTTTGAATGTGGAAGTTCCCCAGAGCTGCTTGGATGGAGGCAAGGGACCCGCTGCAGGCCGAATAACAGTGAGAGTGGATACCGGGTAGCACTTACCATGCGCCGTCCACTCCTGGAGTACTGAACGCACACCAATTTGTTTAATGTGCACCGCTGCCCTCTGAAGGGCACTATCACTACCCGCATTTCGCAGATGAGGTGAGGTGAGTGAGAGATGAGGTGACTTTCCCAAATTCACACAACTAGTGATTGCTGGGGTCAAGGTTTGAGGCCAGCCTGCAGAGTCCATACTCTCACCACTAAGATGTACTGAACTTCGTATATCTATACATCAGTCTTACTATAGGGCTTTTGGGCATGGGGGAGAGGAGCAAAGAAGGGTTTTGTGTGTTTGCAGGGGTGGTTGGGATGAAATTACTCAGGGGAATGATGGGCACCTGTTCCGTGGTTTTGAGCCACTTTATGGCAAGCAGAGTGAGGAGGAGAGGCTGCAGGGGCTGATGGCTGCAAGACTGGGGGGCTCTGGGCTCTAGCAGGGCTGTCTTGAGTCCCAGACCGGTTGCCAGCTAGTGTGTGTGAGGAGCATGGAGCATTCTTCTGGGCTTGAGAGGAGCCACAATGCCACGGTCTACAGTGGAGCTTTCACACCTGACAGGACACCTAGTAGAAGAGCAGCAGGTTCACCGCAGGTGGCATGTCTCGGGTGGCTGGGCAGGCGCCGAGAGGCCGGAGCAAAACGCAGTGAGATTAAAATCTAATAAAAAGATTTAAATAAAATCTAATAAAAAGATTTTATTTATTTTTTTAAGATTTTATTTATTTATTCATGATAGTCACACAGAGAGAGAGAGAGAGAGGCAGAGACACAGGCAGAGGGAGAAGCAGGCTCCATGCACCGGGAGCCCAATGTGGGATTCGATCCCGGGTCTCCAGGATCACGCCCTGGGCCAAAGGCAGGCACCAAACCGCTGTGCCACCCAGGGATCCCAGACATAGGCAGAGGGAGAAGCAGGCTCCATGCACCGGGAGCCCGACGTGGGATTCGATCCCAGGTCTCCAGGATCGCGCCCTGGGCCAAAGGCAGGCGCTAAACCGCTGCGCCACCCAGGGATCCCAGACATAGGCAGAGGGAGAAGCAGGCTCCATGCACCGGGAGCCCGACGTGGGATTCGATCCCAGGTCTCCAGGATCGCGCCCTGGGCCAAAGGCAGGTGCTAAACCACTGTGCCACCCAGGGATCCCTTTTATTTATTTATTCATGAGAGACACACACACACAGAGAGAGAGAGGCAGAGACACAGGCAGAGAGAGAAGCAGTCTCCATCCAGGGAGCCCAATGTGGGACTCGATCCCAGGACCCCAGGATCACGCCCTGAGCCAAAGACAGATGCTCAACCACTGAGCCACCCAGGTGCCTCAAGATTATTATTTTTTAATTAATTTATTTATTTGAAAAATAGAGCACACAAGCAGGAAGAGTGGCAGGCAGAGGGCACACTGCCTGGGCAGTCCAGAAATAGGGGAGGATGGGGCACCTGGTGGCTCCATTGGTTAAGCATCTGCCTTCAACTTGGGTCATGATCTTAGGGTTCTAGGTTCAAGCCCCATGTCGGGCTCCTCGATCAGCAGGAAGTCTTCTTCTCCCTGTGCCCCTCTGCTCCTGCTCTCTCTCTCTCTGTCAAATAAATAATCTTTAATGGGACACCTGGGTGGCTCAGTGGTTGAGCATCTGCCTTGGATTCAGGTCATGATCCTGGGGTCCTGGGATCAAGTCCTGTGGGAGCCTACTTCTCCCTCTGCCTGTATCTCTGCCTCTCTCTCTGTGTCTCTCGTGAATAAATAAATAAAATATTTTAAAATAAATAAATAATATTAAAAAAATTTTTTTTAATTTATTGTAGTCACACAGAGAGAGAGAGAGAGAGGCAGAAACATAGGCAGAGGGAGAAGCAGGCCCCATGCACCGGGAGCCCGATGTGGGACTCGATCCCAGGTCTCCAGGATCGCGCCCTGGGCCAAAGGCAGGCGGTAAACCGCTGCGCCACCCAGGGATCCCTAAAATAAATAAATAATCTTAAAAAAAAATCAGGGCCACCTGGGTGGCTCAGTGGGTTAAACATCTGCCTTTGGCTGAGGTCATGATCCCAGGGTCCTGGGATTGAGCCCCATGTTGGACTTCCTGCTCAGCGGGGAGCCTGCTGCTCCCTCTCCCTCTGATGCTCCCCCTGCTGATCTCTGTGTGTCAAATAAATAAAATCTTAAAAAAAAAAGAAAAAAATCAGTGGAAAGACAACAGAGAACGCATCAGATTTCTGAAGGAGCAGGCGGGAGTTCAGAGCTGTGGAGATCAAAGCATCAATGTTGTGATTTCTAATTCTTCTTCTTCTTCTTCTTTTTTTTTTTTTTTTTTTTTTTTTTTAAGTAGGCTCCACACCCAACGCAGGGCTTGAACTCAAGACTCTGAGATTAAGAGTCAGTCCTCCCTAAGCCAGCCAGGCGCCCCGAGGTCTGGGACACTTGAGTTTTTATGTGCAGTGGAATTGTTACGTAGCCGTCATCCTAGGCTAGCATGGATCTGTATTCACTGACACGGAGTCCCCCAATCTAGTGGTCAGTGACAGAAGTAGATCCCAGGCTGAGCAAGGCCACAGTCCTCGGTGCGGTCAGGGGGCCTTGGCTCTGAGCACGGAGGTGAAATCTAGTCCATTGGCCTGCTGTGCTCAGGTGGCTAACTCACTGGGTTCCATCCGGATAGGATTTTGGATACGGTACCCGAAAGCCACATTAATAGGAAACCAAGTCTTTGGAATATGGAGGTTAATTTCTTAACCTGGAGAGGAAGCTCTACCATTGTTGATAGGAACAGGAAGGTGGGTAGGAATATCCCAAGCAGTCAGCTGCTTCTGTCGGGCACAGTTGACCGGTGATTCACAGGCGGTTCATCTGTATGGCAGCGCTGCTCATTGCCAGCTCACAGCTGTTCTTCCTCCATCTCACAACAGAACTGGAGCTCGGTGCTTCAGTGGAGGCAAGCTCCTCCCCGGCCCTAAGGGCGAATCTTGAAGAGTCGGCACCAGACCCTTATGATAAATCTATTCCTTCTGCCAGGAATTCAGAAAAGGGTTTGTGATGCAATTAAGCAAAGTTTGGGAAAGTTTTTCTTGTTTTTAAAAACAGCAGCCTCTCTTCTGGCTTTGGGAGGCTCTGAAGACTTGATGCTTGAGGCCCTGGCAGCCATCTTGCATCCATGAGGCTTGCCTCAAAGCCAGAGCCTAAGGTCTGACGATGGCAGAGTGGAAACAAAGGACAAAGAGTCCTCATGGTGAACTGCCAAATTACCAGTCCTAGAGCCCCTACCTTCAGACCTTTTGTTTCAACTCAAAGACACACATTTTTATATTTTAATATTTCTGAATGCAAGGGGCATCTCACAAGCAATGGCATGTTAGTTTCAGTGAAACACAGGATGATTTTTTTAAAAAAGACATTTATTTTAGGGTTGCCTGGCTGGCTCAGTTGGATGAGCATCTGCCTTTGGCTCGGGTCTTGATCTTGGTCCTGGGATCAAGCCCTGTGTTGGGCTTCCTGCTCAGCAGGGATTCTGCTGCTCCCTCTGCCCTTCCCCACCTGTGCTCACACATGCTCACTCTCTGTCTCTCTGTCTCTGTCTGTCTCTCTCTCAACTAAATAAAATCTTTTCTAAAAAACCCTCAAATGTTTATTTTAGAGAGGGCAGGAGGGGCAGAAGTGGAGGAGAGAGAGAATTGTGAGCTGAGCGCAGACTCCAACACAGGGCCCCATCTCACAACCCTGAGATCATGACCTGAGCCAAAACCAAGAGTCGAATGTTTAACCAACTGTGCCACCCAGGCGCCCCAGAATGTGAGATTTAGAAATCTCCTTCCTGTTTGAGCCACCCTAAATTGGGTGTTCTGTTAAGAGTCACAATCATCCTAAATGATATGATCAACATGTCCCAAATCCCGCTTCATTATAATTCTCTGAAAGAACGGGTCACAGCAAAATAAAAGGGATGACATGTGCACGTCACCTTTTTGAAAACACAAAAGCTACTGTCTATTAAATGTTTGCTCTGGGCCAGGCTCTGCTCTAAGCACCTTCTTTTTAAAAAACTGATTTATGGAGGACTGACTGTCATACAAAAGGCTGTACAGGCTAAATTAACGTCTCAGACTCGATGAGTCTGACTGAGCACATTGCACGTACTGTCCCTTCATTCTCACATCTGCCCTCTTATGATCACCCCTCTTTTGCAATCTTCTAAAGAAGCCAAAGTGCAGAAAGGGGAAAGTAATCAGTGTGAAAGAGCGCTGAGATCTGACCTCAGCCAGTCCAGCCTCAAAGCCTCCAAACCTCACTGCTGTGCTGAGTTTCCAGAAGAACGCACCATGACAGTGTGACACATTTTGCTTCGCTCCAGTGACTTGACTTCCTCCAGCCAGAAAGCCCAGCATAAAAGCACAGGCGGGTTTTCGTTTTTTTTTTTTTTCCTCCTGGGATTTCTCAGGACCGTGAAAGAGTGCCACAAAGGGTGTTCAGCAGAAACCTGGGATCCTGGAACACAGCCTTAACCTCCTGGAGGAGGAGAAATGTCACAGGGAGAACCCCTTTCCCTAAAGAGGCAACCTTGGCATCACGGTGGGTTCTTCCCTGCGTTTGCCAAGAGCACATACATCACTTGCCTGCCCTGCAGAGCTGTTGCCTCTCGTAAAAATTATTGCTTAATAGGTTCTTAAAAAAATAAGTGAATGCGAAGAACATGTAATATCCTGTTGACCTCTTCTGCTCTTTTTGGGACACGTCTCTCCATTCCCAGGAACCCTGCCTTCTCACAAGTGTTGCCCAGCCTTTGCTCATATTGTTTGTTCCCTTTGCTTTGAAATTTCCTTCCCCGCATCCTCTACTCTGCTGAGCAAATTCCAACTCCTGTGTCAATACCTCCTCCGCAAATTCTCACCTGAGAAGCTGCAACAGTCCCGAGCTCTCTGCTCGGTGTCCTGCCACAGGCTGCTGTGGCACCTGCTCTGAACCCAGGCAGCCTTGGAGCCCAGTCCCAGGCCTGCTGATTCTAGCTGAGTAATCCTGCGTGAACAACTTCCCCTCCATCTCAGCCTCTTTTCTTATCTGGACTTCTAGAACAGTGACGCCAAGCCACCTCTGTGGGTCTGGCGCGAGGGAGCCCTTCATAAACAGAACTCTTGTTATTTGAGCATGCTTCTTAGGCTACTCACCGCCTTATGGTTGTTTGTTTTCACATCTGGCGTTTTCACTAGACTGTAAGCAAGACAAGGATCAGGTCTTCATTCTCGTGGTTCTTTTTTTTTTTTTTTTTTAACTCTTTAAGTCATCTTTATTGAGGTATAATTTACATATAACAAAGTGCATCCATTTAAAATAGTCCAGCCAGTGATACACCCATAAAACCACAACCCCAGTCTCAATTTAGAACATCTCCATCCCCCTGGAGGGTACCTTCCTGCTATTTCACAGTGTCCATATCCAGGCCTGGCCCCGGGCAACCACTGATCTGCTTTCTGCCACTCCCGATTAGTTATTGCCTGTTCTAGAATCTCCTATAAATGGATTCATACTGTAGGTGCTCTTTAGCATCTGGCTTCTCTCATTGCCCTGTGTTATGGCTCACATAGTAGCTCATTGCCTTTTTATTGCTGAATCGTATTCCATTGTATGAATACACCGCCTCCTTTTTTTTTTTTTTTATCCATTTACCTCTTGATGGCTATTTGCGTTGTTTCCAGTTTGGATCTATTATTGATAATAACACTGCTGTGAACATCTCTGTACAAATCTTTGTGTGGACCTACATGTTCACTCCTCTTGGATTACATCCTAAGAAACTGCCAAACGGGTTTCCCAGCAACGTATGACAGGGTTACAAGTTGCTCCACACCTTCACCAACGTCTATTATGGTCCATCTTTTATCCATTCTGGTGAGTGTGCAGTAGTATTTCATTGTGGTTTTAATTTGCATTTCCTTGATGGCTTAGGATGTTGTGTATCTTTTTATGTGTTTATTGGCCATATGTCTAGTTTCTTGCGAAGTGTCTATTAAAACCCTCCCCCACTTTTCCGTTGGGCTGTCGTCTTCTTATTGAGTTGTAAAAGTTCTTTATATATTTTGGATACAGGCCCTTGTTCGGATTTTTGCTTGGCTAGTATTCTCTTCCAGTCTTTCCAAGAATTTTGATCAAGTCCAATTTATCTGTTTTTTTCTTTTATGGTTAGCACTTTTTGTGTTTCCTCAAAAGGGCTTTTCTTTCTCCATTGGATCATCTTCGTTGTGTCTGTTTTGGAGATGCCATTGATGTGTGTGTATATCTTTAGGAACAGCACACTGTTCTGAGCTCTGATCTTGTCTCCTCACCTGAACAAGACCACTGCAGTCCTCTGGGTTTCCCCTCCCTGTGCTCAGGCAGGGACCTGTGGGAGGTAGATGCTGAGGTGGTCATGGGATCACCATCTTGGATGTTCCTTGTAGTCAAGCGTCTGTTGCTTCTTCAGTTTTGTCCAGTTTTCTGGGCGCTTCATTTCTGCCACCCACAATGCCTGGCATACAGGAGCTCCATACACGCTTGCTGAGTGGGCGAGTCACCGTCGTCAGCACCTCCAAACACTGTCCACTGTAGCCTGTCTTGAATCTGGAAGGGCCCCCCCGAGGTCAAGAAGTCCATCCCCTTCATTTTACCAGGGTAGTCAGTGGTCCTTCCCATCCTCTGCACCAGCCCACTTAGGTTCAACACTGCCTATTACATGGGGAGACTGAGGTCCAGAGAAGTAAAAGTCGTGGCAGGCAGCGGCTGAGCTTGCACAACTGGCCTCCTCGGCCAGGATCTTTCTGTCGTCCTCATTGGCACATCGGGCGCCGTCCCTTTGATTGCTGTCTGACTCCAACACCTACCACAGGGTGTGTACATCACAGGCTCCCGATACATGCTTCTTAAGTAAATGACCAAGGAATAAATTAAATAATTTCTTTCAATGCTTCGTTCACCTGGGTTCTGCAAATTGTCTTAAACCTGTGCGTGCTTGTGCAATCTCGGGAACACAGGGGGCCAGCCCTGGCCCTTCCTATCCAGGTTCGGAGGTCATATAGCCTATCAGTAAATCTTTTTTTGTTTTGTTTTGCTTTAATTTTCTCAGCCACCCTCCAGGCTTAATCCCCACTAGGGGGCATATGTATCCCACAGAGAGGGTCCAGCACCCTTAGGTACCAGTTTATGGCTAAAGTCAGCAGGTCTTGAAGCCACCTCCTTAAAGCCCTGCACCGTCCCCCTGTAAAAACAAACAACAAAGCCTTCCTCCTCTGGCTCCTCCTTCTCTGGCTGGGCTGCTGGCTGCCACCCTCCCTTACCCCCAGGGCTCTGCCCCTGGTTGGAGGAAACAGCAGAGCAACAGCAGCAATGAGTGACAACCTTGATATCTGTCATCCCTGCCAGTGGCCACTGCTTCCTCCCTGAGGAGCATGACAGATCCTGGAAAGGTGGCTCTGGTCACTGCCCTTGGGGCCCAGAGTCTGGTCTAGCCTGGAATGATGAGTTTCTGCAGACTGAGCAGCGGCAGTATCACCAGGGAGGGTTGCCAGCTCTCATGCCCTGTGCCCTGGTGGACAGGTCACACTCCCAGGATGTCCTCGAGGCCCAACACCTTCACAGGCTTTTACATCACCTTGCCGGGGAACACGTCCTGGCTTCACTACCCACTGTGGGTGACCTTGAGCAAGCACTTTCCTTATTGGGTAAATGAGACTGACAACAGTTCCTGCCCCATAAATGAGACAATGCATATAAATAAAGCACTTGGCACAGCGCCTAGCACGTAAGAAGCGTTTGAGACACATTAGCCATTATTAATAATAATATTAGTGTCATTATATTACTGTAAACCTTGGCCATTTCCCTCCTTTTGAGGCTCACAAAGAAGCATTACTTCCCTCTGGCTCAAGGTCTTGGGCTTCTTCCCGACTGAGGTTCTATAAAGGTCCCCGGGCACCCCTGGGACCAGCTCCTGTGCCATGATGCCCACCTCAGATCAAGTACCACGCCTGCCTGGTCTTGGACCAAGGCCTGTGCCCAGGACCATCCTGCCCGCATCTGCACAGCCACACAGTTCGGGATGGGCGGGGTGCTCCCCGTGGTGGCATTTGCACCCTGGGGTGACACAGGGCAGTGGCAGCTGCTGCAGCTGCTCCGTCTGCCTCCCTTTCTCCCCCACCCCCACCCCCGCCACCTCATTAGCTCTCTGGTCATGTTCCCATCTCCAGGAGAGACTGGCAGCAGCCACAGAAGTAGCAGACAACAGCACCTCCCTGCTCCCGCCTGCCGCCCTCGGCCACCCTGCAGCTCAGAACCGCCTTTTCCCTGTCACTCAGGCTCCAGCCAGTAAAGAGATTAGCATTCAGACAGAGGACCATAAAGGCACCAGGGCCATGGCCTCCTGTCTTCTCTAGGAGCTGAGATTCATTTGGGGACGCAGAGCCAGTTGGAGGGAAGATGTCCAGGTCAGGACTCCCACTGGAGGTGGGGACAGGGTTCCAGGCACCCAGAGGCAACCGTGGTGCTCCATCGTCCAGCCTTCCCGGGTGCTGGGTCCTACCAGGTGCCCCTGTGCTGGGCTCTGGTTTGTTCCAGAACTGCCCATCACCCTGCTGTTGTGTATGTGGAAAGACAGGGCAGGAAGGGCCATGGGGTGAGGAGGTAAAGGACTAGCTGTTCTGAACCTACGGTTGTTGCAAAGTGACCAGTTGTTCAGTGGCTGACAGCTCACAAACACTGTCCCCCCACCCTGGGCTCAGATATACTGCGTGCTTACTAAGTGCGCGAAGCACTTTATACCCATTATCTAATTTAACCCTTACAACTCTGAGACAGGTTTACATTCAGTAACCCACCCGAGGCCACAGAACTGGAAAGTGATGGTGGAGTCAAGATTCAAATCCAGAGCTTGGAGCTGGACTCCCCGAGCTTAAATTCTACATTATCTCATGCACCCTGAGGCCAGAGGCGCCCCGGCTCTCTCGGCCCTCTCTCTCTGGTTGCCCTTAATCCCTTCCCTCCTATTATGGTCAAGTCTGCCAAGCCCCCCGGGCTTTCCTTCCTGCCCCCATTCCCAAGCAGCAGCTGTTTTCCAAGGAAATGGGGGGTGGGTGGATTCAGCCTCTTGGGGACACTGGGTCCCCCCCACGACGGGAGATAGTGGGCCGAGGAGGGAGCGCCTGGGCCCTGGCAGCCTTCTGTAGAGGAGCGCTCTGCTGAGGGCGGCAACTTCCTGCAGCAGGAGAGGAGCTGCAAACGTGCCCGTGGTGCAGAGAGAGCCCAGGGGTGGGAGAGTCCCGGGGAATAAGAGGCGAGCGTGGGCTGGGTGTGTGGGGAAGGTGTAAACACAATCTGCTCCCACCGAAGCCAGCCTGCTCCCTGGGGGAGAGGGCCCCTCCCGCCCAGCCCACATGGCACCCCAGCTGCCAGGGCCCGGGCAACCGCCAAGGCCAGCCGACACAGTCCCCCCATCGCCAGCAGCCCTTCCCTTCCCCTTCTCTCCTTCCCTCTGGGACCGAGGCCCAGAAGAGCCACCCTCTCCTGAGCAGGTCCCTAGAACAGTGCAGCGAAGGGGTGTCGCCTCGTGGAGGTGTGTCTGGGCCGTGGGCCAGCCCCTGTCCAGCCAGGTGACCTTGGCCTGACAATTCCTCAGACTAGTGCAAGGAGGCAGGCAACGTGGAAATGGTAGAGAGCAGAGCCGAGGCTGAAGTGACAGGAGCATGGCAAACAGATTAGAGGATGAATACACAGGTGGGCTCGGGGACGCAGATGGGGGCCCCAGGAACGGTGCCCCTGGCCCTCAGCCCGACAGCCCTGTCACCAAGGAAGGCCAACACCTCGCAGGAGAAAGACAGGCTGACAGGAGCTGAGACAGGTGGTCACGAACTCCTGGCCCATGTCGAGTGGGCGGTGGGGCTCTGTCGCCATTCCCGCGCACAGCTCCTTCCCCTGGTTTGACCCTTCCCCTGCCTCCACCCTGCCCTACTTCTAGAGGCTTCCAGGGCAAGATCAGCAGCCCCTCCCCCATGGCTTCAGCGTGGTCCCCTCTGTCTGCGGCATCTCACCCTTTCCTTCCTTCCCTCAGATGTGGAGTCAGGGCGGCAGACAGGCTGCTGTCAAGAGAACTCCTCATCTCCTGCCTCTTGATGGCCTGGGGGGTGTGCAGCTAGGCAGGGACCTCCCTGCCCACCCTGGGGGCTGGATGGTGATGGTGGGGGGACGATGCACGTGCAGGCAGGGGTTTGGTGGGGAGGCGCTTTGCATGATGAATGGCTTCCAGACAGTGGGGAGCAGCTGCCTGCAGGTCTGCGCCTGGATCTCAGGGAGCAGAAGCGGAAATCTGCTTTGATCTCTGCTCTGGGTCGAGCAGGACTGTGAGGGAGAAATGGCAGAGCCGCCGTGGTACTGAGCAGTCAGCTGATTGACAAGAACAAGTGTCAGGCTTCTTCCCTTCCCACATGCGACTGCCCCTTTGGAACACACGCACGCATGCACACAGGCATGCAGACACGCTCAGAGGACAGGTTGAGAGATGCTTCCTTCCAGCCGCAGGCAGACATGTCACAGATCCCAGCTGGCATTTCTTATTGAGAACTGCAGCAGAGTGGCTGGTGACGGGGTGAGCTCTGGGGACCGGGGAGAGGCAAGTGCCCTGGAAACTAGAGCGCCACCATGGCAAACTGATACCACACAGCCTTGGACCACAGGCTTTGGGGCTGCCGGGCCCGTGGAACCCCTGCTCTCACATAGCAGCTGCAAGCTGCAAACTTCCAGGTGATTTCAGAGAGGCCTGTGCCCTGGTGGGTAAGAGTGTGGGCTCTGCAGCCTCCAAAGGAGGCTGGGAGGGCGGGGGGTGGGTGGGGGTGGGGGGCAGGATTAACTAGCTGGATGACACTGGACAGATTCCTTAACCTCTCTCTGTTTCCTCATTTCCAAAAGTGTGGATAATAACACACCCAGTCTTCTTGGGTCATTGCAAGGATTATATTAGGGATGAATGAGAAGCCCTTCCATAAGAAACCTGAGTCCCTCTCTGGGCCTGCCTCAGACTATCCTCAGGATCTCAGAGGAAGGGAGCCCAAGCCAGGGCAATGAGCGTCTTTGCCCTCCAGCCTGCCCCAGCCAGGCCTTGCTTCAGGAGCCCCACCACCAGGGTCTGGGGCAAAGGGAGGCCAGGCAGGTCCAGGGACTCAAAGGGAGGAGTCTACCTTCTTGATGACTGCTTTTTCCCATTTTTCTTCTTGCTGCTGCTGCTGCTTCCACCACAGCATGCTTTGTGGGTAAGAGGCCAGCCGGGACTTGAACTGAAATAGAAAACCAGATTGGCACTTCCTCCCATCCCAAGGCAGGGGCTTGCATTGCAGAATGGATATTCCAGAGCACACCCTCTCCCTTAGAAGTCCTCTGGCACTACAGTGCCAGCATGACCACCACTTCACCACACGCCCTTCCCTTAAAACTAACAAAGCCTTGCGCCATGGCCTGGACCACAGCAGGCTTGAGGCAGGAGCTGATGAGAGGCCACCCACCTTCTGTGTACCCTCCATGGAGCTCTGCTCCCTCATGGCCAGGCCTTGCAGAGCCTGCCTTGTCCCCAGCCCAGCCCTCTACCTTCCAAGGCTTGCAGCCCTGCCCTACCTGCCTCTGCCAGCTGATCCCAGTCCCTGGGGCCGAGCTCCGCCTGACCGGGTGAAGACTTACTTCAGAGGCTCTTCCTTTCTAAACAGAAAAGCATGGGAGTCAGAGGATTGAAGGGGACGTCCTTCCCGTCTTTCCAGACTTCTTCCCTTTGCCCCATGCCTAGGGAGGCACCCCACTACTGAGGGGTAGGAGCAGCCAGGAAATCAGCTGGAATTTGTGACTGTGGAATTGCAGAGCAGAAATGTCATGCCTACTGCTCCCCAGACCAGCCCTTCACAACAGCCACCCGAAGCAGGAGGTGTTGGATGTTAGGCTGATTTTTCCAGTTAACTGGGTCCCTGGGAGTTAACAGGCAACTGCTTCCTTCTGGCTAGACCCCACGAGGCTGGGCCAGATGGTCCAGATTCAGCT
The DNA here is from genome assembly GCF_053574225.1 of Canis aureus. Classification (NCBI taxonomy): domain Eukaryota; kingdom Metazoa; phylum Chordata; class Mammalia; order Carnivora; family Canidae; genus Canis; species Canis aureus. The sequence continues at coordinate 59,164,191 of NC_135626.1, read as the reverse complement.
TTTTTCTCCTGACAGGGAGGGTCCAGGCCCATTTCATGTAGAGGAGACCGACTACCTGAAGTCAGTTGCCATCAGCCACAAATAGGATGGATGACCTCGAGTGAAAAACTGACGCCTCCCCTTCCCTCAGTTTCCTCCACCATTAACAAGAGATAGAAACACTTGTCTTGCCAACCCTCTGGGGCTGTTACAACTTCCAAGTGAGTTAACGTTTAAGAGACCTCAAGGGAAGAATAGAACACTGATCAAGAGCCAGGTAACAACAGGAGAATAGCTAGCCGGCATTTATTAAACAGCTGTTTTGTGCCAAGTGCTTTAGGATGATCTCAATTTGAACCTCACAAACACCCCCACACCATTCTGTTATTAATCCCAGTTTATATACAAATAGAAAGATCACATAGCTTTCCCAGAGGCTCTCGGTCAGGAAGCAGGGAGTCAGGATGTGGACTCTGGCTGTCCGCCTCCAGACCCAAACTCAACAGGGAGGACTAGTCATTCAAGGGCCTGCTCTGCGTGAGGCCCAGTGCTCATCATTTCACCTTTGTCAGCCCATTTCACCAGCAGGCCTACTTGGGTAGTATCATGACCATCTCAGCTAGCCTAGATTGTCAAGGAAGGGTGGCCCAGAAATACCTGTCTCGGGCACATGCCCAGGGCTGCCCTCCTGACATTCAGAGCTTGGAGGAATCCCAGCACCGAGGAGGAATTTGAGGCCGCATACGGAGACAGATTCCCATTCTCATGGCTCGCCAGTCTCCACATGGCTGAGGGGCACCCAGGCAGGTCCTACACACCCGGAGAGCCGGTGGGGTGCCCCAGCAGGCAGGCACGCTCACTGGCTCAGCCATCTGAGCGCTGTGGGGAGACTCCCTCCAGCCACAGGCCCCGGAGCCCAAGGGCATCATGTGCTTTGTCTCACTAGAGTTGAGAGAAGGCTAGTAGACCTTTTGCAGGAGAGAATGTCCCTTCACACAGGACTCCCCCACTAGGTGGGTCCGGGGGCACAAAAGAACACGCACAACGGTATGTTCTTAATAAATGCATGTTGATTTTTCCGTGGTTTGTTGGGCATAGGAGCCCCTAACATCAAAGGACACTGGTCACCCAGGGAAGGAAGAATCCAGAAGTTCCCCAAACTTCCCCCCTTGTGGAGCCACATGGCTTCGGCCTAGGGAAGAGTTAACTTTCGGCCGCTGGAGACCGCGACCTGCCCGCAGGAGCTGCCCAGCCAATGGCAGGCGGTGCCGATGACGTCATGCCGCTCCTGCGCCTCCTATTGGGGGCCGGTGGGCGAATCCCGCCGGCGGCCGGGGCAGGGGAGCGGCTGAGGCGGAGCGGGGGCCGCGGGGAGGGGGAAGGGCAGCGAGCCGGCCGCCCGGAGCTGCTCCTGCCCCATCCTCTCCGGTCCCCCCGCGCCTTCCGATGGGACCCGGGGGACCACCCCGCACTCGGGCAAAGCAGAGCAGCTGCGGTGCAGAGGACAGGCCGGGGCGCCCAG